>NC_088796.1:84368133-84711467 GCF_011386835.1 Chrysemys picta bellii | reverse complement strand
TTTTCGTTATTTTGTAGAATGTCTCTCCTTTTTTTTATTTAAGCACATGTATACTTGTGTCTGGAACATTAAATTCATTTGAGTCTGCTATTATTTCTAATTTTATTCCTCAGCAGTTCTCTAATCTTTTCTTCTTTTCCCCTGATCTCTTTGTCCTCAATTCCTTTTTAAGACCATACTTTTTTCCTTGTGTTCTCTCTGTCATTTATGTTTCTTGCTTGTCTTATTTTCCAGGCTCATTTCCCTAATCAGCTTCTTTTCTACCTACCTTGAGACTTTTTATGTTACTCTTCACTTCTTTGCTTCTCTACCGTGGCTTTGTCTTTCTTTCCTTTGATTGACACACTTCCTGATATTACCAAATCATAAAAGTTAGGAGAAGAGATCCATCATGAGAGGCTAGATCCTGTACCCTTTGCTCCACTTTGGTGAGGCACAAAGGGACTGTAAGACTGGCTTAAACATCCATTTCAGAGTTTCCCTAGGGTGGGCAAATCTACCAGCACAGTAGGTCCTAGACCCCTACCCCAGTGGAGAGCTGGTGAGAGTGCGAGATGTTACAGCAACCATTCCTTATTCTTTTGGGGTGCCATATTCCCCATTGGCAGCACATTGGAAGCAGCCATGCACTTCAAGCTCAAGAGCTACAAGTCTGGACAACCTATATGTGTGTTGCATAGTGAGAGGAAGGCTTATTCACGAGCCCCACCACAAAACCAGAGAGCGTGAATTCCTCTCAGCCTCTCCTGTTGGAAATGTTCCACTTTGTATGCATAATTAAATGTGTATTGGGGCAAGGACTTAAAGATGAGTTTGCTACCTCCTACATGAGTACCCTAGCTACTGAGCTATAGAGTCAGTCTGTCTCTTTCCCAGACAATACTTAATTATCTATATATAAAGTGGAAAATTTTCAGCAAAAGACATTGAGAAAGACCTACCCTGGAATAGCCAACAGTGCGGTAGTTAGGGCCTTCACCTGAGATGTGGGAGACCCAGGTTCAAGTCACTGGTCCAAACCAGGCAGAGTAGGAACTTGAACCTGAATCTCACCCCTCAGGTAAGTGTCCTAATCACCAGACTTTTGGCTGTTTTTTGTGTCTCTCTTTCCCCACATCCAAAAAATAGAGTGGAATTTGTCAGTTTCAGCCCAATGGAGAATAAGAAAAGTTGTTGAAATCTCACAAATTTTCACAGGGCAGGAAAACTATGTCCCACCCAGTTCTGTTTCCTGCACATATCTCTAATACAAGTAAGTGAAAAAGATGAGATAAGAACCAACCCAAATATTCACCCCCAAACAAGAAAAAAAAAATCTTTGGGTGTAGAAGAGTTCTAGTACTTTGTACTGCCACATCATTTCCCCCCTTCCTCCTCACATATATTCTAATCCAGTTTTGATATTCAAAAGACTTGGGATGTTCATATAACACTGAATAATCATGCAAACTTTTGGGTGCTCATTCAAAGCAGACATCTCAGCCCATCACTGATCTTTAATCTCTCCTCGACTTTGCCCGATACGGAAGTCAAATTAATTAACAGTGCTTAAACATGGTTAGATAGTTTAAATGGTTTCTTATGCTATTTAGCTAGCCAGTGTAGAAACGGCCCAAATGCGATAGAACCATTTATAAAAACTACATAGTCCAGGTTGCAACTAAGGGCCTGATGTGCTTGACTATTTCCATTCATGACACCTATGACAATTGCTGGGCATCAGATGGTAGGACAGGGTTACCAGCACTCAAGTCCTGGTGAAAGCTAATTTGGTCAGCTTTGAGGCTCATTTGATCTATGCCCAACTGAGATGGACTGGCCATGTAATTCAAATGCCTGAGACTCATCTATCAAGACAAGTCTTATATTCTGTATTAAGCTCAGTAATCATAAGCATGGAGGGCAGAAGAAACACTTCAAGACACAAAAAATCAGCACAAAATGAACATTTCTTTGAGTGATTCCATGCTGCAGTGCCATAAGGGTCAGCACCACGACTTTGAGAAGAATCGCATGGTATAGCTGGAAGCACAGTGCCAGGCATAAAAACAACACAAATAGGCAAATGGCTCTGTGGCCAGAGCAGTAAACATAGTTCTTCCTGAATTTGTCTATGGAGTCACATGAAGACCCATTAATACAAATTACGATTGTTGACATCGTCCTTGAAATCGAGGTGACCACCATTATCAAAGGCCTGATACAACACCTATTTGCAGTGAATGAAAAGGCTGCCATTGACCTACTGGGTCTGGAGCAAACCATAGTTCCCCAACTCATTCCTTAGGCCGGCAAAGCAGAGGGTTAGCCTCTTTCAATTATTTTCCTGTCTTCAAAGATGCAGCTATGATAGGGTGCAGGGGTACTGCCAGGTCCCCAGTGCACAAGGGTTATCTCCAGTTTCAATATCCCTTCTGCTTGCTTAGGGGAAGAGTTACAAGAGTGTGGCTGTAAGAAGGTAGGGTTCCATAACTAGATGCTGAGGGTGGGGTGAACCCCAGGTTCTGAAATCTTTGTTACAAACTTATGGGGACTTGTTAGATTTATGCTGCTGAGTCACACTTGTCAATTTAGTGTCATAAGCATATTTAGTGTGTTCTTTACCCACCCCTTCCCAAAAGATATGGTATGTTGACTAAAACCACACTTAACACCAATCTCTGCAGAACAGTACCAGACATATATACTTCTAGCCATGTTCAATATACATCTTGATTTTTCTGCAGTTCTTCCACTAATTTTCAGTCCATATGACAGTGCTCCTTTCCAACCCAACTGGAATTAATGATTCAAATAAGACAGACACTGAACCAAATGCTTTACTAAAGTTAAACATCTTACATTTACTTCATTTTCCTCATCCACTATTTCTACAATTTGATCAAAAAAAGAAATCAAGTTTATCTGGCTTAATTTGATCTTCAAAAAAAAATCAATGCTTTTTATTGTTAATGAATCTGTTATTCCTTATTATTTAATTTATTTATTACTAGGGACAGAAGTTAGACTTGTCAGTTGATAACTGCCAGGAGCACTTTTTCCCCCCCTTAAAGATCAATACTATACGTGCTATTTTTCCAGGCCTTTGATACCTCCCCAATCTCCATGACTTTTCAAAAATAATTGCCAGTGGCTCAGTAAGATCATTATCTAACTCCCTCTCTAGGACATACATCATTTCAGTCCTGCTGATTTGTATAAATGTAATTTTTCCAAGTATTCCCTTACCAGCATTTTATCAATACATCGACAAGATCTTCATTGCTTCCTAATCAGCCACACACGTCTCCTTTATTCCTCTTGTTAAAACCAATTTTAAAAGAGCAATTCTGTAGCTCAGATATTTTAGTCTCACCAGATACTTGTCTACTCTCCTTGAATATTAATGAGCCAGCATTCTCTCTAACTCTTCTTCTCTCTTCATTCATAGTCACCCCACCCCAACTTGTGTAAGAGGCTTTCTGGAGATGGGCAAGCTTCTAAAGAGTGGGTTGAAGGTTCATTTGGAATTTGCATCTAAAAATTCATAGGCTTATCCAAAACTAAGAAAGCTCCAGTTCTTTCCCATTTGTAACTTGAGTGTATGTTTACATACCTAAAGATGTAGCCTGATTTTCCAGAGTGTTGATCATCCAGCAACTCTCACTGAAACATGAAGTCTGTGTGAGTTGCGGGATATTCAGCATCTTTGAAAATCAGGCCATTCATTTAGGTGTCTAAACATGGATTTAAGCTTATTTTTGGGCACCCATTTATGAAAGTCTTGGCCTAAGAATGTTTTCCTCATTCATTTAGTCCAGTATCCTGTCTCCATCCACAGCCAGTGCCAGATAGCCACACCAACACTGCAACTAATTTGGCAAAGTTATAAATGAGAGAGAAATTATTTCCACCCCACAGAAACAAATCAGTGGTAAAAGAATGGATAGTTCCTATTTTACTCTAATGAGCATAATTGCAGATGCCATTCTTATTCATACAAGTGATTCATTTGTTTTTAATCTTGGCAATCTAATTTGAACTGTCTAGTTTGCCCTCCCTTAGTAAGTCCTCTAGTGAAGAACACTAGAGAAGTAGAAAGTTTTCTTATAAACTATATATTGTACTTGTTCCAGTAATTCAACCTGGTCTCAGAAAGACATCCATATTATTCATCCAATCTCCCAGAAATTGGGAAGCGCTGGGCAGATGAGTCATTCATGGGAACTAACTAAAAGAAACAAGAATATTAGTGTAATTAAAGGAAAGAATTGTAGAGTTTTTGAACAGTGTTTTTCATGCATTTAAGCATAAGAGGTCATCAAAAATTCTCTTTCTTTCAGATAAGTACTATGAAGTAGCAGACTCATGACCTCACTATCAGTAATATTCAGTATGAATATTAGATAGACTAAATAGACTAAACTTTCAGGGGAAAAATCCTACAAATAACTGAAGAAACTATTATTACCTGATGTAACCTTATACTATGCGCCAAAGTTATTAACTCTATAGTCTTAATACCAGTTGACCTTTGCCTAAACAATTCATTTTCAATCTAGTTTAAAATGAACTTGGTAAATAATTTTGTAAAAACAGAAAAGAATCTGACTCTCAACCAACTGAAGTGCAAAGTAGAGAACACTGAAGTTCCTTTAGATTCTTTACAGCCAAGGGGAGCATGGCCTACTGCAGATTCTGATCTTTATGGGTGCAATAGTATTCTCCAGGAAAATGTGTGACATTAAAGAGGGTCTGTTGCTATGGCACAAGCAAGGGAATGTCTAAGCTGTCTCCCTCATGTATGAATATATATTTGTGTGGAAACATAACAGATTTAAGGTTCCTGATTGCATGAAGAGAGGGGTTGGGGGAGTTCTTTTGGAACATTTACAATATATTTTCAAAACCATCCAGTATTGCTCTAACTCGGCTCCCAGTGAAGAAAGTGTGAGTTTTACGGTTGACTCCAGTGTTGGCCTAACTCTGCACCCACTGAGCACTTTTGAAAAATCCCAGTCTTAAACTATGAATGCATTCAAAGAGAGTTCAGTTCAGGATCTCTATCTCCAACCAATCCAGTCATGTTCCCTCTCACACATACTATTTATGCTTTCCTGCCTCCCATCACACACACTCTCCCCTCCTCTCCCCCATATCCATCATATACACACACTCGCTGTCTGTGTTGACCAAAAATAATAGCTGCCTTAAGAACATCTCAGACAATCCTACAATTTCTAACCTTTCTGCCTGTTTTGATGCATTTATTGCCAAGTCCAGGCTAGATTTAATGTGTAAATGAAAATGAGGTTCACAAATAGTCAGTACCTTACCCTGAAATGACTATCTGCAAAACTCAGTTTTCTTTATACAGGATTGCCTATAAAACTAAGTAAGCTTATCAAACCTTTGACATAAGCATCCAATGTTATGACAATTAAAATTCAGGTCAAACTCTTTGTTGAAGTTCCAACGGCCACTCAGATTTATATTAGCCCCTTATCTCTGTTCGAAATAGATTTGCCAAGCCTGAAACAAATCCAGCTGTTTCTGCCTAATGGTTCAGAACACAATCCTAAAAGCCGCCTGCAGTTGTAGTTCAAAAGGGCTTATCCTAACATACTATATCTAACTCAATCATTTCTTGTGCTAAGGGTAAACTTTTTAAAATTATATTTATATATGTGAGTCATCATAACTTCAATCATATATGACATGAGTAATCTTTTGTATTACTGCTATACCGTACAGCGATCCAATAGAGAGAATAATAGTGGTAATGAACCTGTGCTACTGTTTCCCATTCCTGTGCACATCTTTCCTTTAAAAAATATTTTAAAAACTCAAAGTATACATAAAAATCCAAACTTTTCCTACAACTTGTGACTTGTATGGCCAGGATACAATCACTGATTCCTAATTCTCCTAATGTTTTGGGATCTAACTGACCCCAATGTGCACAAAAATGTCAATTACAATTTTCATGCCAAATACGTGCCTCTTCATACATTAAGTATTCTCAGACTAGGACAAGGTCATTCTTTCCACATTGTTTTATCATACTACTGTTTTTTTTCTTTTGCTACACAAAAACCACAAGTCACTCTAAAGGTAATGGGGTCAGTTAGACCTCAAATCAATTATGCAGGTATTCCAGCATCAGATTGTTTTTATTTTGAGACAAATATAGGATTATATGAATCTTTCAGCATTGTTTCTAGCATCATAGTTTCAGTGGGTTTTGTTTAAAAAAAATGCACAAAATAGGCCTGGGAGAGGGTCCTGTGAGACGCCAGATAACATTTGCCTCATGTATCATCACAATTGTCCAGCAAATTCAGTGTCCTTGTAGATAACACTGTCAAACTGATTTGCTGGGAAGCCTACACTTGGTAGGAAGAGTTTCTGGACAAGACAACTGACAGATGCATTTTTGACAGATGCGGTTGTTGTGGCAAAGACTCACTGTGCATTGAACATGCACATTGCATGTCTGAATTCATACGCCGTTTGGCTTTTGTTGAACTGTACATGGCATAATAAAACTTTGCCTAAGAGACGGGTGTTTCTCAGGGATCTGGGTACAGAAATGATGAAACCACTAGTACAGAAGAGGAATATTGCAGTCTTGTCTCAGGCTTCTAGGGAAGCAGTATCTAGTGTGCCGAGTACTTATCCAAAGCCTAAGAAACAGGAAAGATGTTATATCTGCTCCAGAGAACAAGACAGAAAAAAGCATCAAAAATGTGGGACGTGTAAAAACTTAGTAGGTTCAGAACATGTCATCTATTTGCTCCATTTGTTCACAGTAGTAGACCATTTACTGTCACTTTGCTGTGTTTGTGCATTTTATATTGTTGCTGTGGCAATCTATTTTCGTTGTATAAACATGGGGTCAGTTAAACCCCGACACAAGTACTGTGCTTCTGAATCTAGGAAGGTTTTAACTTGTTCATAGTTCATGGGTTATAATAAAGTCAGTTTTAAATGCACCCCAGGCCTTCCCCCCCCCCCCCCCAATGTTGACATAGTTGGGGTCTCCAATTCCCCAATACAGAAATAGTTGGGCGATTTTGGGTCCAATACAAGGACTAAGCAAGCAGCCAAGTTACAAATTCCCCCTAAAAGGGTTAGAAACTTACTTTTTTTCCTGCTTAAAAATTGGTTCAAGTGAATATACCATGCCCCTGAAATGTGAAAGATTGAATTCCTGTACCGATTCACAAAATAGACACCAACCAAGTTTAGCCACATTGCCTCAGCTCAGACCTAAAAGAATTACTTCCATGACTAAAAGAATGGTTCAAATTTTATCCCCATTCAATTCTTGGCCTATGTTAAAAGTGCAACAAATTTGTGTGGGGATGACTTGTGTTGAGGACACATTTCCATTAGTAATTGAACTGAGACTCCTTTCACATAGATCACTTTATAACTTTCAGGTAGGAATAGATTTCAGATTCTTCTTTTATTAAAGAAAATACCTAATATCTTTAGCTCACATTTTTGGGTACGCCATTCAATCTGGGTTAACCCCCCTTAGGTGGAATTTCTGTGACAACTCTCAGCATATTCTGAATTCTGCAAAATCAATAGTGGATAGGAAAATAGTCTTCTTTTTCTTTATTATTCACTTATATCAGCCAAGAAAATCTCAATGAGATATAGCTGTCTTGTTTCAGTGAGAATCCTGGCAAAACAACAGTACAGAAGGCAAATCAGATTCAGCCAGTGACTTCAGTTAGAAAGTGGACATTGACGTTAGTTTTCAGATTACACAGATGGGGTTGATTGTACCTTATTCTAAAGAGGTTATTTCCCCCCTCACTGGTCATAGCTATTTATTATTTCCTTTTACTACTTACTTAGTTTTGAGGGATGGGAGTTGCAATAATTAATTAGCCAAGCAAAGCAAGGTCCTAACCATCAACTTGATGGCATTTTTTCGTTTGTTCCGATGTAACAGGATAACTTTTCAATACTGCATCCAAGGGAAGGTATTAGGGGTTCAGGGAGTCCCTGAAATAGACGGAGATGGGAGGGTGCCATATAAGGAGCTTGTGGGAGTGCGGGGTTAAGGGGGGGGGAGGAAATCAAGGAGCCCCTGCTGTGTACACTGAGCTTGGCCTGAAGAAGCAACAAAGTATGTACCCTGCAAGTAAATATTAATTTATAAAATATTTATACAATTAAAATAAAATTAAAAAGTTAGAAAGAGTTACAGACAAAGGTAAAATATACTTGCCAATGGCTAAGACCTAACTTAACAAGCACAGTTTTTGTTCGTTGTAGGTTCCTTACCAACCTTCCATTCCCAGAGACTTTGATTGAAGAACTCTGGTCCCTTGTGTCTGTCCAGTGTTGGATACCATGAAAGCTTTCCTTATATTTTCCCAAAATTACCGTTTTGGCCCCAGACTCCAGATGACCTCATGCTGTCCTTCCCTTCCTGTGGACTTCCCACCCTCCTGCTGATTTGTATATAAATGGAGTTTCCATTGATTTTCATTACCTTGCTTAACTTCATTGGAGATACGTAGATAACTGCCTTCCCTCCTGTCTGCGAGGGAACCTGTTTCTCTCTGTGTTTGGTCAGACTTTAAAGCATAATATCATTAAGTATCCATATTTCCTCATAGTGTAAACACATTTTTCACAATGATAAAAATCACCAGTGTCATTAGCTTACAGAAAAGGCATCAATTGTGTTAGAAAAAAGTCTATCATTTAATCAACTTTATACAATATTATATTACTTATCATTTGAGGCACAGATCCCCCAGACTTTATAGCCCAGATAAAGTTTCTAACTCCTCCTGGAATGTAGATGCCATGCTGTCTTCTCCCCCGCTTGATAGTTTTATTTACCTTATGTGTATATTGACTTTTATTGTATCTGTCTGACAACCAGGCTGATCAGAGAAGCAAACACTTTCTGTTATCTAGGGAATTGGTACTCTAGCCAGTCATTGGTAATAATAATCATTAAAATTGGTATTCTAACTGGTAATTAGTTTCATAATTGGTACTTAATTGGTTTGGTAATTGGTATTCTAATTCATAATTGGTAGTGTAATTGGTATAATATAATATAAAATCAAATTTCACAGCCATTTCAAAATGAAAAATTCTGTTCCAATAAGGTTAAAACATGTCATATTAAAATGGTTCATTTCAATTTTTTCCTCAACAAAATGTTGAAATCAACCCTTTCCTGTGGAACATTTCAATTTTGATGAATTGACAATTTCCAATAGAAAAACATTTTGTTGGAAACATTTTAAACTATCTTGCTAAGTAGAATTTTAATAGTAGATTGTTCTTGACAGGATATTTCAACTTCAGAATTCCTCTTATAACTTTCAGCTAGGACTCTTGGAAACATTTTCAAAGTCCCTGAAGATATGGATTAAATAAATAAATAAATTTAAAAAAAAAACCACAAACATTTTAACATTCCTTCTACAGACCAGAAGCATTCATTATATTGTCCCTGACTAATGAGGTAACCATAGTAGTTGGTTATGAACAGTTATAAGAGCTGAAAGTTAAGAGATAATAACTTGTTACATTACCAAGATTTGGAGAATCTAAATGCAAAATCTAAACGTTATTCCTTTGATTAAACTAGTAACAACCAGGTTTAATGCCTTTTATGATATTGATTTTGTTCTAAACTGGCTCTTGAAGGTTGATATTCCTTCCGCTTAAGAGAATTATCAAAAAGTTATCTCCGTTATTATTTTTAGCATGGGCATCTGGGGTCTCAGTATTAACATTAATCAGAATTTATGAACCCTAGCATTAAGCTGTAAGGTCCTTCTGGATTGTGGATGTAAAACACAATTAAATGAAAATCCTTCTATTATCTTTTCAGCTAGAGAGTCTCATGAAAGATGAGTGCATATCCTTTGATGCCCAGAAACTTACTGACAGAACTTGATAAATAAGCAAAGAGTTTCTATCTTCACTTTAGACTCATTAAAACCAGCTAGAAAGTGGTAGGTTTTTGTTGTTAGGCGTGAAGAATTATGATGTACAATTATTTTGACACTGCAGATAACATGTTTAACAAGTGTAGCAGCATTTTCATTATTACTATTATACACATTTCTGAAATGCCGATTCCTGTAGCACAGTGATCCCCAAACTGTGAGGCATGCCCCCCTAAGGGGATGCAGAGGAACCTTCGGGGGCACAGTGGGGCCCAGGACAGCCCCCACGGGCACCACCCAATCCCTCCCCATCCCCAGCTCTGCTCCCGCCAGCAGCTGCATCCCCAACCTCACACCTGGCCGCATCCCCAGCCTCGCTGTGGCTCTGCTCCCGGCCTCATCCCCAGCCTTGGCTGCAGCTCTGTTCCCCGCCTGGCCATGGGCCCAGCTGCTGGCCCCCACTGCAGCCCAGCTGCAACTCCACTCCCGCTCCCAGCCGTGGTCCCAGCCTTGACCCCCTTACCTCTGTCTGCAGCCCCTCCCCCAGCTATGGCCCTGCTCCCAGCTCCAGGGGTGGGAGAGGGCAGTGCACAGATAGGGTAGAGGGGGTACAACCCTCAAAAGTTTGGGGACCACTGCTGTAGCATCTGGTGCATTATGTAAATGTAGAAGTATATTGAAGAGGATCAATACCTCTCCTGCCTTACATACATAGATTAAATCAGTTTACTTTAAAAGAGAATCAAATCTAGCTAGTTTATTTCCTACAGCATGCAGCCAAGGCCATTTCTCAACTCCTCTTGCTGTGTTCTAAAAGAGGTAAGAACTGGGATCAACTTAACCTCAAGCTTTAGTTGTAAATTCCACCGTCGGGTCCCTCCTTTGAAAATACCCTGACACCACTGAATTCAAACTTCAATGTAGCTGCAACAAAGCGAATCACAGTAAAAGTTAATCTCTCAGATTAGTTTCAAAGCCCTGAATGGGCTTGGCTACGAAAGACCAGTGGCCAAATCCTTGGCCCCACTAAAATTCCTTTGTCTGCCAGAGGAGTTGTTCATCCCTGGAACTCCACAATTCCTTCTCTATGCTTCAAGACAGCTCTCTTCCTTTCTTCCAGTACTTTACACCCCTGTTTTCAGACTTGAATGTCCAACTTTCTCTACACTCACCACCTTAAGGAAGCCTCTGCCCTTTTCACAGCACCATTTAAAGTGGCTGGCCAGAGTGATGTGTCCACTTCTGGACATTCTGGGGGAAATACTGAACCACTGTCATGTCCATGGATTTTCGTGTTCACTAGTGAATAGAAACATTCTGTATTTGTTGGGATGGGCTCCAAGGACATAGGTCTCAGTCTGGAAGTGGGGCAGATAGGTTTCTTCCATTAGCCCAAGCTGTTCCAGTCAACATTATCCTGTGTCATATTGGGGAACATCCTACCCCAATAGTGTGAGTAGCCTACACCCAATCATCAAATAAAGTCTCTCCTTGGGAGGTATAAAAGCAGGCATTTACACACACATCCTTCTCTTTCCCACAATGCAATATCAGTACCAATAACTGCCCTGCCCTCTGACGGGTTTATCCACGGCTCTCAAAAGAAAATTTCTCCCTTTCTGGAATTAAAGAAGCCAACCTTACCTTGAGCCCGGGGTACCAGCTTACCACTTCTTGCTCCCTTCTCCTTTTACACCCAACAGCTGGGGATAATAGGTTATTGAGAGCAGCTGCATGTGCTTCCACACCCTTCCTTGTTTGTTTCTATATCCCTGAAGAACCAAGATAGAAAGAGAGGGTTGGGCTGGAGCCACTCTGGTGTTTTCAAGCCTCAGCCACCCAGGGATCTCACAGGACCCAAACGAGTAATACACCCTATCACACCAAGGCAACGAGAAGTGATCATCTATGAGATTGGGGTGAACAGAGTAAAGAAGGAATAGATGCAGCTTCATGAAACTAGGGTTCAGGCAGTGAAGCTTTGGCATTAATGTATGCTCCTGAGTGGGTTAGGCTAACCTGCAAGAACCCCAATACCCTGCTCTAGTTGGAGAGGCCACATCGAAAAAGATATTTTCTTTCCATCCTTCCTCCTCCACCCTAAAAGAATCCAGAGCCCATGAAATGAGATTTAATGAACAGGATGAAAAGCAAGGATGATGCAGTGCCAGAGACTAGTTACTTAAAGTTGTAGGTGGGTTAGAGTAACTACTCCCACACACACCCAATCAAAAGCACCATCTACTCTATCCAAACTAAAATAGATCCCAGTCAAGATTCAACCACTGCCATTGTAAGGATTGTGACTCAGCCTAGGGCTTGACTGAAATTTCTCATACAAGAGGTTTTATTTTTCAAAAATAAAATTACAGCTCTTCAGCCATGATCTTTTAAATACACTTTTGCCAAGAAGGGAAGATTGGCCAGAGGCCAATGATTAATAGACTTCATGTACAAAGGGAAGAATTTTTAGCAAAGAAATAATTGCTGCCCTATTGAACTGAGAAGGAACTCTTCTGAACCAGAAGGCAGTTGTAATTGCAGTAATATATGATGTAAGAGTCCACGTTTTTCTGGGAACACAAAAAAATAGAAGCAAGGACAGGGTTACAAAGAAGAGAAGGGCAGACAGGGCACAACTACTTCATGGAACTGACTTTGAATTACATTTGAAAACAAATACACAGTTGGAATCAATGATCAAGAAAAAGAAAATCCTTTCCCAAGAATTGCTCAGCACAAATTTTAACGAAGCATTGCTACACAGGTATCTTATTGGCTTTATTCCCATTGAAAGGCTTGTCTTCTGTGTACTGCTTGCTTATGTATAGGCTGTATAGGAACTAACAAGTAGAACTGGGTGCAGGAAACATTTTTCCTGCCCTGTGCGAAATTCTGAATTTTGTTCATGAACTCAGACAAAAAGTTGAAATCTTCAAAGTTTTCACAGACTGATAAGCTGAAAAAAAATCAGGTCAGGTCGAAAAAAATGCATTTGGATATTTACTGTAGTGAGTCGGAGTGGCCTTCCTCCAATACTGACTGGGAGGAACCACTCTCCACCCCCAGAGGGTGGAGCCAGGCTAGGCTCGCCCCCCCCCATGCAAGAAGCAGAAGGGCAGAACATGAGGTATAAGAGGTGGTCTTTTTTGGTAGAGTGTCCTTGTTTGGTGAAGGCGGTTTTCAGTGTGTTAAGGCGTATATCCCAGACTTTCTCCTCAGCACATATTCTATGGTATCCAAGTGGATGGCTGTAGCTAACAGATTTCTTGGTGTGTTTGGAGTGGTTACTGGATCTCTGAAGATAGGTGTGGTAAGCCATGGGTTTCTGTATATTGTTGTTTGTAGGGTTCCGTTGTTGAAGCGGATTATGAAGTTGATGCTATTGTGGATATATCTACCTGCGCCGCGAGGCTTGCAGTGTAGACAGACATGCTAGCTCTGCTCAAGCCAGAGTACTAAAATCATCAGTGTGGACACTGTGGCATGGGCAGCAGCTAAGGATAGCCACCTAAGTCTAATCTTCCCCTACCCTGGGTCTGAGTTCAGTGGCTAGCCCGAGCTACCACCCATGCCACAGTGGCAACACTGCTATCTTTAGTGAGCAAGCTCAAGCAGAGGTAGTGAGAGTTGGTGTGGTGGAGCTAGGCTCTGGGCTGCCTTCTCCCTGCCTTTTACATCATCTGGGAGCAGCTCTCTCCACACTTCAGGTATGGGGGGAGAACAGGATCCTGGCTGAGAGGAGAAGAAAGTAGGCTGAGCCTGGCTCCACCGCCTCATCCCCCCATGGTGCACTGGCACAAAGAGGGAGGTATGTTACACCAAGTAGGAGTTGTAGCAAATTATTCCCTCATGGGGGGAAGTCACAACTGAGTCACAATTTCTCCTACACTTGTCCTGGAGTGGGGTAGCTATGCACCATCCTTGCACAAGTTGTGGCCAAAAGCCCTTAAAGTTTTAGCATTATTCTGATTTTACATTGCAACGTGTGCATCTGGGAAATGGAACTGGGGACCTGTAATAACATAACACTAGCCTGAAACGTTCTTTAGTTTTGCATTGAACATACTCAGTGCATGTAAGATCCTTATAACTTCAACTAGTAATTATATCTTTATATGTTGAATACTATGTGTGGCAAGAACAGTACAAAGAAATGTCTGTTTCCTTTTAGATGTCAATTTTGCAGTTTTCATTTTACATGTTTTCTGTTAGGTTATTTTAATTTACACCATTGTCCTCCATGGCATATTTCCTACCTGGTTAAGATTGTTCAACAACCACACTACAAGATAAAGAAGGGTAACATTTGTAATCACAAGATTCATATTTTTGGTGATAACTACCCTCCTGTGAGGTACAATCCTTTATAACGAAGATAAATTTGTTTGGTGTAGAAACCTTTATTAATAATAACAGGTAAAATCTCTAGTGCTTATTCCATGTTGGTTTAAGGCTCTGGCTTGCAAACATGTTTTAACATCTTGTAATTTATCCATTTTATATTTAGTTAGGTTTGGTCCTGATCCTGGGATGTGAGAAGCACCTGCAGCTCTCACTAGGTTTGTCTCCACAAGGGAAATGTTATAAGATGTCCTGCAATTGCTAGTGCCAACTGCCCATTGTTTAAATCAGACCCTGACAGGGTTCAAGGAAGGATTTGCTCACAGAGTAGAAACATTTAGTTTGGAGGAAGCTGACTGAGGATTATCTTGGAGATAATTATTCTTGGAGAAAGCACTTAGGGCCTCGTATGCACTAATATGGTAATAACCTCTTTGCCCCAACCCTGCTCCTTAACTTGTGGATCTCCCAGGTTCCATAGGAGTCAAGGAGCATTAGCATGGATATTGTTTGCCTCCACACTGCAGTCCAGACCCATTGGTTCCTGCCCAACGTTATAAGTAAAACTCTTGGAGAAGCCATGCTGCCAGAGTCTTCACCAGAATAGCTGCTCCTGCAATCCCTAAAAGGAGATTCCACAGCAAAGAAGAGGGAGCACTTCGACTGTATTAACATTGCCCCACAGTCTGGGAAAACAAAGAAGCTAGAGAAATCCAGCCAAGCTGCCCAGCCTGCAACCTCCAGGTTTTTGAAGCTAGAACCCCATAGAGCTCCTATAAAGGGGTTAGGGTAAAAGGGGCAAGCCACAGAGATGGAACTCCATCTCCCTCCCATGGGCACAGGCTGCCTTCTGCCTAGGATATATAGGGGAGTGTGGAGCCCTTAATTTTCCTTTCACCAGAATTTATGTGTGGCTCCATGTTTAGTTCATTCTCTCAAACTTTTCATGGTGTGGCCTGCACATCCCTCGGCCTGCACCGCTTTCGAGCCCCCATTGGCCTGGAGCAGCGAACCGTGGGCAGTGGGAGCTGTCATCGGCCGAACCTGCAGACGCGGCAGGTAAACAAACTGGCCCGGCCCGCCAGGGTGCTTACCCTGGCAGGCCGCATGCCAAAGGTTGCCAATCCCTGGTGTGGAACATATCTTAATAGAGTGTTGCAGGGACCGCCTCCTCTACCATTCACCACTGACTGTACCATCTTCTATCTCATTAGCAATCAACATCTCTGGAGTAACTACAGCAAGTGCTTAGATGGAAATGTAATATCAAGAACTTTTCATGTATTTTTAGCTTCTGATGAGAATTAGCAAATGGAAGCAAAGAGGAGATCCAGCATCAAGATCTATATGGACCAGTAACTACCTGCTTTTGCCCTTGCATAGGATTACCATATCTAATAAATAAAAAAAGAGGACCCTCCACGGGCCCTGGCCCCGCCCCTTTCCCCATCCCCAGCCCCAACTCCGCCCCTTCCCCGCTCTCTCCTCCCTCCCACTCCCAGCCACGCGGAAAGGGCTGCCCGAGCGCTACCGGCTTCACGGTTTGCCGGGCAGCCCCCAGACCCTGTACCCCCTGCCAGCGCTTCCCCAGCGCAGATGGAGCCTAGGAGGGGAAGCGCCCAGCCGGGGGCGCAGGGTCTGGAGGCTGCCCAGCAAACTGTGAAGCCGGTAGCGCTTGGGCTTCGGGCAGCCCCCTTGCCTCCGGACCCTGCGCCCCCAGCCGGGCACTTCCCCTCCCGGGCTCCGGCGGCGCAGGGTCCGGAGGCATGGGGGCTGCCCGAAGCCGGTAGCGCTCGGGCAGCCCGGCTCTTAAACAGAGCCGAAGAGTCAGGGGAGGAGCAGAGCCGCCATTTTCCCCGGACATGTTCGGCTTTTTGGCAATTCCCCCCGGACGGGGGTTTGAGTGCCGAAAAGCTGGACATGTCCGGGAAAAGGAGGACGTATGGTAACCCTACCCTTGCAGTCCCTGCAGACACCCAAGAACACCTCTTGCTTCCCCAGTCTCTGACAGCAGACTGATCTCACACTAGCCCTGCAGCTCCTTTTATAGGGCCTGCTGGGCCCTGATTGGATGCCCTCTGCAGCCATTCTAGCCCACTTGGAGGATCTCTCTACTGCTCCTTTCTTGGGACAGGTGTGGCAATACTGTGAGGCCTCCAGCTGGTGGCGTCTGGGCCTAGTCCATCCCATCACATGGCCCAGGACAGGTTATAATGTCAGGACAGCAAACAAATGCAGCTGAAATGAAAAATAAGCACTAAATTTAATGCTATGTTTTAAAAAACAAAACAAAACCCTAACTTTTTGGGTTATTGTATTATATATAATAAATTGTATTTTTGTGAGGCAACAATAAAGTGCAACATATTCTCCTCCTCACCTGTGATTATTTTGCATATCTAAGAGCCAGTTAGCAAGGTAGAAAATCTCCATTTTTTTGCAAAATCTTTTTTGCTGTAAAAATGGGTGACATTTCTCTGTGAAAACATACAAAAAAATATACCATTTTGCCTCAGTGGGAGGAGAGTTTTTCCATCGCCTACTAAAACACTATGTTCATTTGAAGAAACTATGAAACTTCTTCTTGGATCCAAAGTGCAAATGCTCAGGAGCACTCAGAAAAAAATGTTTATTTCTGTGCACAAGTACACGTGCAAAGCCCTAACCTGCTTCCTGGATTATGCAAGTTGAGTATCTGTATCTTAATTTACTTTCGGATGCAATGGCTAAAACGGGGTTTAGTAGAAATACCTCACTCACTTTGCTACTGAAGTGGCTTTATGGGATGTTGCTAGATACTTATACTAATAATGCCTATTAGGAAATGTAGGCTAAGAATTCTGTTTTCAAATCCATCCTTAGGCACCTAAATAAGGATTTAGCAGCTTAATTAAATGCTCAGCATTTTTTTAAAAACTATAGCCGAAATCCTCAGTTTGAGCTCTGGTTTTCCTAAATTTGCTAATTGTTTTCATAGCGGCCATCAGGAGTTTTGAAAGAAGTCATCCTGCAATCTATTCCAAGTATTGCTCCAAGACAGCACGAAGCATTCAGTAGCCTTTGGCTGGTATGCAGATGTGCTACATCCTACAAAGTTCTAGCAAAAACAAAAAGCCAGGAGAGAGTTAAACAAACTGCATCTAGACCCTCCTGGCAGCCATGATACTAGAAAATAACCTCAGCAGCACCAGGGGTCCCTCACAGAGGTGGAGGAGGGAAACAGTTCCATTTGCGTCTCTTAATTTTTGGCCAGCATCCTAGCACGTCAGTCAGTGTTGAATATCAGTCCAGATTCTGCAAGTCAAAGCATATGGTACTACACTTAAGTGGCAGCACAAAAAACAAACCACAAAAGAAGCAACTAATTAAATCTAGCACATCTAAAACATTAGCATATAAAATTCACAAGTACTCAGTAACCAGATGAATACTGCATGCTGGATTGGCTGCCAGCTATTTTTTTTTTAATTGTTTTTAAATTTTTGAACCAACACACATGACCTACTATACAATATAAGGATCTTGTATTATTTTTATGCTGAGAGGCCCTATAAAAAGGTGGGCTCCTGTCCACTTCCTTACTGAAGCTCTCTTTCTTTTAATAACGGTCTCCTTCTGTCCTCACACAGAACAGGCTCAGGATCCTGTTTTGTCTGTGCATCTGGGAATGGATGACAGAATTATTTCTCATGTTCACCATGGTATCTAATCCCTGAGGACAAGGTAGAAATATTTAACCCAATCCATGAGCATGGGAGCCAAGAAAGTAGGGTTCTATAGAACCATGCATCTGACGACTACATGCCTCTTAATCTCCCCTAGATCCATTCTTTTGGCCTTGTGACCCTCACTCCTGTCCGTTTTCTCATTTGTCAGCTGGGCTCAGTTGTTCCTCCCCCCTCAGTTGAGAAAGTGGGCCTAGGCACCCATCCCAGTGCCCATAATACGTACCTGCCTCTTAATTCTAAAAGGTGTCTCCATCAGCAGAGCTCAATAGCCAGATTCTAATCTCATTTATACTGGTTTAAATCCATATAATCTATTTTATCTAAAGTATTTATATGCCCCCCTTCTCCCATTACTGTAGTATCTGAGCATCTCTCAATCTTCAATGTATGTATCCTCACAACACTCCTGTGAGGTAGGGAAGTGTTATCCCCACTTTACAGATGGGAAACTGAGGCACGGAGAGATCAAATGACACACAGGAAATCTGTGACAGAACAGGGGAGTGAACGTAGGTCTCCAAAACTCCCAGGTGAACCACTGAGCCAGCCTTCTTCTGTAAGTGTTATCAGTGAAGTCAACTGAGATGCAGAATCTTCCTTCTACTCCTTAAACTTCCTTCTACACATAAATATTATCAGAAGCTCAGTGATTGTGAGAGATAGGATGGTGGTTCTCAGGATTTGTGCTACATGTATCCTGGGAAGAACTTGAGCAAACATGTACTTCTGAGTAACTTTTTTTTTGTAGTGGTATGATCACCTGCACTTAAACAGTTGCTCATCTGTCACTCTCTTTCTAGCTTCTCTTTTAGTAACAAGTTGGGAATTACAAGGAGAGGCAAAAGAAGCTCAGCAAAAGAAAAACTGTGAATAGTTGTGAGGATGTTAAATAGATTTGGGGTCCTCTCAAGTTTTTGGTTTTTGTGTGTGTTTTACAAAGTTTTGCTTGATGTATAATATAATCAGGATTGCAGTACACATAGGGCCAGTTTTTGAAAAGTATTAAGTCTGCAATTGTGCATGCAAAAATGCATATACAACATCACTCCTAATTGTCACATGAAATTACACATACAGATAACCAATTCTGGATATTTTAATGTGCAATTATTTCCCAAATTGCACATTCAGTCAAGGTAAATTGTTCATCTAAGCCTTATGAAAATCTCATGCTATATGGCGCACGCTATTCTGAGATGTCTGCCCAAGTGGAGAGAGTGAGATAAGAACCAAATGGCAAGCTCACCTCAACATTTACTTGTGGATCTGTTTGTTGATTGAAGCTGGACAAATACCCCCTTGTGTGTTGCTGTTTTCCAATGCAAATGTCTGTGTTTAATATATCAACATTCACATAAGCAGAAGAATCATCTGTGAAAATCTTTAGCACCCTCTACTGATAGAATCTGTAGCAGTAGACAATATGCATACATCACCTTGCTCAGACAAGACCCAATGCAATGTATGTTTTATAATATTTGTTGCTAATTAAAGGAGTGAACTATTCCTGTATTACTCACTCAAAGTGTAGATTTATTATAGAGAGATATCAAAAGGTGGCCATCATTTTTCTTCTGATATTTCTACTGTTTACTTGAGACAAAATTAAGTTTAAGGATGGTTTCACATTCACAGGTAATATATTCCATTGCACTGGAGTGCAAGCAGGAAATGGTCCCTCAGGTCTTTGTTTTAAAAGACCTACAAAGTGCTGACTTTCTATACAAAGAGAGAAAACAATATATTATATATATATATATGCTGTGAACTTTGTACCCAACACATTGTTTTCTCTCTGTGTATAGAAAACAATCTTGAACATATATAGATAAGAGTACTGATGTGATAAATAGAGATGTGCACTTAATAGAGCAAAGCACCTAAAGTCACTGCTCACATATCAAAAACTACCTGCTTTCTAGAAAGAACAACGAGGAGTCTTTGTGGCACCTTAGAGCCTAACAAATTTATTTGAGCATAAGCTTTCGTGGGCAAGAACCCACTTCATCAGATGCATGGAGTGGAAAATACAGGAGCAGGTATAAATGCATGAAAAGATGTGATTTGCCTTACCAAGTGTGAGGTCAGTCTAACGAGACAATTCAATTGACAGCAGGATACCAAGGGAGGAAAAATAACTTTTGAAGTGGTAATGAGAGTGGCCCATTTCAGACAGTTGACAAGAAGGTGTGAGTAACAGTAGGGGGAAATTAGTATTGAGGAAATTAGGTTTAGGTTTTGTAATGACCCAACCACTACCAGTCTTTTTTCAGGCCTAATCTGATGGTGTCCAGTTTGCAAATTAATTCCAGTTCTGCAGTTTCACATTGGAGTCTGTTTTTGAAGATTTTGTTGTTGTTGAAGAATAGCCACTTTCAGGTCTGTTATTGAGTGACCAGGGAAACTGAAGTGTTCTCCTACTGTTTTTTTAATGTAATGATTCCTAATATCAGATGTGTGTCCATTTATTCTTTTGCGTAGAGACTATCCGGTTTGGCCAATGTACATGGCAGAGGGGCATTGCTGGCACATGACAGTTTATTTCACATTGGTAGATGTGCAGGTGAACAAGACCTGATGGTGTGGCTGATGTGGTTAGGTCCTAGGATGGTGGCCCTTGAATAGATATGTGGACAGAGTTGGCATCGGGGTTTGTTGCATGGTTTGGTTCCTGGGTTGGTGTTTTTGTTGTGTGGTTGCTGGTGAGTATTTGTTTCGGGTTGGGGGGCTGTATGTAAGGGAGGACTGGCCTATCTCCCAAGGTTTGTGAAATGGACCACTCTCATTATCACTTCAAAAGTTATTTTTCCTCCCTTGGTATCCTGCTGTCAATTGAATTGTCTCGTTAGACTGACCTCACACTTGGTAAGACAAATCACATCTTTTCATGTATTTATACCTGCTCCTGTATTTTCCACTCCATGCATTTGATGAAGTGGGTTCTAGCCCACGAAAGCTTACACTCGAATAAATTTGTTAGTCTCTAAGGTGCCACAAGGACTCCTCGTTGTTTTTGCTGATACAGACTAACACGGCTACCACTCTAAAACCTGCTTTCTAGAGATAGTCAGGTCGCGAACCAACATCAGACAATCTGGGCATATGCACAGTCTAGGTCAGTACCAGCTTCAAATCTCTAAATGAAAGAGTGGTGCTCTTTACTTTGGGGGACATGATGTTCTGTTGGGTTACATCAAGACACTAGCCTATCACTTCCAGTGTGAAATAATGTATTGACCTCTACAGTTGCTAAAAGGTAGTAGAGCAGATGCATACAGTCAGCATTTATTTTAAATTTTCAGAAGCTGGGACGCAAAGACTAAACTCTGTTCTCTGCATTGTTTGAATACAGAAGAGAAGAGATTGCCAGCCATCTAAATTATCTCTGGATGGCTTGACACATCTGTGATGATAATCAAAAGGAAAGACTATGCAGCAGCCACCACTCTGTAACAAGGGATCACATTCTGTGATGTGTCCAGTGTCTGTGAAAGCTTTCACTTTAGCGTTTTACTCAAATGCCATTCAATCCTGGGAAGCAGCAGGCCAGATCAGCGAAAGAGGAAATGGCTGAAAAAGAATCCAGAAAATCATTGTAGCTTCAAATATCCTCCAGCCTTTAAAGGTAGTTTAAAAGAATTTCCAAATACCATGAAGTGCAATATCAACAGTGGTAATCAGAGAGTTAAATATCTCATTTTAAAGCCTACCAATGAACTAATTCATTCTACCTGCCAATCTACTTACTTTACTGTCCTGGCAGTTGGATATTTTGAATCAACATAGGAAATATTGATACAAAATTGTAATTTTAACTTGTCAGGATCTTTCACCTTCAGGAGCAATGGAGAGAGATACAGAAATATTGTCTGTTTCAGAGAGGTTATTAAAACACTCAGCTCAGGGCCACAGAAAACAAGAAACAATGTACCGTAGACCAATAAATGAATATACCATGGGTTTTCACCCCTTTCATACTAAAATGTCAGAAAAAACAAGTACAAAAGATTGTTGAACTGCAAAAGATTGTTGAACTGCAAATAAACATTTGTAGGTTATTTATTATTATTTATTTGTATTTCAAATTGTAACACTAACAATCCCAAACAAGCTCAGGGCCCCACTGTGCAAAATGATGTAACACTTTCAGTGCACAGAATTCATAGTAATAAAAGGTGATAAAACACAAGATCTGGTTGAGGTAGGAAAGGAAGTAAATGTGAATCTGAAGCAGCATATATTTCATTATTTAACCATACCTAAGGATTGAAGGACAGATTTTTAAAGATATTTAGGCACCTAAAGATGCAGATAGACACCCAGTGGGATTTTTATAAGCAAAATCATTTAAATCTATCTTTAAAAATCTGGCCCTGAGATACTGTATCTCAGGTAAAATTTCGTATATAGCTTCACAGTAGCCTTTTTGCTGAAAACCTTTGAGAAGGGCAATAAAAGAAAATACTGTAATAAATGTAGCTGACTGTGGAGATGTATTTCAGATGCTACCCTAAAATTCAAGGTTTTGTCTGCCCTTCATGAACATCAGATAATAATGACTGTAGGGATTTTTGTCCCTATTTTTAGCCCCCTTCATACTTTGCTCTGGATGTGTTGAAGTGCTTTCCTGAAAAGAGATGGGATTACTTGGTAAAGTTAAGAACATACTTATGTGCTTTGCTGAATTCAGACCATAGTAAGTACATCAGGTGCTAGTAGAAGACTGAGGGACATGTGAACCTTGCAGAGATTGTTGCTGGAATACTATGCAGAAGAGTATTTTAAGAAAGGATTTAAAAGTTGGTGAGGGTGGACATTTGACACATGAAAAGAGGCATATTGTTAAAGGATAAAAGACACCTGGAAGAAGACTGATGACTGGATTCAGAGAAGGATACAAAAATAGTGATTAGGACAGAAGTTTAGAAGGAATGAGAGGAAGCAGATATATGAACAGGAACAGGGCGTCAAAGAGGACGCCAAGCAGTTTGAACTTGAAGCACAAGGCTGAGAAAGGGTGTTCAAGGGGAAGAGATTCAAAGAGTGGAGTATTTTACCATATTCAAAGAATCTTCCAACCCTTAGGTAGAATCTGGCCCCCCACACAGAAAACTCCCATTGACTTTAAACCATCATTTCCTGAAAATGTTGACATAAAAGACCCAGGGTGGGATTTTCAAAAGTCCTAACTCACTTTGGAGCACAAGTCCATTGAAAATCACTGAGGTACTTCAGAAAATCTGAGTTACGCCTATATATGGAGAGTACAAGTTTAAGGCCTTTTATGTCACTGTTTTAATTTCTCAGATAGTTCAGTTCATGCCTAGTACATATCACAAACTATTCTTCTTAGAAGAAATATGTATATCAAGTGAGTTTTACTACAGTACATGAGAACTCGAGCTAGAATCCAAGAAACAAAGAGTAAATGTAACTGCAGACATTTATTTCATTACAGTCCTGCCCAGATCAGGCAATTACATTCAGTATCTCCCTACATTAGCATTAATTAACCACTAATCCAAATTTAATAAAGGAGATCGTTTCAGTTATTTAACAGTTCATATGCAAAATATTGTGCAACAATAGTGATTAAGGATCCTTCAGGATTCGAGACATTTAGAATCTGACTTATTCAGCAACATCTAGAGCAGAAGTACATGTCATTTTAGACTATAATGCATTAGAGGTAAAGATGAACAAATTAAATATGGGTTAGAACTACAGTTCACGCTACCATGGAAAATGTCAGATGAGCAACTCAGCTTCCAAAACGTGAACAGAAATTTCACAAGGTTAGACACTCTCAAAAGATTTCCAATAGAGCTGAGTGGGAAATGGTTTTTCTGTTCTGTGAATATTTCCAAGAGTTCAAAATATTTTCCCATTTCAGACTAGAACAAAAGAGAAAGCTTGCAAATATTTGCAAACCAAAAAATTAATTTCTCCCCCACTTTGGGTCTATCAAAATATTTCATGTCAATTTTGACCATTTTTTAAACCTTTGTTTCAGTCTAATTAGCGTAATTTGTTAAACAGAGTTGTTTTTCAATCAAAAAACTGATATTTTTCATTTTGAAAATGTTGACATTTTTTCTAACAAAATTTCTTGAGTCTGGGAATTCATCAAACCCAACCCTGTTTTGGAAACCATTTCAGTTTCAATGACAAAAAGGATTCTTCTAAAAATTCCCAACTAGCTCTAATTTCCAGGTTTTGCCCCATGCATACATACTGTGCCTCATGGTTTTTTAGTGCCTTTGATTCTGATCAATGAACAAACCAGGAAGTGCTGTAAGGAGGTGCATACAAACTTAGGGTCTGCTCACTATCAGGAGTAATCAATAAAAACAAATTTAAATTGAAGAATAAAACACAGAAGTCATCTCGTGCAACATGCTCTCAGAGAAATCTGTAGTACCATCAGGTATCAATGGCCAGATGGAAATTTGAAGTACATGAAATTTTTGACCTACGCCATTTTTCTTGGTTGTAGAGTGGATATTGGTGGTAGGAAGGAGCAAATTGGAGATGGGTTTGGGCCTAGACCCTCAGAGAGTTGAGCATGTGAGTGAGAGTATAGGGGATCAGAAATGAGGCATGGTATTGGAGAGTTCAAAAAAGCATTTATTGAGGAGGGAAATTTGGGGAGAGAGAAAATTTAAGACAAAAATAAGAAAAAACATGCAAGCAGTTTAAATGACTCTGTTCGATTTCTATCCATCACAAATGCAAGACAGTCAAATAAGAACACTGTAGTAGAAGTTCAACTGTTGGACTTTGTTCCTTTATGTAAGGAAAAGAGTACAGACATCAATGCACCGATAGCATGATAGCAGCATCAGCTGTAAATGGAAATGAGGAAGTAAAGAAATGGCACCCATTGTGAAAGCTGCACCACACAGTAACAAGCTCCATACAGACAGACACACTTTGATATGCAAACCAACTGTGGGTGTAAGCCTTCCAGGGCTTGTTAGTAACAAAACTAAATTTGAATGTGAAAATGATTTAAACTGTAACACTGTTCTTGCAAAACAAATCTCCCAGAACAGATCTGATCTACATTTCAGACAACTCTCAGAGGTGCCTATGTAAAAAAAAAAAAAAGGCCCCATGTCAAACATTTACTTCAAAAAGTGCCTGTGTAAAAAAATAAAACAATAAATCAATAAAAAATGACACCTCATTGGATCTGACCCTGTAATTATATAGTCATACCTACGGACTTTGGTGACAAACACTATACTCCTGTTAGAGTCAAACTTAACTGCAAGAGAGCTAGGTTCTTAAAATTTTTGGAGCACCATCAATAGATGTGTTCACTAAATTCAATTAATTACACCTGTACACCCCATTAAATACCAGAGGGTTGCTCAGATGTCCCTGGGGGTATAACCTGAAGAGTGTAGGGAGAACCTATATTAATGGTGGCAATGTGCAAGGCAGAAAGAAACAAGCTTGTCTCTCAGAACCCAGGATGAAAGTTCAGGGCTAGGAGTTGAGGGGGGGGGAAGGGCGGAAATCTTTATATTTGTAAATTGAGAGTATTTGATATGGAAAAAATCACTAAGACATTAAATATGGGGCCCCAACATGTCACTTTTACAGTCTCTTTTCAAAGTAGAACTGCTCTTTACGTTTTCACATCTTTCTTTTGTACTTAATTTTCTTCCATTTCACAAATCCTGCCTGTCTTAAATAAGCAGAAGACATCTCTCTATAGAAAGGATCTCATACAGCAGCAGGGGAGGGTTGCACTTGATTGTTCTTCATATCTGATGAGGCCAAATCAACAGAGAAAGGCAGCAATTTTGCCAAACAAAATTTTCTGTCTTCACTATACTGTTTTGCATCACAAAGAAGTTTTTCATTCTTATCTCCAGCATAATGTCTTTTTATATAACAAGATATTTTACATAGATTTTATAATCTGTATGTTTAACTCAAAAACTGTTTTCTCTGTATTAAACTTAAAATATATAAATAGATACTTTTGAGATATAGATGGATGGTTGAAGTCAAGCCTAGCATAAGCAGTCAGTGCTCCTTTGGTGTTGTGCCTGCTTACACCAAGGCTTAATTTGGACCATACACCACCCAAAGTCGTTCTTTGACAAATTATCCAAAGCTAATACAATCATGACAACTTGTCGAGATGATTTGTCCCAATTAACAATTAAACTTGACTTCATTGCTGTAATATTGATAGCAGCCAACTAGCTGATATTCTTCCATGTATGGCAATTTTCTGTGTCACCTCCTGTTAGTCACCGTGACCCAGCCCAGCACACATTGTTTTTACCCAGTGTTACCTCAAAACACCACCATGTTGGACATCACAAATGCTTCTTTCAATTTGGATTCTCATTGTTCACTTCAGAAGAGCCATCAGTACAGACAAACAACCAAACAGTCCAAAAATCTACCCTCTCCCCCTCTCCACTATAAAGCCAAGTCCTTTTTTAAAAAACTCATTTACTGCAGTCCATGGTCATGAACAACCACAAACTGGTATAGGATGTACATCCAGCAAATTTAGCCTTTGGATGGCAGACTACTAATTGGACAACCCTTCTCCCCTTATCTGTCCACCCCTTGGCAGACAAGCCCCCATGAAAATATTAAAACCAAAGCCCTAAACATGTGATGTTGACAAATAACAGTTGCCACCTCACTGTGCCAGCTCAGCAAATTACTTCCTGGTATTTTAGAACTTTTGTAAGCAAGGCCCAATTGAACAGGATATTTATTTTGGTAACTTTAAAGGCGTCCCACTGGGTGTTCTAACATGCTTAAGGTTATGTACATGTTTAAGCACTTTGCTGAAGCGGGGATTAAAGCATGGCAGTTAAAAGTATCTGAAGATGGTAAACTAAGTGTAGAGCAGTGTGTGGGTTGGGCACACAGTGTCTAGGAGAAGTTTTGGAACATTTTTCTTTATTGTTTTGTACTGGATAGAAGATCCTTGGTATTTATTGGATTGAGTTTCTTCCACACTGATGAGCGAATGCCTTTTGCTGCTTTGTCCCATGAATAGATTTTAATAGAACATTTTTACACTCCTTTTCAAGTTTGCAAATCTCACAGGGAACTATACAATTGTTCATTCTCTGGAAATAAAATTAATGAAACATGCTCATCTAAAATCTGCTTTATTTAAGGCAAAAATCATTGCATAGATTAGACACGCCCAGATGTTCTGAACTGGGTATAGACAACTGCATGTGCAAAAATTAGGGCTGTCAAGCGATTAAAAAAATTAATTGCGATTTATTTCATTGTTACACAATAACAGAATACCATTTATTTAAATATTTTTGGATGTTTTTTACATTTCCAAATATATTGATTTTAATTACAACACAGAATACAAAGTGTACAGTGCACACATAAGACATAATACAGTCTGCCAGGACAGTGGAACGTCAAAATGGGATTTTGAAAAATAAACTGGCCAAGATTTGTGCTGAGACAAACTTAAAGTGGCCAGATGCCCTCCTATTAGCATTGATGAATATGAGGGCCACTCCTAATCGAAAGACTGGACTCAGCCCTCATGAGATTCTAACAGGACACCCGATGCAGCTTCCAGCGGCACCTCCGCTGACCCTTGCCCAGATAGACATTCATTTAATGGATGACACAATGCTTAATTATTGCCAGACACTAATGAAATGTGTCAGGTCTCTTTATACACAGGTGAAAGAAGCACTACCCAAGGATCCTGAGCAACCCTGCCACTCGCTGGAACCAGGAGTCTGGGTCTACCTAAAGGTCCATCAGCGAAAGACCGCCCTGGCCCCGTGCTGGAAAGGCCCATAACAAGTCCTGTTAACTACCAACACCGCTGTGAAGTGCCAAGGACTGACTGCCTGGACCGATGCTTCGCACTGCAAAAATAATTCTCCACCGCGAGATGGCTCTCCGACTGATGAGTGGGCTCTCTCTCCTTCTGGTGCTGCTGTTCCTTCTGGACAGCAGGAGAAAAGAACAAGGTGAAGTGCTAGTAACCTCTCCCTTGTCCACTGACAAAACTACCACGTATTTGGATTTTGCTGGAAGACCCAAGTCACTACAGGGTGAAGTGCTAGTAACCTCTCCCCTGTATAATGCTAAACCCCAATTGTTCCAAGAGAGAAAAAGAAACACTCGCTCTGCCAAAACCACCAAGGTCCAGAAGTTCCTGACTACAAAAGACATTAAGAATTGGCCCCGGTGGAGAAGGGAGGGACTTGTAAATTGGCAGGGAGGGACTTGCGGGGACCGCGCCTGGGAATGTAGGGTTGAATGGTGGTTTGGATTTCTTCCAGGGGAGGGGTTCTGTGCTTACAGACAAGTACCATTAGGATGCACTGCCCTCCCTAATTGGCTTCCAGAGGATGAATACCAAAAACACCTTGCTACCACAAACATTACCCCCATCATCCCCTCCACCTCTGCCACCACCCCTGAAATTTACCCGGATACAGATAATACTGTATATTCTAATGAAACCCAATGGCCCAGACCTTCACATTTTAGTGATTTACTAAAATTTTGTCCAGAAAATTTATTTTTCAAAGTTCAGAATAGTTCATATGAGCGAACAATTGAGTGGAGAACAAATGAGTCAGTGGAAATAGAAACATAGGATATCACTACAAATGAGCCCCAGGAATCATAAATTGAGATTGATGGGTTCTATGATGGGCAGATATGATGGCCATTCCTGGAATTTGCAGTTTGTTAGATGAAAGAGGCCCTTATTGTTATTTGGTCACCCAATTAGTCAATAATCAAACGTATACCTAAAGAGTTTGTCTGCCACTGGAAATTTTACCTGTACTGAAATAATTCCAGTAACTAATAATTTCACTGGCACCATATTGCAATATACCCCCTCCTATGCTATTAATGCTAATGCCTAAAACTATTTAGCCAACAGATGTGGTATAGTACTTAACCAAAGAGAGATGTGTTAGGATATCAATGGACTTTGATTAATACTACTCTAGGAACTATAAAATTCACACTGCCCTTATCCAGCTTCCAAGTCACCTCCACATACCCTAATTGCTCAAGAGGGGCTGCCATTAGGTTAGCACAGCAAAGGGCCTGGGTTTCCTCTAGAAAGAAGAGGGATGTGGCCGGACACATATGGGATGGTACCAATAGAGCAGCTGCGATTTGGAATATTTATAAAGGCCAACAGCATGAAGAGAAATTAGGCCAATTGGAAAAGGCCACAGGCCTTATTACTGGAGCACAGTTAACCCAGGTGCAGGCTGGAATTGGTGAATTACATGTTATTTCTGCCCTTGGTTCAATGACCCAGAAGCTGTTGACAGCGATGGCATTGAATATCACTGAGGCAGGAAAGGAATTACAGTGGGATCTGGCATGTTCAGAAATTCAGGATTTTCTGAATGACCAGCTCATGGCCATTCGGAGTGATCTTGAGCATCAGGCTTGACCCACTGCCCTTACTAGTGCTTCAGGAATGCCATCTGATCTGTGGCCATGGAGACATACTTGGAGATTTTCAGGGTGGAAATGCAGATGCTCACAGTGCTCTTTCCAAGCATACGGGCTGGTTGGAGGGGTGTGGGCTCCCATATACTGAATCCCTCCGGGTCCGTGGGGAGGATGCATGTGGGATTGGATAATTCACTGTGATATTTGGGAAATTAAACTACCCAGTATGCCTAACCAATTTATAGGCAGTGCTCCTGGAATAACACCCGACATTTGGATAGGGATAGGGAGTCAATGGACACTTTGGCCATTAGAATCCCCACAGCTTCAGTGTGTACATAATATGAAGCCCGGGGAAGTTGTCACTGTTTATGACAATGTTTGTTGGGAGGGTAGGTGACAAGGAACTACTCTGACAGGACACCTGCTTTTCCAAGCTAATGACAGCTGTGTGTACTGTGGAAGTAGCACCCAACCAAAGAGAGTGAGAACTCTGTTTTTCTCTGACAGTACGTTAAGGCCACCACTTTGCAAGACATACATTTTAATTTAATCACTGCTGCAGGCAATTATATTATTTATTAGCCTGTGGATAGAATTTTACAATCAGCCCTTAGGTTCCAGATACCCTTTAATGGGACTGCCTTAGCACCTGATCAATTCCGAAATTTGCTTTTACTCCTACCAGAGGTCCAGAAAAATCTCTGACTTACAAGGGCAAATTCATATGCTCCAAAATATATATCAAATTGAAAAGTATGCTTTCCATACAGCCTATAGAGTGTCTACTTCATGTATTAATTATGATGTATTGTGTTTTGTGACTAAGGTTATATAACAACCCCATCATATTATTGTAATAGGAGTGTTAATGTTTTATTATTGTTGTTTAGTTTAGGATATTGTTGTTGTAAAGGATGCAATAATAACACCACCTTCTATGTTCATACTAACCATGCATTGTCGTTGCATCCAACCAAAACCCATGGGGCTGAACCATTTGATCTAGAATCAGAAATACAAGGTTTGATGAACATGGAGGTTTAAGATTGATAGTTGTGCTGGAAGCACAAAAGAGGGGAGTGTGGAAGTAGAGAAAAGGATAAAGGAAATTTGAACGCAGATATCTTAGTTTCTAGGAACAGAGCAAGAGTCAGGCTAAAACTAGCTCTAACAATACAAGATTTCAAGGCAGGGCCTGGGCAAGTGGAAAGCGAGTAGAAAAAAAACTGTAAGAGATACTGTTTTTCGACCTTATGTTAGATAAGAATGGAATACAGACTGTAGCAGGAACTGCTGAGAAAAGTAAGATATCAGAAGGAATATGTATAAACAAGATGTTGTTGTTGATCATTATTGTCTGTAACAAAAGGTATAAATACTTGCCCTAATTGTTTATCTAAGAGAGACCTGCCTTGGAAAGGGGAGACCTGCCCGTGTGTACTCTCCTGTGCATATTGCAATTGCTCAAAATAAAGCTGCTTCTGGCTTGTTGCTTCAAACTCAGAGTGAGGACTTTGTTTTCCTCCACAGTACTTATATGAGGTGAATTGAATAATACTATTTCTTGTTTATGATTTTTACAGTGCAAATATTTGTAGTCAAAAATAATAATATAAAGTGAGCACTGTACACTTTGTATTCTGTTTTGTAATAGAAATCAATATATTTGAAAATGTAGAAAAAACATCCAAAAATATTTAATAAATTTCAATTGGTATTCTATTGTTTAACAGTGCAATTAATCAGGATTAATTTTTTTAATCACAGTTAATTTTTTTGAGTTAATTGTGTGAGTTGACTGCAATTAATCAACAGCCCTAGCAAAAATGTGCACATTTAGCACAATTGAGGAGGATATGATTACACTAATTGTGCACAATTCTGAAAGTTTGAGCTAGTGTGAAAAGTTGAATCAGCCCATGTTTAATACTATAGCTTCTTACCATATATGTGCATCCCCCTCTTGAGTATGTCATGTGGATGAAGAGAAAGGAAACTTGCTTTTGTACGTCCTTATGCTATCACAGTTCCACCTGTAAGAAAAGAATAGGATGCATACCAGAAGTACTTCTAATGTCATCTGCCAGTAATAGTTATTGTGAGCTTTGGTCATAAACAGTGCTTCACAGGGAAAATGATAAGCTGTTATCTCAATTCATGAGCACTGCATATGAAGAAAATCACAAGCATAGAAAAATTGCCTTTGTGGTGGACCGTGGCAACATATTCTGCAGTGCACATTTCTGCTAAAGTGTCAACGAAGCAGAAGAAATCAAAGTGGAGCTAGAGAACTCCAGGTGTGATAACTGGATTTACTGAGATGAGACTGGAGAGCTATAACTGTCAGCTGTGTAGTGATCATCCTGTGTATTATAATATAACAACATGTGTGGGAAATGTAATTTGGTGCATATCAAAGACTTGGCTGGGAATCTGGAATATCCTGGAAGTCTGGCAGACTATGACTGAAGTCACAAAAGGAGATACAAACTGAAGAGCATTCACATTCATGCATCAAACAAGACATGTAGAAGGGGTTTGAATATTCACACAATCTGCCAAAGGAAGGAAGATCAGAGGTTTCACACCCAAACTGTTGAAAAAAGATGGACAACATCTGTAGCTGTCCTGTAGGTTTTTTCATATGTACTTTTCAGTGAAGACAAAAAAGAACCATGAAAAGCGATTATAAGCAACACTAGTGTGATCACCATAGTATAACCCATTGCATTGAGAAAGCTCAGCGTTGACACCATCACACAACAATAACTCACCCCAGATATTGCATGTATTTCAAGATATTGGGTTCTCAATTATATTTTTCTTTGTCCTGTAAAATAGGATAAACTAATAGGCAGAAAGTTTCAGGGTGTCTATTGAATTGGAGGAGGGCAGGGGTCCGACTTTCCAGTCACTCCAAAAAACAAAGGTGGCCCTCAACTGGTCATTAATGCCCAAGACAGACCCCTGCTTCACCCCACAGTGGGACTGTGTCAAAAGCCTTACTAAAAATCAAGATACTATATATCATGTCTACTGCTTCCCCCATCCACTAGGCCAGTAACTCTGCCAAAGAAGCAAATTAGTTTTGTTTGGCATGATTTGTTCTTAAGTAATAGCCAACATGGATTTATCATCACCCTATTATTCTCTAGGTGCTTACAGATTAATTATTTAATAATTTATCCCAGTATCTTTCTAGGTATCAAAGTTAGACTGACTAGTTTATAATTCCTGAGGTCCTCTTTGCTTATCTTTAAAAAGGAGAACAAACATAGTACCTTTCTCCTGTCCTCCATTAATTTTCAGAAATAATCTCTAATGGTTCAAAAATTGATTCTTCTGGTTCCTTTAGTACCCTAGGATGAAATGAATCAGGCCTTGCTGACTTGAATCCATCTAACTCATCTAAATATTCTTTAACCTGTTCTTTCCCTACTTTGGTTTATGTTCCTTTCCCTTTGTTGTTAATATGAATATGAATTGTGTGTCACCATTAACCTATTTAGTGAAGACTAAAGCAAAACAGGACTTAAACCCTTAAGCCTTCTTGATGTTATCTGAACACAAACAGGGGATTTGAGGGAGGGAGTTTGTAGGAGGGAGATGTAATAAAATCATTATGGTTAGGAAGGGCCCTATCGCCAGTGCCAACACTGCTCCGGTCTCCTCTACCTGTGCTTGTATCCAGACAGAGAACCTAACCATGGATGGCTCTACCCAGATCCCAGGGTGGATTTTCAGATATTGTGGCCTGCCTTTCCCACTCTCAGAAAACCAGGCTGGGGTGGGAGGCAGGACCATCTAGTGTGAGAGGTGCCTGCTGGTGGAATCTCTCAGAAACCAGGTTAAAGAGCTTCAAGAGGAGGTAGCTAGGCTGAGGAGCATCCATGCACATAAGGAATTAATTGACAGTATTCATATGGAGACTTCCAAGGCTGAGGATGCTATCCAGCTAGAGAAGACTGCTGTCATGCCACCTGGGAGGAGGGTAAGGATCTGGTACAGGGAGGACACTGGCTGCTGGTTATTTCTGGCAGTAGGCAGTGCTCCATCGCTTCTCCCAACCCACCCACCATGGTGATGGAGAACCGTTATGCTACTCTGGCAACAAGTGATAGGGAATTGACCTCAAAGGTTGAAGAGGAGAAGCCATGTACTCCCAAGGCTGGGATGATCACAGCCACCACCCCCAGAAGGAAACGTAGGGTAGTGGTAGTCCTTTCAATCAAGGGTAGGGGGCCTTGGCAGAGACAGATGCATGCTGGAGGTAAAAGCCTGGCTGCGATGATGGTGTCACCAGGAGGGCTTCGGCTTCCTTGACCATGGGATGCTGTTCCAGGAGGAAGGACTGCTAAACAGAGATGGGGTCCACCTATCGAGGAAGGGGAAGAGCATATTTAGCTACAGACTGGCTAACCTAGTGAGGAGGGCTTTAAGCTAGGTTCAACAGGGGCAGGTGACCAAAGCCCACAGGTAAGTCAAAAACATGGAGACCTGGGAGAAGAGTCAGAATCTGAGGGAAGCATGGGCTATTATAGTAGAAATAAGGGAGAGACAAGACAGAGAACTGAGGAAGGAAATCAAATCAGTATCTTAGATGTCTGTATACTAATGCGAGAAGTATGGGGAATAAGCAGGAAGAACTCAAAATGCTAGTAAATAAACACAGCTATGACATAGCTGGCATCACGGAGAATTGGTGGGATAATATGCATGACTGGAATATTGGTATAGAAGGATATAGCTTGCTCAGCAAGGACAGACAGGAAAAAAGGGAGGAGGTGTTGCCTTATATATTAAAAGTGTATACACTTGGACTGAGGTTGAAATAGAAATAAGAGACAGAGACTTGTTGAAAGTCTCTGGGTAAGGATAAAAGTGGTAAAAAATAAGAGTGATGTTATGGTAGGGGTCTACTACAGACCACCAAACCAGGAAGAAGAGGGGGGTGAGGCTTTTTTTAAACTAACAAAATCATCCAAAGCACAGGACTTGGTGGTGATGGGGTACTTCAACTACTCAGACATCTGTTGGGAAAATAACACAGCAGGGCACAGATTATCGAACAAGTTCTTGGAATGTACTGGAGACAATTTTTTATTTCAGAAGGTGGAGAAAGCTAATGGGGGGAGGCTGTTCTATATTTGATTTTGAAAAAAAGGGAAGAACTGGTTGAGAATTTGAAAGTGAAAGGCAACTTGGGTGAAAGTGATCATGAAATGGTAGAGTTCATGATTCTAAGGAATGGTAGGAGGGAGAACAGCACAATAAAGACAATGGATTTCAAGGAGGCAGACTTTAGCAAACTCAGGGAGTTGGTAGGTAAAATACCATGGGAAGCAAGTCTAAGGGGAAAAACAACTGAAGACACTTGTCAGTTTTTCAGAGACATTATTAAGGGCACAAGAGCAAACTATCCTATTGCATAGGAAAGATAGGAAATATGGCAAGAGACCACCCTGGCTTAACCTGGAGATCTTCAATGATCTAAAATTAAAAAAAAAATAGTCCTACAAAAAGTGGAAACTCAGTCAAATTACAAAGGATAAATATAAACAAACAACACAAGTATCTAGGGACAAAATTAGAAAAGCCAAGGCACAAAACGAGATCAAACTAGCTAGGGACATAAAAGGAAACAAGAAAACATTCTACAAATACATTAGAAGCAAGAGGAAGACTAGGGACAGAACAGGCCCATTACTCAATGAGGGGAGAAAGACAATAACAGAAAATGTGGAAATAGCGGAGGTGCTTAATGACTTCTTTGTTTCGGTTGGTGCCGATGTCTAACATAGTGAATGCCAGTGAAAATGAGGTAGGATCAGAGTCTAAAATAGGGAAAGAACAAGTCAAAAATTACTTAGACAAGTTAAATGTCTTCAAATCACCAGGGCCTGATGAAATGCATCCTAGAATACTCAAGGAGCTGACTGAGGAGATATCTGAGTCATTAGCAATTATCTTTGAAAAGTCATGGAAGACGGGAGACATTCCAGAAGACTGGAAAAGGGCAAATATAGTACCCATCTATAAAAAGGGAAATAAGGGAAATAAGGACAACCCAGGGAATTACAGACCAGTCAGCTTAATGCCTGTACCCAGAAAGATAATGGAGCAAATAATTAAGCAATAAATTTGCAAACACCTAGAAGATAATAAGGGGATAAATAACAGTCACCATGGATTTGTCAAGAACAAATCATGTCAAACCAACCTGATAGCTTTCTTTGACAGGGTAACAAGCCTTGTGGATAGTGGGGAAGTGGTAGATGTGGTATATCTTGACTTTAGTAAGGCTTTTGATACTGTCTCACATGACCTTCTCATAAACAAACTATGGAAATACAACCTAGATGGAGCTACTATAAGGTGATTGCAAAACTGGTTGGAAAATCATTCCCAGAGAGTAATCATCAGTGATTCACAGTCATGCTGAAAGGGCATAATAAGTGGGGTCCCACAGGGATCGGTTCTGGGTCTGGTTCTGTTCAATATCTTCAATCAATTATTCAGATAATGGCATAGAGAGTACACTTATAAAGTTTGCGGATGATACCAAGCTTAGAGGGATTGCAAGTGCTTTGGAGGATAGAATTAAAATTAAAAATGATCTGACAAACTGGAAAAATGGTTTGAAGTAAATAGGATGAAATTCCTAACTACTCTAACTAATAAGGACAAATGCAAGTACTCCACTTAGGAAGGAACAATCAGTTGCACATACAAAATGGGAAATGACTCCTAGGAAGAAGTACTGCAGAAAGGGATCTGGGGGTCATAGTGGATCACAAGCTAAATATGAGTCAACAGTGTAACGCTGTTGTAAAAAAAGCAAACATCATTTTGGGATGTATTAGCAGGAGTATTGTAAGCAAGACATGAGAAGTAATTCTTCCGCTCTACTCCACACTGATTAGGCCTCAACTGGAGTATTGTGTCCAGTTCTGGATGCCACATTTCAGGAAAGATTTGGACAAATTGGAGAAAGTACAGAGAAGAGCAACAAAAATGATTAAAGGTCTAGAAAACATGACCTATGAGGGATGATTGAGAGGGGACATGATAACAGTTTTCAAGTACGTACATAAAAGGTTGTTACAAGGAGGAGGGAGAAAAATTGTTGTTCTTAACCTCTGAGGATAGGACAAGAAGCAATGGGCTTAAATTGCAGCAAGGGCAGTTTAGGTTGGACATTAGGAAAAACTTCCTAACTGTCAGAGTAGTTAAGCACTGGAATAAATTGCTTAGGGAAGGTTATGGAATCTCCATCATTGGGAATTTTTAAGAGCAGATTGGACAAACAACTGTCAGGGATGCTCTAGATAATAGTTAGTCCTGCCTTGAGTACCGGGGACTGGACTAGATGTCCTCTCGAGGTCCCTTCCAGTTCTATGATTCTATACCTAAGTCTCTTATCAAAACCCCTAAAATGTGAGTAACTTCATGAAAAATGTTCTCCTCTTGTGCCATCACTCATTCTTGCTCTGTGGAGTGAGGACTTTACTCTTCAGAGCTCCTAATTCAGTAATTTACACAAAGCACTAAATTCAGTTAAAAATCAAATTAATTGAAAAGTTCTTACAAGTTTTGAAAAATAGAGGGAGAACTTTAGCAGGTGTCAGAAAAAACACAGTCCATTGGCTAGAAAATTATGTTATTCTACTGAAATTTGTATAATAAAGAGCCAAGAACTCATTCCTTGTTATATAGGAGTCTTGATGGATTGGTACCAGTAAGTTTCCACTAGCCATGCTATATGTAGCAGACAGTATTCAAAAAAGCACTCCAGAAAACCTGTGCAAGGAAACTTTTTGCATCTTTATTTGCAGGATCAGATTCAAATTAGTGGTGTTTATTTTTCAGGCCAGATAGTCTTTTCAGGAAATTTGTGTTCAACTTATATCTTAGGAAGGCTATTTCAGCTGAGAGACGTTCACGTCCATAAGACGTCTGATCTTTCCAAAAAAGGAAAAGGAAAGGAGTAATGATAAAATATAGATCAAATTGAAAACAAAGGGTAAATAATACATTTTTCATTGTGTCATATGTTGTAGTTTGGTCAAATTCAAGGGTGGTATGCTGCCAGGATGTCAGAAAGGATGTGTCTAATTACAGAAAGAAAATGAAACCCCTGCATGTCAGTTTGCTTTCATATTTTCAGTATTTGTTGCAGTGGAATGATTGCTCCTCTTCCCTTCCTCTAAAGTTTTGGCCTGGTTACTACCCTCATCAATGAGAGTGATGTGAGATCCAAGAGAACCAATAATTCAAATAATTTATTTTTCGGTTTGGTGGCCTAATTAAAAACAACTGAAAAAAATATTTTGGTTCAAACAAAACAATTTTTTGTTCAACCAAAAACATTTTTTTTCTATTTCATTTTGTTATATTTCTGGTTGTTTACCTTTTTTATATTTTTTCTTAATCTAGCTAAATTCCCTAAATGAAATGTCACTTCAAAATGAAAAAGTTGAAAACATTGAAACAAACTGTTTTGAAATTAAAAAAAAAAAGTTCCTTTTTTTCCCCACCAAAACTATTTGCCACCCCCCACCCTTTGACCTTACTACACAAATAGTTTCATTCAACCAAAAAAAATGCATTTTGGGTGGGGAATAAACTATTTGCTGTGGGGAAAAAAAATCACCCATCTGTAATACAGAAGCATTCCCTAGCCTTAGTTGAAAGAAAATATGTAAAAATGTTGCATTGCCCTAAAATTACATATCTAACTGGCTTTATTATTACTAATAAACCTGCAAGATTTCCAAAGTAATAAATATGGACTCAATATGACAGTCTGTTCAGAGTTATTAACTCCCAAAGACTTCTGGGCTTGTCTCAGTACTCTTTATGTCAATTGCAAAATTTTCATTGACTTCAGTAAAAGCAGCACTTCCAAAGGAATTAAGTGTGTTAAACACTTCACAGGATAGTGCTCTGATTTACCTTCAAGGATATAAATTTATGGACAAGATTCACCAGTACATTCCAGTTAAACTGTGTTTCTGGCTACTTTGTGCCCCCAGAGCCACCCAATGAATCTCACCTTAGATTTCTATGGGTCCCCTGCATGAACTAAAGACATCACAGCCATCCAAAGCAACATATTTTCCTGCACTGCTTTTGGTGTGTGCGTTAGCTACTGTAAGCCTATTGCACTAGAAGTCAGACAAAAGTGATCAAGAAGAAATACACTGCAATTCTGGAAGATGGTACGGAAGATTGGCGGTTCAGTGTAAGATTTAGTCATATATATATATATGAACATTATATTGTTCAGGAATAAGAAAGAGTGAAACACAGTCGATGCCTTTATGGACGATTATGTATGGAGCCAATCAGTGAGGAATAAGGTCACATTGTACCTGACATAAACCCAACTGTCTCGCTGTCAGTCTAGATACCAAGATACCATTTTCTCTGATACATGAAGGAAATAAAACTAGCTCTTTCTACTTCCTGATATTCTATAGCCTGGATCTGTGATGGTACACAGAATAACTTCATAGAAAATTCTAGTCTGGCAGCCTGAAGGAAACAAATACCTTCTGCAAATTTCAGTGGCTCATTGTATTAAAATTCACCCCAAGAACATTTGGTAGATATCTCCCTCATAATGTTCAATACAATTTAACTTTACTTTTGTTATTAGAGAGCTGAAAATTTTTTCTTCTGATGCATTGTTACTTCAGTCAGACTTACCTTGGGTCCCTGCAGGGATCCCAGACAGACCAAAAACCTCTAGGAATAACTGCTTTTCCAAAACTTTTCTGATACCCTGGTTTAATAGAGTTTACCTAAATGTAGGCAAACTGAGTTCCTTCCAGCATCTCTGTCCCTAAAGGTCGGTATTCCTTCAGCAATACCACGCCAATGCGAGCACAAAATCCACTCTGCAGAAGCAGCATTGCAATTCTTGGAAATACTGACAAAAGATCCTTCTTTACTGAAGATGTCTCGAATACCCTTTTCACTACATAAAGGTCACAACATCAAATCACTAAGGAAAAGGGACATGCTTTTAGGAGCATGCTTACCTTTAAAACTTTGCAGCACAATGAGACAAATTCATCCCTGACTTCAGTGAAGTGATACAAGGGATGAATTTGATCCCTATATAGGGCTTTGTTTTGTAGTCATCTTAATTCCAAACTGGCACAAATAGATGTGACAATACTGCAAAGCATTCATTTTGCCCCAAACTATCACAAATTCCTACAGCAGGATCAAAAGAATAACTGCTGGATGCACAATAAGCAGTTACTGTTAAAACAAAATACAAAATGCAGAAGATTAAATTTCTTGTATTCCAGAAACAAAATGCTACGTACAGAGAAATCAGCAAAGCTACTTAAAGCTGTATTTCAAGCTGAAGTTTACCTTGTTCCTTTTTAAGGCTTTGCTAGCATTAGTGAGTTCATTGTGTGGCCCACATGTGCATGAGATAAAGAAAGATACATTTTGTGGGGCAAATGTTCTAAAATGCTCATAATTCCCACACCAAGAAATAACTCTGGAAATCTGAGGTCCATTAACATGAGGAAAAAGTTTTCCCTACACTACCATCACCACCGATTATCTTCGTAGCAAGACACTACCTTTGTTTACACTCCAGCCTGGGTAGCAGTATGGTTCAATGAAAAGGTCACTCAACTGGGAGTCAAGCCATCTAGGTTCTATTCCTGGCTCTGTCACTCACCTGCTGTGTGACCTTGGCAAGTCATTTCACCTCTCTGTGCTTCATTTTCTTGAGCTCTCAAATAGAGATGTTGATATTTTCCTTCCTTTGTACAGCACTTGAGATCCTTGGATGGAAAAAAACTATGTAAGTGCTAAGTATTATTATTATAATAATCTTCTATACAAATGGGACCATATTTTGGAACCACAGATACCAAATTACACCCACCAACATAATTGTTTACACCAAACTTACATTTGTGTGAGTAATCTGAATAATTGATGTGGCTCTTCTGTGCATAGTTATCAATGAATATATGCCTGCATCTATCCCAGGCCAATTTAGGACCCAACTTTTGAAAAAAATTAGCCATGAAGTGTTCCAGGCTTAAAAACAAAAATCACATGTGTACAAACACTAACAGTGGGATTTTCAGAAGCACAGAGGATTGGCCAAAGTTAATGGTCATTTTACCATTTACTTCAATAGGAGAAGCTGAGCACTTTGAAAATCTCACTTACACTAGCAACAGCCTTTAATTGTAGTGAATGTCTCGCATTCACAGCAGACTAACAGCACCAGGGTGACACAAGGTATCAGCCAAGGACAATTTGCCTCACTGTGCTCAGAAGCAAGCTTTAAATGGTTTTAAAGATAATAATAAATAAACAATAATAATAGCAGCACATTTTTTTAAAACCACAATTCTAAAGTTCACTGGCTATTTTAATCCAATTAAAAAAAAACTAAATTAAAAAGATAATGAAAGCACCATAACAGCAAGGTCTCCCGTCCTGTCCCAAGGGATGCCATGGATGTGCTACAGCTTAGAATGTATCGCAGTCCCAAAGTTGCAAGCTCTCGGTAGAAAAGCCCCTGATCCCTGCCCTTTCAAGATCCTACCCCAGGACATACTTGGTATTCCTCAATACACTCAATTTTTAGTCTAGATCAGGGGTCAGCAACCTTTCAGAAGTGGTGTGCCGAGTCTTCATTTATTCACTCTAATTTAAGGTTTCGTGTGCCAGTAATACATTTTAACGTTTTTAGAAAGTCTAAGTCTTTAATATATAACTAAACTATTGTTGTATGTAAAGTAAATAAGGTTTTTAAAATGTTTAAGAAGCTTCATTTAAAATTAAATTAAAATGCAGAGCCCCCGGATCGGTGGCCAGGATCCAGGCAGTGTGAGTGCCACTGAAAATCAGCTCGCGTGCCGCCTTCGGCATGCATGCCATAGGTTGCCTACCCCTGGTCTAGATGAATTAGGGAAATATATTTAGAAGGCCTAAATATAACTTTGATGCAGCATCAAAACGAACTAGATTTAATTGGTATTGCCAATACAGAGAAAGACCAGGATATCATACAAGAAGATCTAGATGACCTTGTAAATTGGAGTAATAGTAATAAGATGAAATTTAATAGTGAAAAGTGCAAGGTCATGCATGTAGGGATTAATAACAAGAATTTTTGTTATAAACTGGGAACTCATCAGTTGGAAGTAAAAGAGGAGAAGAAGGACCTAGGAGTATTAGTTGATCACAGGATGACTATGAGCCACCAATGTGATATGGCCATGAAAAAAGCTAATGCGGTCTTGGGATGCATCAGGCAAGGTATTTCCAGTAGAGATAAGGAGGTGTTAGTACTGTTATACAAGGCACTGGTGAAATCTCATCTGGAATACTGTGTGCAATTCTGGTCTCCCATGTTTAAGGATGAATTCAAACTGGAACAAGTACAGAGAAGGATTACTAGGATGATCCGAGGAATGGAAAACATTGTTTTATGAAAGGAGACTCAAAGAGCTCGGCTTGTTTAGCCTAACCAAAAGGAGGCTGAGGGGAGATATGATTGCTCTCTATAAATATATCAGAGGGATAAATACCAGGGAGAGAGAGGAATTATTTAAGCTCAGTATCAATGTGAACACAAGCACAAATGGATATAAACTGGCCATCAGGAAGTTTAGACTTGAAATTAGACAAAGGTTTCTAACCATCAGAGGAGTGAAGTTCTGGAACAGCCTTCCAAGGGGAGTAGTGGGGGCAAAAGACATATCTGGCTTTAAGACTAAGCTTGATAAGTTTATGGAGGGGATGATATGATGGGATAGCCTAATTTTGGCAATTAATTGATCTTTGACTATTAGCAGTAAATATGCCCAATGGCCTGTGATGGGATGGGGTGGGATCTGAGTTACTACAGAGAATTCTTTCCTGGGTGTCTGGCTGGTAAGTCTTGCCCACATGCTCAGGGTTTAGCTGATTGCCATATTTGGGGTCGGGAAGGAATTTTCCTCCAGGGCAGATTGGCAGAGGCCCTGGGGGTTTTCACCTTCCTCTGCAGCGTGGGTCACAGGTCACTTGCTGGAGGATTCTCTGCACCTTGAAGTCTTTAAACCATGATCTGAGGACTTCAGTGGCTCAGACATAGGTTAGGGGTTTGTTGCAGGAGAGGGTGGGTGAGATTCTGCGGCCTGCGTTATGCAGGAGGTCAGACTAGATGATCATATTGGTCCCTTCTGACCTTAAAGTCTATGACTCTATGTCTATTAAAATAGTGTTTTACACTATAATCCTCTAATAATTTAAGGTTAAAAATAGGCTCAGCATTTAGGAAATGAGGGTTTGTGCCAACACACTTACTAAGAACAGAATGAATCAGCTATACTCAAAACACCTCCGTCATTAACATTATGCAAACCTTGACCTATAATCTGAGGCATTGTATGAAGAGTGAAGAAAAAAGGATTAGTCTTGCTGCTTGGAATGTTAAACTGCAGGTGTGATCCAGAAAGCAATGTACAGTACCCAGGAATACAAACTAAAGAAATAATGCACAGCTCTTGGGATGCTGTAAAAATAAAATAAAATTACATACCAGGCAGATTTGAAGAAAAGTAATAAAAAAATTCAATAATTTAGTAGCTGGTAGGTTGCTAACCTGAGGCCAAGAGAATTATATTTTCCAACTCCAAGGCTTGCATTTTCAGATTCAGAACAGGAAATTAAAAGAAGACTCTTTTCCCTTTTGCCATATGTAAATACGTTTTAAGTCCAGCCAGGATTTAAAAAAAAGAAAAAGAAAGAAAGATAAAGAAAAAACCCAGCAGCTTGATCAAGTGTAGTCAGGCATAGTACAGGATTGACAAGACCACCTGAATAGCACACATGACTAGTTCTGTACTCTACATCTGTACATAGCAAACATAAAAGTGCCACAGCTACTATTTATGAAATATTCCTTCTATCATTTCTAGAGGAACACAACACTGAAGGTGCTTGCATGCTGGATTTTAGTGTTCCTCTCACATCTGTGTAAACTCCTCCATCTGTGTATGTGTGTTTGTATACACACCAAATGTGCTTTTTTACTCTAAAGAAGCAACTGCATTTTCTGTAGATTGAAAGACTTTATAATATTTAAAAATAATTACAAATTCTGGAATTTTAAAGGGTTTCTGGACAGAAATAATCAACACACTTTTAACAAACTTGGTTAGTACAAATGATTACAAGTAGAGTGCTGGAGACGGAAGATACCGTGAAAATACAAGCAGCAAAGGTGACCATGTAGATCCTGCTAAAATCCATTGCATGAGCAGTTCATTCCAATAGCAACATGTCAAAGCACAGCGATTCTTAGGAAACCCTTCCCCTCTTAGTCCTACAAGCCACCATATCAGTGAAAGAGGGACCTTTGGGATAAGGCAGTGGTCAAAATCTTATCTGCTATAGTTTATGACTCAATTATCTTCATTGCCAGTTGCAGTGGCTAGAAATTGAGTCAATTTGAAGCCATAAATTACAATGTGGCAATCAGAAGAGGGATAAACCTGCCATTTTCTAGTTATATAAATTTTGTCTCCAGCTTCACCCAGCTCAGCACTTTGAGAACATAAGCTGCCACAACATTGTTTGGCTTGATCTGTGTTCATCAGGATGGAAATTTGAGCTTTTCTCACCTTCAGCAAAAGAGTATTTTACATTTAAAATTTTTTAGGACAATGAAATGAGTTATTCGTGTTTGGAGGGGGCGGGGAATCCTCAGGTTTTGATCTACACTACAGTATAATTTCCCTTAAAATGCTGACAAGACCTCCATGGAAGTCAGGATACAGCTGTTAGACATAGATGGCTTTTCTTTACTTTAGTACTATTCTGAAGTACTGTTCTGGGGCCAGGTGCACTGCATCTGAGGGTGCTAAAGGAGTTGGTGGATGTGATTGCAGAGCCATTGGCTATTATCTTTGAAAACTCATGGTGATCGTGGGAGGTCCCAGATGACTGGAAAAAGGCTAATGTAGTGCCCATCTTTAAAAAAGGGAAGGGGGATCCGGGGAACTACAGGCCAGTCAGCGTCACCTCAGTGCCTGGAAAAATCATGGAGCAGGTCCTCAAGGAATCAATTCTGAAGCACTTAGAAGAGAGGAAAGCGATCAGGAATAGTCAGCATGGATTCACCAAGGGCAAGTCATGCCTGACTAACCAAGTTGCCTTCTATGAGGCGATAACTGGGTCTGTGGATGAGGGGAAAGCAATGGATGTGTTATTCCTTGACTTTAGCAAAGCTTTCGATACCGTCTCCCACGGTATTCTTGCTGGCAAGTTAAAGAAGTATGGGCTGGATGAATGGACTATAAAGTGGATAGAAAGCTGGCTAGATTGTCGGGCTCAACAGGTAGCGATCAATGGCTCCATGCCTAGTTGGCAGCCGGTTTCATCGGAGTGCCCCAGGGGTCGGTCCTGGGGCCGGTTTTGTTCAATATCTTCATTAATGATCTGGAGGATGGCATGAACTGCACTCTCAGCAAGTTTGAAGATGACACTAAACTGGGAGGAGTGGTAGATACACTGGAGGGTAGGGATAGGATACAGAGGGACCTAGACAAATTAGAGGATTGGGCCAAAAGAAATCTGATGAGGTTAAACAAGGACAAGTGCAGAGTCCTGCACTTAGGATGGAAGGATCCCATTCACTTTTACAGAGTAGGGACCAAATGGCTAGGAAGCAGATCTGCAGAAAAGGACCTAGGAGTTACAGTGGACGAGAAGCTGGATGAGAGTCAACAGTGTGCCCTTGTTGCCAAGAAGGCTAACGGCATTTTGGGCTGTATAAGTAGGGGCATTGCCAGCAGATCGAGGGACGTGATCATTCCCCTCTATTCGACATTGGTGAGGCCTCATCTGGAGTACTGTGTCTAGTTTTGAGCCCCACACTACAAGGAGGATGTGAAAAAATTGCAAAAAGTCCAGCGGAGGGCAATAAAAATGATTAGGGGGCTGGAGCACATGACTTATGAGGAGAGGCTGAGGGAACTGGGATTGTTTAGTCTGCAGAAGAGAATGAGGGGGGGATTTGATAGCTGCTTTCAACTACCTGAAAGGGGGTTCCAAAGAGGATGGATTTAGACTGTTCTCAGTGGTACCAGATGACAGAACAAGGAGTAATGGTCTCAAGTTGCAGTGCGGGAGGTTTAAGTTGGATATTAGGAAAAACTTTTTCACTAGGAGGATGGTAAAGCACTGGAATGGGTTACCTAGGGAGGTGGTGGAATCTCCTTCCTTAGAGGTGTAAGCAGAGTCACGATGAGCTCTACCCTGACATCTGCTGGTGAATTATGGCGAGTGTGGAAAAGAACTGATCTTGTTTGCATAGGCACACCCACCTGCCTGGCATGAGACAACAGCAACTGAAAGTGGTTACTTTGGCTGGTGTGGGATCCCCAGTTTCTCTGTTATTGGGGCAGGAAGAATAAAGTTTTGTTACCCTGATTCTGTGAATCAAGGCCAGTGGAACTGTTGTATGACAGAAGGACTCACCATTAACTAAATAGCCCTCGCTTGACAAGGGGCATCTGTTACAAAACCTAGTGAATTGAGAGAGGTTAGGGGGCAAATGTTTGTATCTGGTGGTGTGGGCCCCCTTTTGTGAGCCTGAAACACCAATTGTACCTCCACCTCCTCCTCTATCCACTGTTGAATGTCAGAGCTAACTTTTTGATTCCATTAGGAGTCTAGTTGTAGGCTGCTGAGCTGAATTCACTTTGGGCCAATAGTGCACCAGCACTGGGGCTCCCCTACTACTAGCTGAAATCACAAAAGAGCTAAAGTTACTAAGAGTTGAGATCACTGAGTGCTGTATTAACTAGTGGGGGAGGCTGAAGCTATATTGCTAAGCAGCTGGTGGAGCAGTTTGTGGGGATGGCTGGAGGAGCAGCTAGCAGAGCGGAGGCTTGCGGGGACGGTTGGAATGGAGCCGAGACGTTTGTGGGGATGGCTGGTGGAAGTGGACTGGCTCGTGGTGAAGGCTGCGGCCGAACCCCACGGAGAGGCGGCCGGTCGGTCTCAGATCACGTAAGGTACCCCTTAACACCCTGTGCGCCCCCACTTTAAAGTCTGGGGCTACACTGACCAGGGACAGAGACTTTGGGGGTTGTTGGACTTTTGGGACTTTGGGTGATTTTTGGGTTGCTGGTTTCAAGAACCAATGGGAAAGGACACAGCCCAGTTTGCTGGGGTGGGTCTTCGCTCATGGTTTGGTCTATGAACTCTAGTTGTGGTGTTTTCCCAATTTAATGCTATGTCATTTACCTTGTGTTATTAAACATTTTCTGCTACACCGAGACTCTGTGCTTGCGAGAGGGGAAGTATTGCCTCTTCAAGGCGCCCAGGGGTGTGTGTAAGTTTTTCCCAGGTCACTGGGTGGGGGCTCGAGCTGGTTTTGTGTTACGCTGTTGGGAGGGGACCCCTATGTACTGAACCCGGCCCTTGCTGCTATCAACTCGGCCTGGCAGAAGGGTTACAGGGGTTTTTAAGGTCAGGCTTGACAAAGCCCTGGCTGGAATGATTTAGTTGTGAATTGGTCCTGCTTTGAGCAGGGGGTTGGACTAGATGACCTCCTGAGGTCCCTTCAACGCTGATATTCTATGATTCTATGATGAGCTGGATATATTGTCAGAATAATGTCTTGCAGTTACAATGATTAAGTCCATTTCTGCACACACATTTCCTCAACGAACATGCTTTTCTACTTTGACATATGGACTCACAGACCATTTTAAACAGAAGGCTTTTGTTAAAGAAAATAACTACAGACACAAACAGGCTTCCACACATCTCGAGTTCCAGCTTGTCCTCTTTGTTTATCATGGCCATTGGCTAGAACTTGATCCAGCACACAAATACACAAAACAATATCCTGCAACACATTAATCTTTCTAAAAACAAACAATCCAACTCACCCAGGAAAAATTATGTTTCAGATAAAAGAACAGAAACATCAAATTAATCTCAAAACATACCACATAATGAAGAGATCTTTCATATTTAAGACTAGCATGCATATAGTAATACCACAGAAAACTTAGTAGGGACTGTGGTATACATTTATCCAATTTACTTTCCAACACTCCACATTTTGTTAGCCTTGGACTGATGGTCCAACTCCAGTAAGTAAACTATTGATTGGATGCTATTTTTATTTTTTGTTAGATAAAAGCATGAGACAGCTAAACAAAAGTTGTGGGTATTCACATACCCATTCATTTCAACAGATGGCAATGTTTTCAACTAGAGATCCATCCACAGAGGAATAGCTTGCTTTAGCCATATCCACAGCTGCTTTTAGTTTCTCCTGACATTGCTGAGGGCATGCATACAAGTACAATATGATAAGTACCTCCCAGAACTTGTTATAATTAAAGGGTCACTGTTAACTTGAAACATAATCAATTTAAAAAACGAGTGGAAAGTAGTCTCAGGTACTGTACCTGGCCCCTGAAAATTTTGTTGGTTTTACAATCACGTTTTCCTGTTTTTCTTGTAATGTTATTGTGTGGAAGATCCTTGTCTAAAGAGAGGAGGGGAAATAGTGAAACTGACTAAACAAAGTGCTGTCAAAGGTGTGATGTAAATAAATGGGGGAAATACTTTTTTTTAAAAAAAGTTATAGGAATCTTTAATGTTGTAGAACAATTATTATTAAAACCTTTTGTTTTCACATAAACCTGACTTTCTGAAATATTGGGATTTTTTCAGGACAACACAGGCAAAATTTTAGTCCAAAATGTTTAGGTTGATTCGTCATTCTCATGCAACTTAAACACTTTTCTCCATAGTTAAAAATAATATATTCTAATCATTTCAGTGAAGCTCATACAGACACAGACTCCACCCAGTCACAAGATGGGGGCCTGATTTAAGACAACATGTAACAAGAGAACACTATAAACAATGGGAGGTGAAGAGTATCTGGAAGATAAGAGTTACAGTATATGATCATAGCTTGTGCGTATTTCCAATACTCAGTACAAAACCATTTCATTTTTTAAAGAATTAAATGTCAGAAATCCACACTCTCCAACCCCTTAGCTGTTATCTGATTGCAAGCAAAAAGAAATGAGAGGGTATATAATTGGAAATCATAAACAATAATGCATAGGGAGGAAGGGGCAGTTGTTAAAAGCCTTGCAGATGAAGACAAGAAACTTGAAGTTGATGCAGTGGAGAGGAAGAAACTAGAGCAAGGATTCCAAAAAGGTGCTTGATATGATCGAGATGACAGGCAAATAAAATGTTTATAGCTATAGCAGCTTCATTTTGAATGGATTAGAGGGTGGTGATGTAGATAGACGATACATAAAACATATGTTAAAAACCAAGCACAGACAAAAAAGAAAACCATAAAAATAATACCATAAAAAAGTGTTGTTTTGGAATGCTGAAAGTGCTGTGAATAGAAATACATTTACTTGTTAAGCTACACAAGAGCCTTAACAGTGAAAATATTCAAAAGTGCCCAGCCCCACAGAAATCTAATTTTTTTCTATTTTTAAAATTAAAGGTCTTGAGTCAAACCATTATATATTATGCAATGAATCTGTAACAAAAAGAACTGTATAACATTGCCAGCTAGTGGTCAGTTGACTTCAAAACACAATTCAAATCTAGCAGTTTCAATATTTTTGAAACGTAATAAAAGCTTTGACTTTGTCATTTAAGGTGACAGTAAAAGAAATTATAAGCATAATTCTGCAGCACATTTACCATGAGCTAAAATCTATATAGTGTAACAACATGTCCATTAAATGTGACAATAGTTTGTTATCCTGAACTTTGCACTTCTTTTTCAGTTTTCCAATTCAAGAACACTGGTGTATTTCAAAAACATAAAACCATCAAATTTATAGAATGCATCAACATTTGTTATTGTTTCATTAACATCAATTATTTCACTACTGGTCCCATTACTGGGCCATAAATTCTTACTCATGTGATTTTAATATGTATTTTTATGACTATAATTACTGGAAAAATATTGAATGCAATGAAAAAATTCACTTCAGTGAACACATTCCAAACTCTGCAACATAACACAAATGTGGAAAGGATACTAAAAGGAACTGGGAGAAGAATGAAAGTACTCACTTCAGAAAGTAGTAAAGACAGATAATTCTTTCCTCCTAGCTGTGTGTGTAAATATTGTTTTATCAAATGGGGCAAGTAAGTATATCAACACTGAATAGTATAAAGTACAGATGGGCGTTAGGGAGTCGGGGAGGCACAGGAGAGTTTCCAAAGAATTCATTACAAGCTAATGCTCAGATCCTACAAATGCTTATGCACATGCTTAACTTTACTATTGAGAGTAGCCCTATTGATTACAATGGGACTTCTTGCTATAGTAAAGTTAAGCACCTTCATCAGTCTTTGCCAGTTCATGGCCTAAATTAATATAAAGAAACAAATTATCAGAGACCAACCTACAATCCACACAAAATGTCGAAAAAGCTTGCCTATAATGTGACAGAAGTCCTAACTTGGTCATAGGACTTTTTTTTTTTTTAAGGGCAAATTCCAATTTACACCTAGGCTACCTCTATACTAAGAGGTAGGGTCCAGGGGTGTCATTCCCAGCTCACATAAACATATTCATGCTAACTCTTATCTGAGCTAGTGTGCTAAAAACAGCAGTGTAGCTGTGGTAGGAAGGGCAACTGCAGCAGCAGCAGCATGGGCTAGTGCCCTGAGTACAAACCCATGCAAACCCTGTTGGTACACACTGAGGGCTGCTCACACATGCTGCCGCTGCTCATGCTACAGTGACTACACTGTTTTAAGGGTGTTGCTTGAGAGCTAACACAAGTATGTTTGTGCAAGCTGGGAATCACACTCCTACCAGGTAGTGTAGACGTAGCCCTACAAATGTTACTCTGTTAAAGTGGGTGGGTCTTTCTTATTATAAAAAGAAAGACGTTCTGTGCTAGTTATAATCTTCCATGGAAAATATATTCATACTGCAAACACAACCATCATTTAAAAAGAGGGCTTTGTTTTGTTCAATGAAATGTAAATTTCACCCATGCTCATGCAGATAGGAAACAATACAAGCTTAATAAGGCTATTAAGTGAGAGATACTGATGATATAGAATTTATTGCAGTCTGTGGGCCCTACTGAGCTAATAGTTTCCTTTGACTAGATGCATGATTTAATGAAACTAACTCATTTCAGATTTTGCAACTAGAACCTTCAAAGACTTAAACATAAATGCACCATTATTGCTCCCTAAAGTTCCCTCTCTTGAAGGCTGCCTTTCAACATGTGTGTGTGTATGTGTGTGCACGCGCACAAGCGCAGAATATGATTGAGACAAAGGAGGTTTACAGCATTGTAGCACAATAAGGGCATAGTCCCTCCTCACAGAAAAAGGAAGAAAATTCCAGACTTTAATGTCTAAAGAAATTTGTGTGACGTGTTAACAAGATTTGAAGGTCAGTGCATCAAGGCATAGTCTAACTCAGTGGTTCTCAAACTGTGGGTTGGGACCCCGAAGTGGGTCACGACCCCGTTTTAGCAGGGTTGCCAGGACTGGCTTAGACTTGCTGGGGCCATGGACCAAAGCTAAAGCCTGAGCCCCTCCACCTGGTGCCAAAGCCTGTGGGCTTCAGCTCTGGGTGGCAGGGCTTGGGTTACAGGCCCCCTGCCTGGGGCTAAAGCCCTTGGGCTTCAGTTTTGTGCCCCCGCACCACCACGCCACAGGGTGGTGGGGTTTTGGCCCCCCATCCTGGCCCACTGGGCTCGGGCGGGCTGAGGCTTCGGTCTCCCCTCCTGGGGTCATGTAGTAATTTTTGTTGTCAGAAGAGAATTGCAGCACAATGAAGTTTGAGAATCCCTGGTCTAACTCTAATACCATGCTGGGTTTTGTTAGTGTTGCCAGCCTTCCATGATTGTCCTTGAGTCTCCAGGAATTAAAAGATTAATCTTTAATTAAAGATTATGTCACGTGATGAAACCTCCAGGAATGGGTCCAACCAAAATTGGCAAACTAGGTTTTGCAGATGGATGTACCAATTCCTCTGCTAGGATTTTCTCCTCTGACCAATTGTGCTTAGTAATGAGTGCTACAATCTTTAGAGAGAGATACTGATGCCTTGAAGTATTTCTGAGACTGTGCTGTGCAGCTTTAACACTATGGTAGCAGAAGTCAGGATTTCCTATTATTTTAATTGCTAATGCAGGTTTTCCACAGGGCTGCTGTCAAGGGGACTGATCACCTAAACCTTAACTAGTTAAAAAGGTCAGTCGAGGTTGAAATGTCAACAGCGTTTTTACACACTGCTTTAAACATTATGACTATAGCGTTTTCCCCAGATATTTAGCTCTTTTTATATGGCATGAAGAAAGATGGAAAGCATTACATCAATGTCCCTATGACAATAAGCAAATACCATTGAACTTGCTTACCTGACTAAATAGACGGCAACATTTTGGCACTACCAACCAGAACTTACTATCATTTGGGGAGATGAACATTATATGCACCCTAGAGTTCTTGTCAAAACCTCACCAAGAATGTGCCACCTTCTCAGGAATAAGCAAAAAGGGAACACAGGGGAAAATATATCAAGAGCCAGACTAATAAATAAAAACCTTACCCCAGATGGAAGGAAGGAAGGTGCATCCTGCAGCAGTCAGATGCAAAATGGCCACACTAGGATTGCAGTGGGTTGGCTTTCCTAGATTTAAAGAATCAGCTACCAAAGAATATGCTGCAAAAGGTTCCTGTCAGAAGGTGAATCGAAACTAGAAAGGACAGTGGAAAGCAACCAATTACAGGAAAAGTCACTGTGGACGAAGGGGCTGGATTCTCTCTTTTTTGAGAGTTAAGATATGGGATGGAAGGTTTTCAAAGCTGAAGCTTGGTGTGTTTGGGATAGTTACATTATTTTCTTTTGATGTGTTACTATAAAAAAACATCTAGACATGTTTTGAGCTTAGTTGGAGTTTACCACTGCTTCATTGTACTTCAAATATCTGCCGAAAGTGCCTGTATTCTTTAAAAGTAAACTATATGTGTGTAAATTAATCTGGTGAATAATAAATCCCCTTCTCTAGAAATGAATTTGCATTTAAAAGGTGTGATTTTTCCAGCGTTCTGCAACTTGTGTAGTCATTTATGCCAGTCCCAAGTAAGAGTAAAATGCTATCTGTTCAGAACATTTAATCTGCTTTGCACTGATGTAAATGACTATACAGGCAGCAGGGCAATGGAGAATCAAGATCAACATGTAGTTCAACTCTGCAAACCATCAGGACATTTCAGAGAGTCTGAAAAACAAAAAGAAAACCACCACTTCGCAACCAGCTTGTCTCTCAGTAACTTCTAGATGAAATTTGCTCAACTTTTTTCCCCCCCAATCCTGAAAACTCATAGTGGGATATGAAAGTCAAGATGTGCTCTTGCCTGGTCTCTCAAGTAACCCTACACCTCAGGTGGATCAGCAGGTCTGGTAATTATGTGCAAGCTCAAAGTAGAACACAAGAATGACTTGCAAACCTCAGGTTGAGTTTGCAAAGTTAGCCGTTAGGGGGAAAAATCTTTTTACTTGAAAAATTTGCATGTTTGATCTAGAGCCAGAAAGACAAACATAGTACCCCACAAGGCCATTTTTGCCATCCCCTTTCAAAGGGGAACTACAGTCCAAACTGAATAAACGCAAGAAAATTTAGAGCTCTTTGAGTTAGATACTTTTTGGCCTTCACAACTCTTTCCACGTAGCTCAGAGATTGAGTTTTTATCTTTGTGAATTTCTTACTTAAATGAAAGAACAAGACCTCAACCAACATTACTCACAACACCTACAGCACTTTTTGATAACATCAGTACAAGGGAGTTTGACTTATTTCCACTAGCAATGGGATAAATAAGGCAAACGGGGTTGTTTTATTACCTTCATTTGTTGTCAGGGTGGCACCAATTAGTTTATTCTTTGGTGAGCACTTTATCCTGCCTGTGAAAATCTTTTCATTGATCTGCTTACTGACATTCTCTGTAAGGCTTGGCTTGATCCATTACCATAGACACCCGTTCTTCTTTCCTTCACCTTCCTTGAAATCTGACTATAATTGTATTGAACTGCTATATGTACATATATATAGTTTAGTGCTTACTATCAACACTGGAAACTGAAGTCTTCCATTTAGGTACAGACTTGACATTGGATTGGAGCAATGCAAGCTTCCTCATGATGCAACACCTGTATACAATCATTGGGAAAGATCACTGCTGGAGGCAAAAGGAAAATTCAGGCTCAGTGCCAATTAAATCCTTGCCCACTCTACCAAGACTGCAAATTAGCACCAGTTGTGATAGTAGTGGCTTCACTAAGAACATTGACTTCAAAGAGGCCAAAAAACATTAATCAGATAAGAATCCTCATACAAAAGTTGCACTTAGGTTGTTTACCATAGTAAATATTTTTCATCATTCAACCACAGTATTTGTTTGTTTTACATTTTTCTGTTGACCACCAAACAATTGTAGAAATGAATGAGGTGACTTATTTTAGGCCTCTATCCTGCATACACTTACACACATCCTTAACTTTACTACCATGAGAAGTCCCACTGAAGCCATAGTAGTCTAATTAATCACGTACATATATGTGTGTTTCAAGAATAGGGGCTGAATTTAGCCATAAGCTTCACTATATTTTTTAATTACATATTGATGAATTTAAAGGTAATTACAAAATACATTTCTGTAAATTAGAAAATGATAAAGATGAACACAATGAATGTATATAAAACAAATACATATGGTTAAGAAGAAAAATTACTTTTCTTTGACAACAAGGAACATAGATAGAGATTCATAGACTGGTTTGTTTCATATAATTGCTCTATTGCAAATCTGTCACTTCTCACATTTTATACTTAGATAAAATTTTACTCCTGAAAGATCCAATCCAGCTTATTAGCCCATTGGTTCTCATGAGTGGTTTTGATACACTATAGTCTAAGAATAGGTACAAATTAAGTTGCACTCGCAGTGCTGTACCTACTTAACGTGCATGAAAAGTTCTTTTCCACAGTTTGCTACAGGCACAAAAATCAAAGGCTAGAAGGGACTTAGAACAGCAACAGCACACACTTAATTCCATGGGGTGGAGGGCAGGCAAGAGGCAGCAGACTCCCTTATAACTTTTAGCCCAGGATGTGGGAAGCCCCATTTTGATTCCTCGCTCTGCCTGATGCAGAGAGGGAATTTGAACAAGAGCTTCATGCTTCAGGACAGTGCCCTAACCCAAGGGTTCTCAACCTTCTTCTTTCTGAGCCTCCCCAATATGCTATAAAAGCTCCAGGGCCCAGCAGAAGGTTGCGGGGGGGAGGCGCCCTCGGGGCTCCAGTCACTGGGTAGGGTGGGGCCCTCCGGCATAGACATAGTTTGACTTCTATTGAGTGGGGGGCAGGGAGTGGGGGGGTTTGGGCCCATTCTGCACAGCAGGGTTTGGCGAAGGACCACCACCTCCACCTCACCACCCAGCCTGTCTGGGTTGTGAGAGGGAATGCAACCAAAAATTATAATTCAAAGTGAGGGGCTCAGCTCAAAAAGTTTGAAAACTGCTTAGGGCACAGGCAGGGGAGGTAGCTTGGGGCATAGGCACTGACTCGATGGGTGCTTTCGGGCTGGAGCACCCACAGAAAAAAAAATTAGGGGGTGCTTAGCACCCTCCAGCAGCCAACTCCTCCCCAGCACCTCCTGCCTGCTGCGATCAGCTGTTCTGCTGTAGGAGGCACTGGGGGGGAAGGGGAGGAGTGGGGATGGGGCATACTCGGGGGAAGAGGCAGAATGGGGATGGGAAGAAGCAGGACAGAGGTAGGGGTCTTAGGGAAAGGGATGGAAAGGGGGCAGGGCCTGGTTAGGGGTTGAGTACCCCCAGGGAAAGGAGAGAGATGGCACCTATGGCTCAGGGAGGGGGTAGCTCAGAGCTGTGTGCAGTGAAGTATGTATCTCAGAGTGCAGGCAAGGGCGTAGCTCAGGCTGCAGGTAGACTGATAGCTAGAGCCTGTGGACCAGGAGCCCAGGAGGGCCCCCCCATCCTATGGTCACTGCTCCCCAGGGTCTCTGCCACGCAGGAGCTGGGTCCCCCTGCCCAAGCAGGTCTTACGGCTGCCCAAGCAGTCAAAGGGGGCTGGGAGCTGAGAAGCAGCCATAATTCTGGGCATCAGCAGGAGGATACAGGGGAGCTCCATGGCAGTCCGGTCCATGGCACCAGCCAGAGCAGCACTCACCCCCTCCCATTGCCTGGCTCCAGCTTCCCACCTCCAACCTGGCCAGGTGGGGAAGAGGATATAGAGTTTCCCCCAAGATTGTCCCACTCTGGGTAAGGCCAGCTTTAGCCCCACAGATCTCCCTGCTCCTGGGTGAGTTCTCTAACCATTGGGCTAGAAGTTGCATGGAAATTCTCCCCCCTCTGTGGCTGTTTTGTGTGAAGTTAGCACCTAATCCAGTAAGAATGCCAATCTCTACCTCATTTGAGCCTGAGGCTTAGAGGTGAGAGGCAGCTGGAGGCAGCCATGCACATGCCAAGAGGCAGAAACAAAGGTACCTAGGGGCCTTTTAAAGCAAAAATTTAGGGAACAAGTGAGTTTAAGCCCCTACAGGGTTAGAAGTAAGCTGACCTAGGTGTTTGAGGATGGCATTGGCACTTAGGTTCCTTACAGTAAGATTGAGATCCACAGACACTTGAGTGGGTCTTGCTCAGTACAGGTACTTCTATCCTTATGTTAAGTAGTATTAGACCTTAATCTTGTGGAGTATCCAAGGATCACAACAAGGAAATCTTATGTGAATTTCCTTATCAAGACCATCAGACTTTGTTAAACTCCATATTCTTGGCAGAAGGCAATTTCACATATCTGCTTAGGGTATTATAACGCTATTAACTATTGACAATGCTCTAAAATAAAGAGAATGTTGGTATTCCCAAACTTAAAATGTTCAGGTACATGAATAAAAAATGAACAGGTGCAAGAAACATTCCATATGCCCAGTGCCTTTTTATTCATGATTTTTGAGCATGCCCTTGACAGAATTTTTCATGGGAAAAGAGTCTTAAAATAGGAAAATAAAAAACAACCCTCTGAGGCAATGTTTAACAGGGGGATCATAGCTCAAAGAACCAAAGGGGAGCAGCATAATCTCTGCAGTAAGGATGTTGTTACAGTGAAAGAGAATGTAGACAGTTGCAGATCGTGCCTACAGACCACAGCACGTGTTTGGCTTGCCAATGTAATCACAGTCCAAATCTGTTTAGTCTTGTGTTTCATATTAATAGTATGTAGGACATGAAGATGCCCATATAATTTTGTTCAATTAGCTGCCTTTCATTGTAATCCAGCAAATACTAAGATAGGATAGAAGTCCCAGGTGTTGCAAGAATGATCTCCCATAGCTTCCTGGCCAGACATAACCTAGGAAAAGGAATGACAATCCTGATACAGGCTTTAGCATTGGTCATCAGAAGACCTAATTTCTATTTCTTGGTTCATCAAGCTCCATCTGTGAAGATGGCCAAATGCTGTCTGTTCCTTCAGCCTATATAAATGGGGTATACATTACTGTAAACTGAGTACCTCACAGAAAGCCTTTACATCCATAACCTAACACAAGCTTCCCTAAATCCAGCTTGCTGAATAGGATCCCCAAACTCTCAGAAGATACTGGCAAAACAAAAGGATTATGCTCATTAGATCTACATATACTTCATGCACCATTGGGACATGTAGTCAGACTGCATCCAACCACTGCAATCAAGCTTCCTCTCAAAATACAAGTTTGGAATTCAAAGACAGCTGGTGTAGAAATTAAACACTCAAGCTAAAATGTCGAATAAACTATGAGGGCATAAAAATGAAATGGAACAGTTATCCCCATCGAAAATTTGAAGACTTAAGGAATAGAAGAAGTTAGGATCCAACTAAAAAACATAAATCAAGTCCTCAGTATTTGACAACTCAAACCCATCAGATTAATATTTCCCTGTTATCAGTCTTCCCCTACCTACTCTTCCCATATCTCTGCTGCACCCAATCACACCTTGTCAAACCTATATTGTGAGCTTTCTGATACACAGAGTGTCTTATTATTTGTATGTACAAAGACAACACTATGGGGCCCTGAAACTTTATTGGGGTACTGAGCCACTAATATAATATAATTTTGAATGGTAAATCATCTTCAATCTGAAGTAGGGAAAATGAAATGGAAGTAATAAATAACTGCAAGAACACACACTTAACACATGAAACCTAGAAAGTATAAGTTGCAGATTTATTATGGAAGCTTAACTTAAAAACCAAACTGCATAGTACAAAAGGTCTGTTATCTCTGCTCAAGATGGAACAAGTTTCAAAATATATAATTTTTTAAAATTTGTTCAGTCAATACACAATCCTTTATAAAAACTGTATATCTGTCAGTACCCTCATTGCATTTATAAATACAAGATTTACACAGCACTTCCATCTGGAAAAAATTAAAACTCCTTACAAATATCTACATATATTTCATACGTACAAAACATTCATAGGAGTACTTTGCTAAAGTCAGGTTTTGTTTAATGGTTCATTTACACTGCAACAAAATACATATAAATCTGTATAATTTTTCATAAAATGTCTAAAAATTAGCATAACACTTTGTAGACACTGAACTTCTTTAAACCATCTTTTAGAAAAGAACTTAATATGCATATTTCCTTGAGATTCAGCAGGTGAGACACATTGATATGAAGGCTAGATGAGAATAAATGCACACTAAGTAGCAATTAAGGCAGGGGTGAAATTAGTGGGAAGAGTTATTTTATACGGCAGATCAGTGACAAAATGCAATAAATACACACAAGTCTTGATGTAAGTTGCCACAGCATCCAGTTAACTAGCCCCCACACAAACGAAGAACATCTACATTTGTGGTGCTGTACAATCAATCATTAAAATCATTTTCTACTAGCAGAGCACTGACGCTATCAATGCTCACAGGTGCCAACTGGATTTTCTTTTTAGCCACTTCAGATCAGACACTGTTCTGGAATGTGGGTTTAAGACTTGAATATGTCCTTCACTCCTAGGCAAGTTGTCATACGTGATCCCTCATCTGTAAAAAGCAATTGTTTAGTTTTATCAACGCCCTAAGGAGTCCACTGGATTTTTTATTAGTATGATACATAAATATTTGAGAATATGGGTTCAGGAATTTTAATATGACCTTTAATCATCTGCAATATTTCAGATACTAAAACTCTGTAGATTGGTCCCTCCCAAACCTAAGAGGGTTACACAGGGCCATACATCCAAAGAAAAGGCTTAAAATGCAAAACTTAACCTTTAACTATTTTGGCAGGAACTGTAGTCTGCCTCAAACCTGCTTATTTTGTTTATAGTGACTATAGGGAACTGAATGTTCAAAATATTTTATTAAAGTTTATTCTCTGCATGGTCTGTGTATTTAGGTTTTCAATCCAACATCAGGGCTTGAGATGCTTTTTGCAGTTACATATCAGGTACAGGGGAAACCAGGATTCAAACCTTACCTTGCCCTAGTACACAAAACAAAATACCACAGTAAATGTTTGATAGTATGAACCCAAAGTGGACACCAATATCCACAACAACATGTGATCTTCACTTGCACATGGCTCCATCCTCCCTTAAGAGACCAGAAGCTCACTGCATTCTGTCCTGTTTTCTGGGTTCACAGATCAGTGCATGAATTTTGATTTGCAGCCTCCTTTTTCAAAGCTAGCCCTCAGACACTGCTGTCTTGCAGCAATGGTTCAATGTCCTCATCACTGCCACGATCTGGGTTGTTGCTCTGGGCACTGCTGATGCTGTGCTTCCTGGTACAGCTGGCTTTACTGTGCTCAGGAATGAATAAGGCAACCAGAAAAGCCAGAAGAACTGCACATGCTCCAAACAGGAAAGGTGGGCCAGGGATGATAGCTCTCTGCAACAAAACCAGAAAAATCAGAAAAATATGAAACTGAAATATCTACTTGATTAAAATATTACATCACTGAATCAGGAACCAATAGGACAACAATTTCAAAAAGCTGTTTACTAAACGTATATCAAACTGCATGCTCAATTTGTATGTGCATTACAACTAGAGCTGGCTAAAATTTTCAGTGGACACTTCACCCTCTGAATAAAAAGTTTCATTAAACTGAAAACTATTTGTGAATTCATGTCAAGTTCACCAAATAGCTATGACTGAAAGCATTCCCCTGAAGCAGTTGAACTAAAAACAAGATTAAAACATGTTTTTGATTTTATTGTTTCTTTATGATATATAAAGATGCTAAAGCTATTGTAAAAATACTAGATAAAGCCCACCTTTCTTTTTTTATTTTTGTAATTAATAGCAGTGTCAGAACTCTCTCTCAACCTGAACAGTGTCACGTTAAAACGTCACCTGAGCTTCAGCTCTCTCGCCTCCAACAAAGGGGGCCCTCCAAAGATCCTGACCAGGTCTTCCAGCAAAGACAGGGAAATGAGGATGTGATTTTAAGCTCAAGTAAAGAAGGGAAAAAACACCATATAGATTTCAAGGGGGCACATTTTTGGTTTTCTTTCTTAGTTTACCCTTAAAAAAACTGCAAAGGAAAGAAATCTTCAAACTACTCTGTCTTGTCAACCAAAGAGTCAGCAACGAGCATGTGCTGCATGGTCTGCACTTCACCGTGCTCGTATGTATTCACGTCATTTGAGTAGCCCCATTTGATCACGTTAGTCTTTGATCTACCAAGTGCAGGCATCGCCATGTTCAGCAGTCTGTATCTGCCCTTTGGGGAAGGTCCTCTTAGGGTTCCAAATCTATTTCAGTGCAACTAAATTTTATGGGGCGGGATAAAGAATGAAGAGCACCAAGTTTCACATCATAAATCAGTTTTAAGAATTAATACGAATTTGAATAGCAGGCACACATTTTTGCCATGATTAACCCTATCAGCCGTGCAAACTGAAGAGAAGTTCACTACTGTGGGGATATGTTGATCCAAATTATCTTCTTTCTATTCTTTATCTGTAAAGTGGGAGGCTAAGAACCACTGCTGTCAACCAAGTTTCAGTGGGTTCTCTCAGACTGGCATCATCTTTGCAAGTTTCCAAGGCCTCCAAAGAGTTGCAGATATATTTTAAGGAGAAGCTTACATTTGCACAATAAGACTGTTCACAGGCTTCAGCTGACTTCCCTGGAAAGGAAATCTTAACTTCTAGGATTAATAAGCATCATACCACACACATACAGATGGTAAAGAAAAGTTTAAGCACTGGGAAGACAGTATTTTAACACAAGAGCAATTCTGTCTTGGATGGAAAAAACACAAATGATATTGGAAAACCAAATTTGTCACAGAATGACAGTATATTTGAGTCCCAGTAGAGAAAGCAACCACAAATCTTTTTGATTGTTACTGAAAAGGCAACTTTTTACTGGAATTAGACACCACATAAAATCCTTTTTACACATAGAAAAATGTTACAGGTTTCTCAGTACAATGAGGGGAAATGGTCACTGAGACCAGTGGCACACAGGCAGGATCCTAAAATTATATTTTGCTTAGTGAAATCTTCAGAATGAAAGAAGCTCCTCTTAACTAGAACCTTGCTCATCATCACTAATGATTGGAAGCAAACATGATTTTAAAATATTGAAAATTCTACAACAAAGTGCACTTTTAAAATTTATTCTGGAAAGTGTAGCTTAGTTTTATGTATCATACATTAGTGAATGGAATGTGGAATCTTCTATAAACGAAATGAATTCTTACTAATGTAAGAACTTAATACATCAATCTACTGTTAAATATTTGATTTCAAGTGCACAGAGATCATTAGGCCTCTTGGAAAAACAGGATTTTCAGGCAAGTCTCGAAAGAAAGAGTGAGGGCTGAATGGGTCAGGGTAAAAGATAGCATAGACAGCCAAGAGAGCAGTAAAAGACAAGCTAAACAAAGCTTTGATAAAAGAGCGAAGGGGCAATAAAAAGATGAGGTAGGCTGGGACATAGGCAAGAACAAAAAGCTTAAACTTTACAAGATGGACAAGGGGAAAGACAGCAAAGGCATTTCAAAAGCAACTGCTTAGTATTACTGGAGGGAATCAAAAAGGGGTCACAAGGTATTCATGCAAAATGTCAAAGAGAAGGTGCAAGTCTATTGAAGCATATTTTTCTAGAATGTCTACATTTAAAAAATGGTTGTGTAGAGTATGCTTCTCTTGTTATGATCACTATAAAAACTATATGCCAAAGCCTTTTCATATTTGCAAAATCAGACCTGTACTATCATGTTCATGAGGAAACTGGCTGTAATTAAATAAATTGAATTCTTTTAACCTCCCCAACAATAAATCAGACATATTATTGCATTGAATATCATAGCCGCACACAAAGTTTATTCTTATGTCAAAAGAAGTTTATTAACGCCACTATAGTAGCTAAAAACCGAAGCTATTGCTTTGGCTCTAACATCTGTTATTTACTTCTCTCTTTAAAGTGTCTTTTATGTAATTAAGAATAAAACTAAAGCATAGGAATACCAGGAGTTCAAGATAAAGATATTTTAGTCATGCAAATTTGATATTTGTGACTGAAAAGCAATGGAAGGTGGCCATGGATTTACCTCATCACTCGGATCCTGCATGGTGTTCTTATCAGAACTCTGGACAGGTGCCAATTCATTGAGCTCCACATGGAAGAGAAAGAATATAAAGCCATAGAGAGCTGGTCCAAGGCCGTTACACAGACCTCTGATTCCAGTTATTATTCCCTGGACAACACCTGTGAAAGGAAAAGTAACGGTAATGAAGAAGGCAGCCTTTTCATTAGCCATCCCTTATTTTATGTATGGTACAAGAGCCCCAAACTTCTCTAATTACTGTTTAATTCTATCATGTAATAGATTAACCTTACCTTCCACATGAGAGGGTTTTAATAAATGCCTTCAAGGAAGGTTAGCTGGATTTTAGTTAGCTTCCACATGGACACAGTTTGCTCAATATATTAATGTGCTGCTAGCAACATTTTCAATTTTGAAACTGAGGGGTCTGAATGAGAAGTTATCAAAATTTCCCAGCTATAAAGGGTGAGCTCAACCTCCATGCTCTCCCTAACTCAACTTCTCTCCATACTTATACTGAACAAGAGAGGCTTAAGATGATATTTGCCTTAGTTAAAAGATAGTTAGCCTTGGTTATAAATAAGCAAGTAAATTTCTACCTGCAAAATACTCCCTGTCAAGCTATGGACTAACATTTTGTTCTCAATCAGTAACATCCTGCTCTTCTCTGATCCTCCTCAGATAAATCTTATTTCTGCTCCAACTCAGGGGTAGCTGAAGTTCAAAGTACTGAATAAATAAAGGTTTGCCCACATTTGTAGCAGTTTCTGACGGATACTAACTTATGTATTATTACTTTAACAAGTGCCATTATTAAGCACTGCCTGTGTACAAGGTGATGCTGTATAAGACAAAAGAAGCCACTCTGTCTTGAAGAGCTTACAAACTAAAGAGACAGACATGAACAAAACAGATCTTCAGATTGGTGTGAACTATTTTTAAATTACGTGGAGACCATTTTTACTGACACAGGTAGTATAAAATTAGGGAAAGTGTGATTCCCATGAGCCGCTGGAACAAAAAGAAAGTAGGGAAGAATCCTTTTGGCTTTAGTGAGTGAAAGTCACTTAGTTTTGTTTAATTTCTGTTCAGTTTTGGGAGAGCTATGTGTAATTACAATGGCTGTTTCCTCTCCACTAGATGGCATAACTTCACTCTGGAATTCTATAAATCCTTTCATGTACAGCTTTCGAGGTGGCTTTGAATGAACAGTGCACAGCTGTACTTTCCCCTAACTTCCACGGAACTCTAAGGTGACCAGGTGTCCCGATTTTATAAGGACAGTCCCGATTTTTGGATCTTTTTCTGATATACGCTCCTATTACCCCCACCCCCATCCTGATTTTTCATACTTGCTGTCTGGTCACCCTCCGGACTTCTTCCCTGCTACTTTTAGGGGGGTGGGGAGGGGGTGTTGACCTAAGATACGCAATTTAAGCTACGTGAATAGCATAGCTGAAGTCAGCATATCTTAGGTCGATTTACCTGGCCGTGAGGACAGCGGCAAGTCAACCGCTGCCGCTCCCCCGTCGACTCCGCTTCCGCCTCTCGCCGCAGTGGAGTTCCGGAGTCGACGGCAGAGCTATCAGGGATCAATTTTATCGCGTCTACACTCCCCGATAGATCCATCACTACCCGCCGATCTGGCGGGTAGTGTAGACATACCCTTAGTTCACTTTTAGAATGTAATCCCAGTAAACTGTGTTAAGCCTACAGAAAACTACCATCAAACGTGTACAAATACCACCTTTTCCAACAGAAGACTGCCTCCTAGGCTGTATCCTTTCTGTCTTGCCCATTCTATCTTGAGGTCCTCATTTGTTTGTTCTAACTTTAGACTGTAAACCAATCAGGGCAGGGATTTGATTGTTACATTTGCCTTTAAAGCACCATGGCACTACAGAATATAGCTCATATTTTACCAGTATTAACTGCTGACTTTTTCACTTTAAAGTAAGTGTAGGTTTTACCTCTTTCTCCAACTTTGGAATAAAACATGCATGCACACAACCCACCCCTTCTACCATGTCTTCATTACTCCTGCTTCCCTAGAGAGAGAGAGGTTATGAAGTTTTTCTTTTATAGTTTTGAAAGAAGCTTAGAGCAAATTGGGCCACCTCTTTCCCTGGCAAGGAACAAAAAGAAAAATGTTTCTTATGTATATAAGGTCTAAGTTTTAAGGTTTAAGTAATAAATCAGACAATAGGAAAATGGGGACTCAGCTGTTAAGAGAAAGATGGCACTGCTACACTAGTGCTGGTTGTTCAGAGTCATAGAATGCTTTTAAAAACAAGTGGAGAGGAAAAACCATGAAAGTTACTGTAGCAACTTACTTTTATTTTCTAACATCTTCAAAGGCAATTACGTAAAGAGATGACTGCACTGATGAGACCAATGCTTTTCAGGAAATAATGAAAGGCAAGTATGCCTGATGTGCATCCATCTCTCTCCACAATACCCAGAGACAAACTTTCATTCCTACTGACAAAAACTAATTATGTCCTTTGTCATCTTATTTGAAGAGCACAGCTAGATAGGTATTATGGTTTTTAAGAAAGAAAATTGGTCCAAGGAAGAGAATTTTTCAGAAGCACCAAGATGAATTTATTGAACTTACCTTGTTGATCTGGCTCTGCATTTCGTGAAACCAAAGCACTGATTGCTGGAAACGTAATACTTGACATGGCTGCTACAGCTCCTGCTGCCCACATCATCCTGTGTTGATTGAAATACATATTTTGTTCAAAATATAAAGCAGCAATACTTTTAGGTACCAAAGGATTTCCCCAAATAAGTAAGAATACAACAAACATTTTCAGGTTCCTCAATTAGGATCTGTTCTTAAAACGGTCACTAAACCATTCACCATTAAGTATCCAAAGATGTAATTTTTGTAATGGCTACGCATTTACAGTTTAGTTATTTTCTTCTCTTACAATTTGTCAAACAACCTCAGAACCTCTCCTATTTATGTTTTTCTGAGTTACACTGAGCTCATTGAAATTAATTGATTTGATTCAACCCAAGCTAAGATGAGGTGAGCACAATATTATTGATGCTGCCTTGTCCTCGGTTAGAAAACGTCATACCAAGGAGCAATTTCAGTAAGTCTACTGCATGGATAGGTGCATGCCAGGTTCTGCCAGGCTCCTTCGAAATAGCTAGGTTTTATTAAATCCCATCCTGATTGATTTTATTTAATATCCCCCAAGTTAACTGAATAGTGTCTGAGGTAATATTCACTATACAGGGCAGAGCACATATTAATAGGGGAATATGCATTTTCTAGTGTGGCTTTTGAACGGCTTGTCTTCCTGTTCTTCTACTTCACCATCAAATCCAGTTCCAGAATTCACCCCATGTTTTTTGCACCGAGCCTAAAATCTCTGTTTAGCTGCTACTACTCTAGGTAAAGCTGCTCTCTAGTTCATCTCATTTGCTACGAAGAGCTATGGTGAAAAAGTTAGTGAGGCATTCTTCACTATAGCACAGAAAGGGTTGGTACTCTAAAAAGGAAAGAGCTTTTGTCTCAGTGGCCCTCACTGGTAGAGCTGTTTGGAAATAAGTTATGAAGGGGCTCTACGCAGCACCTAAAGCTTTTTTAAAAGAAAACCCTTTGTCACTGCATGCATCTGACATGGTAGGAGACGGCCAATAACTGCTAGACAAAAGCAACCTAATGAGAATAGCAAGCAGCCAGTGCTCCATAGTAAGTTTGAGTGCTGAAACAGATTAGTTGAGCAATCCAGACTGAACAGTCTTGCTGGTATCCAACTTCAACAGCAAGTTTATCAAAGTAAAACAGACCAAACTTTTCCTGAAATGATACGCCAAAAACGCTCAATACTGTCTATAAAAGGGAAAGATGGACAGAGATTAAGCTGGCAGCCCACATCTGCAAACGTCCAGAACTGTTAACAGGAATCGAAGGACTAAATTATAAGAACACCTTAAATGGGCTGATATGGTAAGAAAATTAACTATTAGGATGACTAGCGCATCCTGGATGTTTGTGGAAGAGTAAGAGGCAAATTAATAATCAAAAGGATTAATAAATTCATGTCCTTGCTGTACATGGTTAGTTGCTACAAGCATCTGAAACAACACTTAAAGGAATAAGTGCAGTGATTGCCTATCTAACAGACTAGTCATCTGTTATCTCTTGTTGCTTGCTTTGGAGAGACACAGATTATGAAAGCTACTCTAAAGATTAATTTCAGAATAATAAATATAAAATATGATCACCAAAAACTTTTTTTTTTTTTTGCGCTTTTTTAGATGCATTTGCTTTTGTCTTAACTGTTAAGCAATACAGCTAGCCTCAGGAAAAAAAAGGTGCTTTAAAGCACAGTAAGCCATAACTCTAGGAAAAAGCCAAGTGCAACTTAAAAATTAGGAGTCAAGTTATACAACTAATCAATGTACTTGAAGGACAAGTGTATCATGTTCTGAAAGAAAATGATGTTAATGTTCAAAGTAGTGGGAGATTTTGGAAAAAAATACTTTAAAGCCCCATGAAATTTGTGCAGCTCAGGAGACATGTGCTTACCAAGGTTGAGATCCAAAACCATACCAGGTCAGCTGGAGCATTTGGAAGCCAAGGCCAAGGAGGACTGTATTCTTGTTCCCTATTGACCTCATCAGGATACTGAGGAACACGGTCTGTAAAAATAAGGAATGAACTCAGCGAGAAGCATTTTAAACTTGACACCTTTAATACAGCTTCCACTTTTACAGGAAACAATCCAAGAGAAGCTCCACTATTGCTGTTTACATTCAATTAACTGAACTCTGACTGTTATGACATTTTTGTATTTAATAACCCAAACACAGACACCTGATTTGATCCACAATTTGATGCATAGCTATTACTAAAAGCATAACCAGAAACATTTTTAAATACCTTTTCAAAAAAGGTAGAAATTTCCCTTCGTGTTATTAACTGAGTTTATTACAAAATTTAAAATGTTAAGTATTGAACACAGAACAGTGATTCTTTGGTTTTCTGGAATACACAGATATCTAGCACACAGAGGTTTTTCCTGTCATTTCCTCAAATTAGAGTTCAGTTTTAGTAAGTCTCACAAAAGGATTAGTCAGCCATCCCAGGAAATTTGAGAACAAGTTGACCTTAGAGCAGATGCTTATTTCTAGATGGTTTTCAAGAATCAAAGATGGCTACTTTGCTCACTGAAATCCAATGTTAAATCCCATTTTTTCTCCTGTATGCAGAAGGAAGGACTGCATTTCACTCTGTGCCTTCTCCTGTCCTACCTCAGTTCCACACGCTCTCTTCCTCACTTCCACTGTGAGGGGCACCCTATGGAGTAGGAGTCAACTGTGGGGACACAGGAGCCTCAGAGGCCACAGCCAGTGAAGGCCCAGTGGTGGTCCCTGTGGGAAGGGAAACCCACTAATCCAAACCAGGAGACAGGTACTTCCTGATGGAGCTCAACATTTTAAGGGGCTAAATTTACCCATTTATATTGAGCTGATGTGTATTTTACAAATATAAAAGTTAAAGGAATCCATTTCTATATCCCCTCATTTGATTTTTTTTTTTTTTTGGTTAAATTGTGGGAAAGCAGTCAAGAAATAAGTTTTGTATTGTGTTTTGAAAGCAGTTAAGTTAGTTGCCATTTTAATCTCTTGCTGAAATAAGGGCCAAAATCTTGGTCCAGCTGTTGAAAGAATCCCATTTTAATGAGCTTGCACATCTCTCACTTCTGAAACTCAGGTCCATTGCTCCTAAGGCACACAGTCGTTACCGGAGGTCATGGAGAGAGGCAATCTCTCAGGAGGAATCTGAATGAACAAATGTTCCTTTACTGAACAAAATCTATTCTGAGGCTTTAAAAGGTAGAAAGGAGCTTACCTATACATAATTGCAACATGTCAAAAATGACACATCAGTAACATTCATCTGATTGGTTATACTCCTACAACTTTGGGGAAATATGTTCAAGAAATGTACTGTATTAGGCTGGACTCATTTAATTTGTAGAGGAATTTCATTATCACAACTTTAACAGTGATTATATATGCACACTGAAATCCCTTAATTTTTCTTCTTTGTATATCCAAAGGGTCAACAGAATTTCTAAAAAAGCTATTAGGATAACACTTACCTGAGCTATTATAGACAGAATTCCTACCACAGCTATGAATGCTGCTATGGTAGCAGGACCAAAACCTATAATCTGAAAGAAGATAATATAAATTTATAAATATAATATAGTAAAACAAATGCTAGTTACAGATAATTAGTTAAAGCAGTTCCATATAAAGATGGCATTTATAAACATTGGAACACAACTACTTCAGTAAGAACTACCATATATACTCGTTCATTAGCCCGTTTGTTTGTAAGCTGACCCCCCAAGATGGTTAGGTAAAAATAGCAAAAACTGTATGACCCTTTCATAAGCCGACCCTATATTTCAGGGGTTGGAAAACTTTGGCTCCCAGCCCATCAGGGTAAGCCACTGGTGGGTCAGGACGTTTTGTTTACTTGGAGCGTCTGCAGGCATGGAGCCCCTCAGCTCCCAGTGTCCGCGGTTTGCCGTTCCCAGCCAATGGGAGCTGCGGGAAGTGCCTGCAGATGCTCCAAGTAAACAAAACGTCCCGACCCGCCAGCAGCTTACCCTGACAGGCCAGGAGCCAAAGTTTGCCGACCCCTGCTATATTTTAAAAGCTGGCATCACGAGAAACACTCTAAAATAATTCTAGCAAAACTTTTATGTAATCTAACGAAAAACCAGTTATAACAACAAATATGTATTCACCTTCAAAATTACCGTCAATATTTAAAATCAGTAAATGGATATCTAAAACAAGTAACTTAGAACAATATGAGACTTTAAAAAGTCTTAAAATCCTTCAAAGTCTGAATCAGTCTCTGATTCACCAAACAGTTCATTAAACTCCGCTTCAGTCACAGCTGCACCTGCATTGTCATCGTAGATGTCAGGAGGGTCGTCTTCAGAGTCAGATTCCGTCTCATCATCAGCCTCTGTTGTGTCATCATCAAATATGGCATCATATTCTGACTCGTCGAGTGCATTGCTGATACAGCATTTCCTAAATGATTTTTCTACCATTTCCGAGAGAATGGACACCCACACGTCCTCAATCTACTGGGCGACCAGATTGATTGCGGGCTTCATAAGATTCCTGCCTTTTGTCAACTTCACCATGCCTGAGCACATCCATTCAGATCACATTTTGCGTAGCCTGTCTTTAAAGGGTTTGTTCAGGCAGACACCAAGCGGTTGTAGAACTGAAGTTAAGCCTCCAGGTATTACAGTCAAAGTAGTTTTCATATTTTTGGCCACATTTTTCACCTCATCCATCTTGTGTGACCTGAACAGGTCTCAAACGAGCATAGCAGGTTTCTTGAAAAGTGCTCCTGGTCTCTTATTCCACACTTTTTCCAGCCATTCAATAGTCCCACTTTCATCCATCCATCCCTTTTCGTGTGCACGTACGATGACACCAGCAGGAAATTTCATGTTTTTACGCAAGGTTTTTCTTTTAAAAACAACAACAGGAGGGAGCTTTGATCCATTTGCCAAACATGATAAATTCACCGTAACGTGGATTTTTTCATGGCCAGTGGTTTTAATTAAAACTGTTTTTTCACCAACACCAGTTACCATTCTGTTGCTCGGGAGATCGAATATCATTGGTGTTTCGTCCATATTTCCTATTTGTGACAGTTCAAATGCATATTCCTTTTGATATTTTATAATAAACCTTTGGAAAGATTCGATTTTTTTCTTCCAAATCTCTAGGCAGCTTTTGCGCCATCTTTGTTCGCTGACGAAGACAGAGACCATGACAGTTCATGAAGCGAGTACACCAACCCGCTGTTCTTGCTGTTTCTCTACTGAAAAGTAAACTTATACTGAGAGGCAGGCTAGAATATTCAGCCATCCCCAAGCAGCTATGCACAACACTAGGAACATAAATGCACTTTAAGAATAGGATCTTTTATTACTCAAAGAGGAGGGGAAAAGCAACAAAGGAGGAGCAATTCTAGCACAAATTTAGCTTGTTTTCATTAAAAACAGTGCTATTCTAGAAACAAATACAGTAAGCATTGGTTCAATATTAAATTAAAACTAGACTTCAGTAAGACCTTTCCAGCACTACTTCAGAATTAAGCCATGCACTTGAGAAGTTTAGAAAAAAGTCTTTAGATCATTAAAACCTACAAAAAGTTTTAGCAATAGTTTTACAATAATAGCAAGAATACTTTCCCTCAAGGAAACCTTGTAATTGTTGTATACAAAGTACAATGGTTTCATACTTTATGTACATATGGTGCTTTAAAGACATAGTTCCCCAAATGGAATATAAATCTAGAAATAGAACTCTGGCAATCCTGATTGAAGTGTAGCTTGACAGACTCTGAAAACATGACATGCATTCTTCAGTGATCAACAGTTACTCACCTGTCGCAAATAGAGAAAAAAGCTAGAATACTGGCCAGCCTCAGGCAGGTAGGACAGAAATACTGTGATACAGATCAGGAGGACTGTAGAATCTTTCCCAACTTTCTTCAAGGACTATTACAAAGAGAAGAGAAGGAAACATGAGCCAAACTGAACTACTGTGAAAGCTCCTTATAAAAAGGGATAAAAACAACAGTTCCATTAAATTTTCCATTACTAATCCCAAGTGAATGAAATTCTATGGAACAGTTAAAGGGTCACTATTACAGTAAAAGTTATTTAAAAGCAAGTTTCCTTACTTGTCTAACATCTCACAAAAGAATTTTAACTTGATTCTCATTTGTTTGCTTACTTTACACTTTATTCACCCTGGACAACAAAAACAGGCTAGTTAGAGTCACTTTGTCCTCCTGCACTAGTATAATATTGCAACGGCTGGGGAAGGGACCGGCAAGGAAACAGTTAATGTAAACTAAAAAGATTTTCCTTAAATTAAAATATGAAAATATTTCCATTATTAGCTTTTCATATAGCGTAATATAAATTTTGTGTCTTATCCATCCATGTTGCCCATTAATTTTCGACACGGAGAGTGAGACTATCAAACCTTAAAGCTAGTTATAACCTACATACACATTATTACTGCCTTTATGAATTACTCAAAGTTTAAGCATTTACCACATGAACCCTATTAAAGGGACTACTGCTAGTGATCAGCACAGATCCTACTTACTATTCTGTAGGTTCAGCTTGCCATAGCACAAAAGTATTCTTATTTCTTGTATATTTCTTATACTTGCTCATTTCTAATACTGTATCATATTTTGAAAAACTTAATAAATTGTGGAAATCAAGTCCCCTTGCTGCAGTTTTTCCAAGCATATCACTCATCTCCCAACATTTATAATGCAGTTTCTTTAGAGCAACTCCCAGCAGGGAGTTTCATTAAGAATAATTCACTTTTTAAAACATCAGTGTATGAATTCACCGATAGGTCAGCACCCTTATGAAAGCAAAAAGCATACAAGTAGTGTAAAAAGCTTAAGTCGATTTATTTTTTAAAGTGAGTACACAGCAACATAAGAAATCAAACACTTTCCTTTCCACAACAATGTGTTAAATGAGTCCAGAGGGTGGAGTGTTTCCTTAAGATTTTCTGCCTCCAGACCTCCACCATACTACCAGTATATGTAACAGCTTCCAAATGCATGAATATCCAACATGATTATTTTCATTATAGTTTACACCTCTTTTGCAGATTAATGTATATTAGTTTAATGACTAATTTACCAATAAACTTAAATTATTCCTGTTGATTAAAAAGATGTAATAACTATTTTAAAATAAAGAACAGGAGTACTTGTGGCACCTTAGAGACTAACAAATTTATTAGAGCATAAGCTTTCGTGGGCTACAACCCACTTCTTCGGATGCATATAGAGTGAAACATATATTGAGGAGATATATATACACACATACAGAGAGCATGAACAGGTGGGAGTTGTCTTACCAACTCTGAGAGGCCAATTAAGTAAGAGGAAAAAAGAACTTTTGAAGTGATAATCAAGATAGCTTAGTACAGACAGTTTGATAAGAAGCAAGTGTGAGAATACTTACAAGGGGAGATAGATTCAATGTTTGTAATGGCTCAGCCAAATATTTATAAAAATGTATATCTTACTGCAAAGGGATCTGCTTGTTCCCAGGATATAGGGGCTCCCCATGAAGCAGGTCTCATTTTTTCAGGTAGAGATTCTGGTACAGCTAATAGGATGAAACAGATATCCAGGACAGCCACCACTGTGGCCACTAGTACTACAAGGTTATCTCCTTTGCTGGCAGACAGGTATGCTCCAATGGCAGGACTAGTTACCAAACTTGCTGCAAAGGTGGCAGAAACCTAAGCATAAAAACAAGTTAAATTGGTTTCATTACTCCAGCATACAATTCAGATTAATAAAGGAATTTTAAATGGTTTTTAAAATACAGGTTCTTCATTTAAAAAAAATACAGCTGGCCAGAAAATGGGTAGGGAAAAAAAAAAAGAATGAAAATCTCCATTTTCTACAACCAAAACCTGGAAAGTTTCCAGTTGAAAAACTTTGATTTTCATCAAAAAATTCAGTTTTCCAATGGAAAAAAAAAATCAAAAGTTCTCAAGGAAGGTAGACACTTTACACAAAAGTTCTAATTTAATTGAAAACCCAATTTCCCAATGGAAAAAAATTCAGCCAGCTTTAGTCAATATGCACAATTTAAACGGCTTTAAACTTTTTGAAATCAAGCACCCACATTTTGGGATAATTGTGATATCAGAATGTGTTATGCAAGGCCTTGTCTACACTCAAAACTTGTGCGCTTTGTGCAGCAGGACTACAAGTGCATCACTGTAAGCACTAGTACAAACAGGGCTCAGGTACTTTCATCGTTTTATGAAAGTCTGTTCATGGCTGATAGCACTTAATGGTGCAGATGCACCAGCGCTAAAAGATTGGTACCAATTTCTCTAGTGCAGGCACATCCTAACTTATAAATACAGTAGTGTATATATCTGATTCAAATCCTAAATTAACGAAGTTCATGATTTTAGGCTTACAGTATGTTTACAGTAAAAGTAGTGTTTTTCTTATGCCAATTAAGGGATTTTTCCTGATTAAAAGTTACCAGTTACGGTATTTAACACCATGCTGCTTACTCTGTGGCAAGCTGAACCCACAGCGAAACCCCTTTATTTCTGTGGCAAACTGGTAGTTCTTTGGCAGGCACAAGAACGCTCAAAAATTGAAGTTTTCCTTCAATAAAATATGAAAATGAATACAACTAATACCTTCTGTTGTGTTAATACAAATCCTGGAACATACTGAAAATGAGGCATTGTATAACTGAATTTAACGTAACTGTAGAAGCTGGTGGAGGGGGAAGATGAAGAGCTGGAAGTTTTGAGAGCTGGGCGCTCAGGAAGACAATGCATAGTCGTTATGTTTAGAATTGTTACAGTTATAACCATGAGGGCCAGAAACTTAAATTTTACATATTCTGAGGCCACAGAACCATAAAAAACAGAACTTACCACACTTATGTACAGTAATAAGATTGATTAGAAAAAGGCATGACCCTTACTGGAACAATTTATCTCATCTTAGATTCTATTCCTTTCTAGAAATTTGTATTGAGGAATTCTAAGAGGGTTTTATTTTATTTTGTTTTTTTGAAGACCTAAGAAAGGGAAATGATCCCTGACTTATAGCTATAATCATATATATTTGCACAATTTAATAGTAGTAGTCCTTTTCAACTATGGCTCATTTTATTAATCAGGAAAGAACCATCAACTTTCTAATCTATTATTTTCTCTCTTTCACTACATCTGTGCTGACTTTACAGCTAAGTCTCCTCTTCCCTTCACTGCCAGGTGGACACTTGAGCATTTTTATTCCTGGGACTTCCCGTTTGGTCTTTCTAGCTGATCTTTTAACAGCTGAAAAGTAAGAGAATATGGTACAACATGCCAGGGACTAGAGTCCTGAACTAATATTAACCTTGAAACAGATTCTTTTAGTGTAGGGATGAAGGGAGAAATGATTAAGTATGAAGGCCCATTACTACACACCTCCAATCTTGAGCTATGCAAGTATCTACCTACATTGGTAGCTTTGAAGGAAATCAGACAAATTTTCTCCACTCAGATTCAACTGGTACAAAGTAGCTGCTTCCAAGTAGCTAAAATAGTTCAAATTCTAGCTGACCAGAAAAGGCTATTGCAAATGAAGTACTAGAAGAGGTTCTTGTTATTTGAGAAAGATGACGACAACACTTTTGGCCAACAGCTACACGACCTAAACCCATCTTTAAGAGCATATATCATGATGCAGAGATGCAAATAATTGAAAAGAGGTGTCTACCTGCCAAATATATCAAGCTCCAACTGTTTGCATTCAATTCAGTAAACAAACACAATTCATCTATACAGTTGAATTTCCTGCTCAAGCCATTCACTCTGACCTAATGTCCAAACTACTGAACAGAACTTCTTTTGCTATGATTCCTACTTTCTTCGAACTATATGCCAAAGTACTGAGAAGATACCTTGTGACATTTTTAAGGAAGTTACTATATTTCAGAAGCAGAAGTATACTATTATTATTAAACAATTTCCTAATGCCAATGCATTAATAAAGTAACAGGAAATAGGTGCTTAGCACCTGTACATCTCTGCTCCAATGAGTTACTGTTGCCAAAGAATTAAGCAGCAGCTAATGTTCACTTTTTTTTTTTTAAATTGAAAGAGTTACACACTGTTAGCCAGACAAGAGAGTGATTGTTTGATGATGTGCCCTCAGAAGAGGTTCCCTTTTAAAAGAAAGAGAATAGGAAAATGATTCATTTAAAAAGATTAAGGAAACATATATTTTATCCCCCAAAATAAGCTGCAACGGAAGTTTCCCAGTCAGACCATTCCATTAGGTCACAAGCACAGACAGACATGTTACAAGTTGCTGCACCACATGAATGTGGATTTTTTTAACTGATCATCATACTAGCGTTGTCTGGGAGAAAGGCCAATGTTACCTCCAAAAACAGACTCAATAGCTCAAAGCAGCTAATTGATTTGGGGGGGGGGGGATTATGCAATTTATGGTAGCAGCATTTCTGTGGCTACTTATACTCTTGAATTCCATGCCCGTTCCATTAGTCAAAAAAGACTCTGAACTTACCCTACACACCACCTCCATTCCTAATTTTTTTTTTTTTTAAATACATGCACAGTTTTTCCCTGAACAAATGAGAGGAGGGCAGGGGAATTTTCTTCATTTAATCATTAAGGTTCTGCTAATAGCTGAAATTACTAGAACATTCCTGATAAATCTGTGGCGTTTCCAGACAGCAACACTAAATCAAACAGAAGCAACAATTTACCTCAGCAGACAAAAATGGAAAAACTCTAGAAGAGCCACCCATCCTTCAACAAAACCTCAAACAAGTGGCTTTTACAGCATTCTAAGAAAGTAATCAAATTCAGACTATTTAAGACCAAGGCAGGAGCAAGTTCCAGAATTCGAGGACCCTCAGAAAGATCACCTGGTCAGCACTCTCTCTCTCTTTTTTTTTTTAATAAACAAAGGAGATTTGGCTTGAGTCCATCCATTGACTGCAGCTGTAGCAGTGTAATGTCATTAAGCTCTTAATCTACACTCTTGTCCAACTCCAACATAAGCAGTCTCATTTCACAAGGGAGACTGAATCAAAGCACCTTTCCTTCCTTCCCAAAAAGGCAAAACTCACCCATTGGCTCAAGTGGCACATGATGTTATCCTGAACAAGCTACTTATTAGGAATCTCAATGAAAGATGCTAGCAGCATCACAAAGAAATGGAGGGGAAGAAATTGGTCATGCTCCTATCCAAGCCACTAGGATTGGGCCTACTGAAACCTGGATCAGGCTGAAGATTCTTGGCATAGGCACTTGCCTAAATGCATAAGAGGAAGCCTACACTTGGATGCCAAAGCTCCCTTTACACCAGAGAAGAGGATAAACATGGTTAGTCCAGGTTAAAAGTAGAAAAGACAATTACGTCACTGCATGATGCAAACAGTAAGAATTAAGTTTACAGAAACATAGAAAAATCAACTTATTTTACAGAATTAATAGAGATACCCCATCGTTATGTTAGCCTGCAAAGTTCACTGCAGACATATGGCTTAGATAGCTTTTACGCAGCAAGTTCATGCATTATATTATTTTTGTTCAGTTCCCATAACTTCATGAAGGCAAAGTTAAGATTGAGCAGTCACGTCAGTAATTAAAGGGTAAAAATCCTTCTAAGAATGTTGTACTTAGTAAAAACAATTGCCAAGAAATTCAGAGTCAATGTTAACTTTTAAAGCATTAACTTTGTGTAAGGCCAGGTCTACACTACCCCCCTAATTCGAACTAAGGTACGCAACTTCAGCTACGTGAATAACGTAACTGAAGTTCAAAGTACCTTAGTTCGAACTTACCTTGGTCCACACTCGGCAGGCAGGCTCCCCCGTCGACTCTGCGGTACTCCTCTCGCCGAGCTGGAGTACCGCAGTCGACGGCGGGCACTTCCAGGTTCGACTTATCGCGTCCAGACTAGACGCGATAAGTCGAACCCAGAAGTTCGATCGCTCGCCGCCGAACTACCGGGTAAGTGTAGCCAAGGCCTAAGACTTAAAACTCTTTCCATTCAGATGTTCTGGTTTCATGAGCTGTACCTAGGTGGTCTGTATGTCTAAATACACTTGAAATCACAGGAGACCAATCACACCCTCAGTATTTCACAGAGCTGGGTCCAAAGCTATTTGTTGCAAGTTAGTGCAGTTTAAGGTTAAGATTAGAGAGAGCTAATCTAACCTGGTCTAGAACAAAGCTTTGTTGGTTATCTTCTCTTTCTCCCCTCTCCTGGGCTGCCAGTTCCAATAGGACCATGTGAGGAGCCATCCTTTTATAGGCAACCCTAAGATTCAGGCAAACCCAATAAAGCTCTGATCCTGCTCTTCCATAAGGTATTTCTGCTGGCAGATAAAGCAACCAATGGAAATCAGAGCTACCACTCCTCCTGCCCCCATAGTGTAGCAGACAGCTAGCAGGTGAGTTGCTGAGCATTAGAGAAGGGACAACAATTGTTTAGAGATACTCCTAGGAGAAGCAGTGCTTCCTATCGACTATTTACCTATAAGTCATATACATACATACCCCCTACATTGTAGTATCTGAGCACCTCACAACCTTTAATAGATTCATCCTCACAACACCCCTGTTGAGAGGAGTATTATCTTCTTTTCCACAAGGGGCAAAGAGGCTAATTGACTTGCCCAAAGTCACTGAGGAAGTTGCAGGGACTTGAACAGAGATCTTCCAAGTCTACGCTAGTCTAACCACTGTATCACTCTTCTCCCCGCAGTAAAAGGGCTGATTCAAATATTTGAATTTTAACATCACAAGGTATGGATCAAGAAACAAATTTTCTACATATAATTAAACACAAGTTTTCTTCTTGATACAATCTTCCTCAAGGGCCAGAATTTAGAGCCTCAAGGGCCACAGGTTAGAAATCAGTGCCCTAAACAGCTCTACTAATAATGCTTTAGTGTACGAGAATTTAAAATTTTTATATACATCTTACCAGTCCATAGGCAGTACTTCTTTCATGTTCTTGTGTTATGTCAGCTACATACGCAAATATTACAGAGAAGGTAACAGAAAAGACTCCAGATACTGAAATCATAGCAAAGTACCACCTAAAAAGTCAAAAAGAGAATTAGAAAATACCCCCAATTTATCTTCTACTACAAAAAACACACAGTTTATGCCATGAAAATATTTGTTAATATTTAGTCTAGAACAACTTTATATATAATTTAAAATACAGGTATCCATAACATTAATCGGTCTGTAGATTAATATATATTGTAAAATAAGTGCCAACGAAGCTGTCAAACATCAAAATATATTGAGCTAATGAAAACAGCAGCATTTTCTTTTTCTAGAGAATTATGAAAAGAAACTCCCAATTTCTGACTGACCTCTAATGAAGGATAATGATTCCCATAAAATTATCAAGCTATCAAGGAAAAGAGCAATATAGGCTATGATGAATTTCAGTTGTGAAGTAGAACTGTAAAAACTTAACAATCCACAGTTGCTTTAAAGTGGAAAAGTTTTTCTGTAAACAAGTTATTCTGGAGTGAGTTAGTGGTAGTTAATCCCCATGTACTAAAGTTATAGACTCTTTCAAAGTCGAGAGCATGATTACAGGCTCTAAGACAGTCAGCAGGTGTAGAAAGTTCTCTTAATATCTTTATTTGCAGTATTTTGGGGGAGCAAAGGTAAAGGTTAAACAAGCCAATACAGTTAAAATGCCAGAGCTCTATAATCAAACGTCAAAAATTTTCTGCATTTTATACTTCACTCTATTATTCACCCATTTAGAATTGCTACCATGAGACATTTATTTGGCTTGTAAAGCATATTAAATATATTGGTTATTAGTGCATCCCCGTAAAAGTCTCAGAAAGAAAAAATGTAGTAGAGCTTAGTGTTGAAAATTGTGTAGTGCAGTTATGTAATGCATTCTAAGCATTTTTAGCAATTACTGCTAGACGTGTGTGTGTGTGTGTGTGTGTGTGTGTGTGTAAACATAGTCACTAAATCAGTTTACAGGAAACATTGCTTCTTTAACACCCCTATACACAAAATCAATATTTAGAACATGAACAAAGAAGTGCCAGGATGATTTAATCACATCTTGAGAAGTAAATCATTTTCTTCTTGCCTAATTATCCCTATTTTCCAAACACCAATCTGCCTGCAATTGAGTTCACCACAGCCCCCTGCTGTACCACTTACCATGGACTTATCCTCATTAATGGAATTGGGACACAAGTGAAGAAAACTGTAACAAGAAGAAAAGACTTTCTTCCCCACACATCAGATAGAGCACCTATTAATGGAGCACTCATAAAGGATAAAAAACCCTGTAAGAGAAAAGAAAAGGTGATTTGTACATGCATTTTGAAACATAAAAAGGTTCTCTTTAAAACTACAATTTAAATGGAACTGATTTAATGTGTGCTTTGATTCATAGCTGTTGTAGGAAACTTCAGAGCTAATGATCAAGTGTTTTAAGTTTCATTTAATTTATAAGACAGGGATATAAACCTTCAACTAAAAACCTACATAAAAATAAAGCTTATTGCAGCTACAGACACTTATAAAACTATATTCTTCCACTAACTTTCTGCCCAACTCAATTATTCAATTCTTTGTGCCACTATAACAAGGTTGGTCTAGGTTTCCTTTTCTCTGGCTTGGAACTGGTTAGGCAACGGAATAACCTTTTCCCTGGTTTTGTACCAACCTTTATTATTTGCTATGTGCTTAAACCCCTCAGCTATTTCAAACTAACTGATATTCTAGCTATGATTCCTTCACTTTATCCACAATTGGGTAAAACATCAAATACTTAACAAAGGCTTCAGATATACAAACACAGGACTAGCACCTTTGTAACTATCAATAAACCCTTGATATGTTATACAAAAAAATCTACAGTACTTAAAATGGTTCATTTTCTTCTTCTAATGTTATTTAATTTGGGGAAAAGATCCTGGAGTAGAGAGAAAGAACAGGAACTAAGAACACCAGTTTTCATTTAGTTCTTATTCAAGACAGTTTAATTTCACTATAAAAACCACATAGGACTAATTTCCTCTTTTGGTTTCTTTGAGATGTCACATGATAGTGGTGGGTTTACTTTTTGAAACATGGCCAATTTGTATTTTGCTACTTGATGTTTTCTGTAGAATGTTAACAGAATTATGTTTTGTGTTTGTATTGTTTTTTCTTTGTGAATTGTTTTGTGTTTTTCTGGGTCTTTTTTAAACAAAGGGTAGAGTGTCAATGCTTTTAGGTCCAAGCATGATTCAATTAATTATATCTTAATGGCGGAAAGCCTAATGCACTCTGATAATGCTTTAGTAAGTCTACAATTCAAAAACATGGAATGGAGTTATGGGCATGTGAGAAGTCAGTCTTGCAAATGGAAAAACTAAACATTTCAGCCTTCTAAAAGAACAAGCGAAAAATTGCATGCTCAAATCTAGAGACAGAAAGTCCTGTAGCCACCTTCTACACCAAGAATTAGATTCATGGTAATTCTTGGTGTAGGTAAGTCCAACAATGGCTATTAGTAGGGCCCTACCAAATTCATGGGCATGAAAAACACGTCATGGACCGTGAAGTCTGGTCTTTTGTGTACTTTTACACTATACTATACAGATTTTATGGGGGGGAGACCAGAGTTTCTCAAACTGGGGGTCCCAACCCAAAAAGGGGTTGTGTGTGTGTGGGAGGGGGCTACCCAGCTCTGAAGGCAGCGCCCCTGCCAGCAGCAGCGCAGAAGTAAGGGTGACAGTACCACCCCCCCGTACAATAACTTTGCAACCCCCCGCCCCCCCACGGCCTCTTTTTGGGTCAGGACCCCTACAGTTACAACACTGACATTTCAGATTTAAATATCTGAAATCATGAAATTTACAATTTTAAAAATCCTATGACTGTGAAATTGACCAAAATGGACCATGAATTTGGTAGTGCCCTGGCTATTAGCCAAGATGACCAGGGACTCAACCCCATGCTTTGGGTATCCTTAAGCCTCTGACTACCAGAAGCTGGGAGTATATAAGAAGGGACAGATCACTCAGTAATTGCCCTGTTCTCTTCATTCCTTCTGAATCATCTGGCATTGGCCACTGTCAGAAAACCGAATACTGGGATAGATGGACCATTGGTCTGACCCAGTATGGCTATTCTTATGTACATTTCTTTAAAAAAAAAAAAAAAAAAAAAAAAAAAAAAAAGAGATGCTGGTTTACCTGAGACAGAGGAAGAAGTAGGGGGGAGAAATGTGAATATCTGTCACATGCTAGCACTGTTTATTAATTCAGAATTTGAAAAATAAGAGCATAAATACTAAAACTGTAAATATTATGAAAATGGTTCTTGTCAAGGTTGTTCAACATACCACCTCTGTTTGCAAAATAAAGCTGTTTAAAAGTTTCCAGAAAATGCTTCAAATGTTAATTAAAAACAAACAAACACCTTCGAACTGATGCATAAGCTTATAAAAAATACTTACGGATGAGGAAAAAAACTGGTTTAGACATCTATTTCAATTCACAGCATTCTAGACATTACAATAAAAAATGAAGTGAAAAAAGTGACTGAAACATGGACATCTTTGTAACTCATAAGCACAAAAAGATTATGTTGAACAGTTTATTTCAGAATCTTACCTTAACACCCTGAATAAGACCATTCATTAGAAATGTATGCTGAGGAAATGTTTCATGTAAGACCTAAAGAGAAAGAACATGTTAAATTTTAGGTTGTGTCTGAATTAAGAAACAAAAAAAGGGAAAAGAAAAATGATGACAAAAATGTAATCCTCTCTCACCAATAAGAAGGGGACAAATACAACTTCACCAAGCCTTGTTAAAAGTTTATCAGACTCGCAGTAGAACTCTTAGGACTTGTCTACAGGAGTAAATTGGTGTAAAATAATATATGAATTTATGCCAATATATTTATACTGATATAATCCTTGAGCAGTCACCTATTCCAGGATAAAAGTGTTTTTCTTCTATTTAGCTCATGTTGTATGGGAAGGGATTTAAACTACACCGGGGGGAAAAGGCCACTCTTATCCTGGAATAAGTGTGTCCAAATAGGGGTTCATACTAGTATACGAGTATAGTTAGACCAAAATACTGTAGTGCAATTATACCCGAATAATTGGCCCAAGCACTGCTATATTAGGTGAACACCATTTTCAGTCTAATTTGATTATAATTATTCTTATTGGCAGGATGACAAACTATTTGAAAGGATGTTGAAAAGTTAGTAACTTAGTGAAAAAAAGAAGGTTTCAGAGTAGCAGCCGTGTTAGTCTGTATCCGCAAAAAGAAGAACAGGAGTACTTGTGGCACCTTAGAGACTAACAAATTTATTAGAGCATAAGCTTTCGTGGATCCGAAGAAGTGGGCTGTAGTCCACGAAAGCTTATGCTCTAATAAATTTGTTAGTCTCTAAGGTGCCACAAGTACTCCTGTTCTTTTTGAAAAAAAGAAGATAGCTAACTATACTGCAATGAGTACAGAGCCTGTTGGGTCTCTAACAGCTATGCAGATAGAAGCTGTTGCTGGGGGGGAGGGGGGGGGGGAGGGAGGGGAGGAATCTAAGGTTACTAGTACAATTATGCATAAACCAATCATTCTTTACATACCAAGTGGATTTTTGTTATAGGCCCTGATTAAAGCACATTAATAATCACATGCCTGCTCTTGAACTAGTCCAGTAAACTCTAATTAGATGTGAAGAAACTTGCTAGAATATTACCCATGAGGCATTTTATCAATTGCTGTAACTTAGCTTTGTCTATTAGAAGGAGACAAGCGCATATAAAAGTTTTATGGATTAGTGTTAGGAATAGAACTGGATGTTACTTGTTTAAACCAGCCTAATTTTCCAAGCTCTTCACAAAATCTCAAATAAAATGCACCTGTATATTTCTATACCAGGGTTGGCAACATCCATAGAAGTTATTTATATGTATATTGAAAGCCACTGATGAGAAACATGACACACCAAAAAACAGCATTATGCCACAGTTTATGCAACATTAATAGCTTTCTTTCTAGAGATAATTCTGCTGATAAGATTATGTTTTTCATGCGTCTCCTCTTTTATTACCACGGCTATTTAAATCAACTTTTCATCAGCTTCTGCTTTTAATTAATCTTTTAAATCACAAAAAGAAAATTAGGACTCCAGGTGGAGAAGAGGGACAGCAGATCAGCTTTTTAAAAGATCCAAACTTCTTTCAAGTCTCTCTTGTCATAAAAATAAAAGGAAGAAGCCCAGCAAAAGTAGAAATCAAATAATTATTTTACACAGAGTATCTCAGCTTTTTTCCTATGAAGTCATCACCACTCTGATGAAGTCCCAGACTTCTGTATCAACTACTTTTCTCTCTTATATTTAGTTGGTTTTGGTAGAAAACTGTAGAAAGTAAATTAGATGTTTAAAAAAACTTTGATTTTACTAAATCTATGGGATTCTTTCTAACATAACTCATGGAGGATGGTTGACATCTGAGAGGACTGGAGGTACAAAGTAGCTATCTTAAAAAAAAAAAAAAGGGGGGGGGGGGAAGAGACCCAGAGAATTATAACCAGTCAGCCTAAATTCGATATCTGGAAAGATACTGGAACAAATTATTAAACAATCAATTCATATCTAGAGGATAAGAAGATTATAAAGAATAGCCAGCACAGATTTGTCAGGAAGAAATCATGCCAAACCAATCTCTTTCACTGATAGAATTATTGGCCTACTGGGGAGGCTGTAGACATGATTTATCTTCATTCTAGTAAGGCTTCTCACAGTCCCACATGACATTCTAGAAAGTAAATGTGATCTAGATGGAATTACTAAAAGGTGGATGCACAACTAGTTGAAAGACCATACTCAACACGCAGTTATCATGGTTTGCTGCAACATAGGGAGGGGATACCTAATGGCATCCAGTAGGGGTCTGCAACTTCCAATATTTTTATAAATGACTTGAATAATGGAGTGGACAATGTTCTTATAAAATCTGCAGATGACCCCAAACTGTTGCAAGCACTTTGGAGTACAGGATTAGAATTCAAACTGACCTTGAGGAATTGAAGAATTGGTCTGACTTTAACAAAATTAAATTCAATACAGACAAATGCAAGCTCTACAACTCGGAAAGAAACATCAAATGCACAGCTACAAAATGGGGGATTGCCAGTTAGTAGTACTGCAAAAAAGGATCTGGGGGTTATAGTGGATCACAATGAGAGTCAACAATGCAGTTGGGAAAAAGGATAATATTCTGGGATGTATTAATAGGAGCGTTGTAAACCATAGGAGGTAACTGTACCACTCTACTCAGCCTCAATCAGGCCTCAGCTGTAGTCCAGTTCTGGGCACCACACTTTAGGAAAGATGTGAACAAACTGGAGAGAGTCCAGTGGGAGAACAACAAACATGAGAAAATATTTAGAAAACCTGAACATGAGGAGAGGTTAAAAAAAAAAGGGGGGGGGGGGCATGTGTAGCCTTGAGAAAAGAAAAAACTGAGGGGGGCCAATGATAAGAGGCTTTAAATATGTTAAGAGCTGTTATAAAGAGGACTGTGATCAATTACTATCCATGTGCACTGAAGGTAGGACAAGATGTAATGGGCTTTATCCACAGCAAGGGAATTTTAGGTTAGCTATTAGGAAAAACTAACTATAAAGCGAGTTAAACTCTGGAATAGGCTTCTAAGGGAGGCTGTGGAATCCCCATCATTGGAGGTTTTTAAAAACTGACAGGACAAATAGGTGTCAGGGATGGTCTAGCTGACGGTCCTGGCTCAGCACAGGGGGCTGGGCTTGATGTCCCGTCCAGACATAGGTATATAGTTAAAAGTTAATTTAGTTACATTGAAAGTAACAGGACTGGAAACCTAAGCCCTCTATCTAAAGAGCCAATGTAGCAAAAGTTATCAAATAAAAAGCTTCATTTCACTGTCATGACAATATACACCACCATTATTCTGGGCGAACCCTCCTAGGGAACAAAGTAATTTTGGTTTTCATGCCTCTTTGAACTCTGAATCTGTTGAAAGATGACCAAGATATTATATGGACACTTTTCAATGAGAAACAAGACTGAAATACTAGCATATCTTTATCACTAAGAGGGTGTTTGATAACTCAGAGCATGTCTACACTTAATACACTACAGCAACAGAGCTGCAGCTGCACTGCTGGAGCACTTTAGTGTAGACACTCACTACAGCAGGGGTTCTCAAACTTTTGTACTGGTGACCTCTTGCACATAAAAAACCTCTGAGTGCAACCTCCCCTTATAAATGAAGAACACTTTTTTATATATTTAACACCATTATAAATGCTGGAGGCAAAGCGAGATTTGAGGTGGAGGCTGCCAGCTCGCGACCCCTCATGTAATAACCAGGTGACCCTGTGAGGGGTCCCAACCCCCAGTTTGAGAACCCCTGCACTACAGTCACAAAAGGGTTCTCCCATCACTGTAGTTAATCCACCTCCTGGAGGGGCAGTAGCTAGGTCAAAGAAACATTCTATCAACATAGCACTGTCTACAGCAGGGGTTAAGTCACAATAACCACACCACATATCTCAGCATGTGGATTTTTCAGACCTCTCAGAGATAGTAGTTATGCCAATATAAGTCCTCAGTGTAGACCAGCCCTTAGGTGGTCTTGATATGGAAAGAATTTACACCTCTAACCTGAAGATAAAAGACTCCATATCCTATTGCCAATCCTTTAAATGATCTAGCCATCTGGAGAGTAGCTGCCTTCTATAAGGGTTTAAGCAGCTGTAAAATCTATTTCTAACATGAAGATCTTTAATAAATTTTACTACAAATGTTACGTTGATATAACAAACAGCCCACATTGCAGTAAAAATTATTATCTTCGCTGCCCATAATTAAATTGTTATAACTGGCAAATAAAGCATACACTCAAGTCTTTGTTTTATAATATAAAACCTCTGCAGTTAATTTTTTCTTTTAAATATTTTTATAAGAACAAAAAGTGAGGCTCTGATAACACTGACTTAAGATACAACACTGTAAGTGCTCTGCCAATGAATTTCAGATCAAACTTGCAGTTCCTCTGACAGTCCAGCTCTGGTCCCATTTAGCAGAATACCAACTGTACAAATCGAGATGGCTTGATATAAGCAAAAAGAGTCAGAGACCTCAAACTGCTTTATTAAGACACCGGGGAATAAAATAAAACTCATTTAAAACCAGATCCCCCAGACAGTATGAACAGGATCTCCAAAGTAAACAAACTGAGCTGTGACATTATCATAGGAAAGAGAAACAGTACTGGCAATACTTACTTTTAGCATGGGAGTTGTCAATAGTCCCCAGGCAAAGAATTCCAGGAATATGACCACGACAGCATGGTACACACTTGGTCGACCAATACCTTGTTGCTAAAAATAAAGGGGTATTTAAATATGAATAGATATCTTTTGAAGTGACTTCTCAATTTACATAACATTTTGAAACAGTAATAAGCTTTCAAGGTGACCTACAATTTAAAAAACCCAAACACTTTAAAGGTGATCTGAATGAGCCAAGTAACTAGGGTAAGAGAAATTGATCACATCAACATAAATAACCTTCCCTCCCAACCACTCTAAAGGACCACTAAAGCCACCAGCCATTTCCCATTTGATATGTTGCTTTAGCTTTCTAAACCTATCAGCTATAGTATGAATCATTTGTGGAGGGGAGTGAGCAGATCCAACAATGAGGTCCAGGGGCAATGCCCTAGGAAGAAGCCAAGCTTCCACACTCAGAGAAGGGGGAAGCTTCTTAAATTTGTCTAAGACAGTGGTTCTCAACCTGCTGTTGGCATGGCTGCAGCCCACGTGACATCCTCAGGGCCATACAGGTAGTATTGGATGCGGCCCATATAACACATTGTGGGCCGCACGGTAAATAGTTTGAGAACCACTGGTCTAAGAGTACTGCCCATGAAGCTTCCTCAGGAGTTACTCTTGCATATCTGAAGACCTGCTTCCCCAACCTCCAGCGGATTAGGAGAAATATCTCCCCACTCTTAACCTTCCTCTGTGTCAGGAAAAAAGTTTATACTACTCTATCCCACCCCCAGTCTCCTTTTTTGGAGGGTCTTTCCCTGTGAATAACTCCAGCTCCTATCTCTTCTGTTGCTTGTAGGTTACCAAGCAGCAGCAAAATTAATTTCTCCCTTCAGTTTCACCACTGTCCAGAGACTTTTGTTCTGCCCAAGTGAAACTAATCATTCTTACAAGCTACTTAGGAAAGTTTGAGCAGCAGAGGCACTACAGTAGTCTATCTTCAGAATCAGAAAGGCAATACTGCAGAGCATCACATGCCAAATGGATAGAAACATGACAAAAATAAATGCAAGCTTAAGTTCTGCCAGAAGTTGATGGCTTCGGCACCCTAAACAAACAGGCAGAGTTGTCCATCCAAGTAGGTGATTTTTCAAGTCCTGCATATGTTCATAGAAATGAGCAACATGGATCTTAATCAGCTGATTTCATCATAAACAGCAACATGACATGCTGTATGTAGATCTTTAAATTTCTCTCATATAGTTTTCCTTTTGATATATTTAGCTCCATGGTATTAAAGGCACTAAATTACAACCTGTGCTTTGCTACATATTAGAAAGATTACTATATTCCATGTTGAATAACTGCATTGGAGTTCCCAATCTCAACAGATTTGAACATGCGATTTGAGTTTTTTCCTGACTCACTATTTCGATATATTTTTCAACTTGGAACAATACACCTCATATCTTTAAATAAGCTCCAAAGACGACTTTCTCCAATTTTAATCATATGATCATAAAAAGGATTAAACTTTGTCAAGAGAAATAGAGTTTCAAAGGACTGGAGACCCAGGAACTCGTTGCTTTACTGGCTCTGATACACACTCCTTCCCCTCTGTGGTCCCTCTGCCTTAACTACAACATATGTAAAACAGTTCAAGTACCTACCACAGAGGGGGTGTTTTAAGGCTTCATTAATTCATGTTTATAGAGCACTTATGATGAAAACACATAATATAGTTATGGACTTACTGTTCCTCCTCAGCTCAATGGCTTTGATATACCAGGGGAACCGTGTGATTGTAAATGTGCTTTAATCAGGGCCTATAACAAGGTATTTTTATTACCATGTTAGTTCACTTAAACATTCTATTCAGATGAACCATGTCATGGGTGGGATTTTAAAAGAATTCCCTAGAGTAGACACTAAGTGTATAAATCTACAGTAATTGCTAACCTGACCATCAGAGGTTATTAAATTATTTTTGTTTGCTGCTGCATACCTCTTCTCCCAAAAGCACACAAACACATCAAATTAAGTTCTGTATCTGTCAAAACGGGTTAATGCAGGCAAAAATCAGACATCTAGCTTTGAAATAAGGTACACTGATAAATTATATACATAATCCACAACTTCATTCTCACAGACTTCCCGCAGCCAGAGTCTCAAATGCCAATCCTGCAACCGATGCTGCATATGATTAAACTTTACCACCATGAGCATTTCCATTTAAATCAATGGGACTACTCATCGTAGAACAGTTAAGCACGTGCCTAAGTGTTTGCAGGACAGGGTCTTCAAGTGGTCATACTGAAAATTTACACAGTAGTTGTCTGCATTAAGTTAAATATTTAAAGTGTGGTAAAATGAATATGCCATCACAAAGCACATCCATTACACAAAGGAAGAAAGTTTTCATCTCTTTCTTGCCACAATCAAGATACTTCCAAGCCCCGTGTGTCTTGGGCTACATCTTCACTACGGGGGGGGGGGGGGGGGGGGGGGGGGTTTTGATTTAAGATACACAAATTCAGCTACGCGAATAGCGTAGCTGAATTCGACGTATCGCAGCCGACTTACCCCGCTGTAGGGACGGCGGCAAAATCGACCTCTGTGGCTTCCCGTCGACGGCGCTTACTCCTACCTCCGCTGGTAGAGTAAGAGCATCGATTCGGGGACCGATTGTCGCGTCCCGATGGGACGCGATAAATCGATCCCCGAGAGGTCGATTTCTACCCGCCGATTCAGGCGGGTAGTGTAGACCCAGCCTTGGAAATTCCCTACAGGACTCAAAATTCCTTCAGAGGAACTCTCTCTCCCCCCCCCCCCCCCCCCCGAACATTGAATTTAACAAGACCTCTAAAAGGAGAACTTCCCTAGAAAAGGGAAGCACCATAGTAGCACTCAAAATAGTGAAACGTATAGCTCTGGTATCTTGTAACAGAATGAGACAATTTCTGTAACCCAGTTTAAAAAATGAGAAGTAGGCTGAGACAGATATAAGACAAATGGTTATGCGCTTCAAAATGTAACAGAGCTTCAGGATTCTTGAAACTGGAAGATAAAGGACAGGCTCCTCCAAATCTTAAAGGAAAACCAGAACATTGTGTTATAGCAGCAGATGAGGAAGAATACATGAACTTAAGTGTGGCATTGGAACAATCAGTGATCTGGATAATCACCTGAACCAGAGAGTACATTAAAATGTTGTGATGGAGACAAGGAAAATAAAGAGTTAACCTGATAAAAGTTTAATGCTCCTAGTGACATGAAGAAATTTCAGGTATAGTATTTTCCTGCCATATCATGATTCATATTTCTTGTATAAGTTATTGGAATTTATGCAGTGAGAAAGTTTACGGTAAGTGCTATGATAAAGATAAACCAAACCATCTTTCAACAAAGTGCATTAGTCAAAACACACAGCTGCAAAGTCAGTGAAGAAGAAAAGTACATGTACATCACACAAAATCCCCCTCACTCATTAATACCTAACTTTGGTAATTGGTTCATTGTTATTAGCCAGTCAGCATTGTTGGGCAAAATTAAAAAATCCTAACATATCAAAGATGTTAAAAATATCAGAAACAAAAGCAAAGCTCCATTCCACCACACTTCTCTTCCTCTCTATGTTCCGTTTTCCCTTTCCTCCCCAAAGTTAAATTTCTCTGTGAAAGAGGACAGTAAATTCACAAAACATTCATTTTAATGTGTTGCCTGTGACCTGAGTACTGCATTCCAAGAATGCCATCAAAAACATTTTCAACCAGAACATGGCTGTTCAACATGAACAAACCTGTTCCCTAGACTCCCAATGAACTCTTACAGAGGATAAATCTAGCTTGTTAAGACTTCTACAATATAAGAGGAAGAGCATAATTTGTAATTTCAAGAACAAAGAGAGAAAGCTCATTTTATTAGTGGTTCAAATACCATACCTTTAGCCTTTTTGAGGGTTACGTTTTTAGTATTTCCCTAAAAAAGTACTATAGCAGGATAAGTTTGATAACCTGCTTCACTTTCTTTAACTCCTCTGATCAAAGTTACAGACTGGTGTCAGGCTCCCTTTTGGCAGCATTTGTCCCTCAGACAGCCTCATAGCAACCATTTACCCATTAACTCTTTTCCAACCAATTTTCACACATTAAATTGTAACTTTGCAATATAATAATGCAAATTTAAGTATCAATATTGTTAACCATTTTACTTCTTAATTGAATTGTCTAGCTAACGTGCTTATTCCATAAAAAAGAACTGCCTCTCACGTTTCCCATGCCAAAAGCCTTAAGTGTCCCTTTACAAAGTTATTTCATTTGTATTATGTTAGTGCAAAAGGGTTCCATCAGGATCAGGGCCCCAGAGTACTAGGTGCTGTACCCCTTCAGTACACCTTCCCCATGTATGGCATCATTTGATTGGATGCTTTTAGTTCAACCAGAACCATTTTATTTTCATCACACTGGCTGCTCAAATGTGGGCATCTACTAAATGGTAAAAAAAAAAAAAAAAAAAAAAAAAAAACATTAAATGAGTTTAGTCTATGAATCTTAATTGACATTTGCAGGAACTTTAGTTTTTTTCCTCCCTCTCCTGGGAATTCTTTCCCAGACAATAATATAACATATTGCGACATTTGGTACCAGCTAAGAGTGATTATATATTTCCACTGATGTAGACATTGTATTCATGCACTATTTGTTATGTCTTTCAAAAGAACACATTGTCTATATTAAGTGAACTGATAATGAGCTGTTAAGAAAATAAAGTGAGGAATTTGACAGTTAAGGGATTTTTTTTTTAAGGTGTAGCTTTTTACCTTTATGGATGATCTCTCACCTCTCCTGTATCTATACTGCTGTAATCAACAGAGTAGCAACTCACAGCACTGCTTCAAATACTCTAATCACCCACTCTGTATTTTTACCCACTCTGTATTTGTCCCTCCGCAAAAGAATAAATGGACACAAATCGGACATCAGGAATGGTAACATACATAAGCCAGTAAGTGAACACTTCACTCTCCCTGGTCATTCTATTACAGATTTAAAAGTCACTATCATTGAACAAAAAAACTTCAGAAACAGACTTCAAAGAGAAACTGCAGAACTAAAATTCATTTGCAAATTTAACACCATTAATCTGGGATTGAATAGGGACTGGGAGTGGCTGGCTCATTACAGAAGCAGCTTTTCCTCTCCTGGAATTGACACCTCCTCATCTATTATTGGGAGTGGACTACATCCACCCTGATTGAATTGGCCCTGTCAATACTGGTTCTCCACTTGCATAGTAACTCCCTGCTCTTCATGTGTCAGTATATAATGCCTGCATCTGTAACTTTCACTCTATGCATCTGAAGAAGTGAGATTTTTACCCACGAAAGCTTATGCCCAAATAAATCTGTTAGTCTTTAAGGTGCCACCAGACTCCTTGTTGTTTTTGTAGATACAGACTAACACGGCTACCCCCTGATACTCTGTATTTTTAGTTTCAAGGTGCTTTTTTTTTTTTTTTAAACACAAATCAAAATGCCCCAGCTTGTGTCACTAAATCTAAATCTTACCGTTTTAAAGATTTTAATTTTTTGTGCCTTTATCCAATTTATTCAATTAACTAAGCTTTATTAACACTTCCCTGTACCTATTTTGGTACAGAACCAACAGTTGTATATGCAGTTGCTTTAAACAGAAGAGAAACTAGAATTAATGCACTATTACCAAAATTCCTAAAGTCAAGATCTCCCAGGCTAACTACCATATTACACTTCCTGTTTCGTAGCATATACAACATTAGTTTACATTTAACAAAACAGAAGATGCATTTCTAGCTTGTCTGTGTATACTACAGAAGAAAACTTCTTGAATATTTAGTTTTGCATCCCTAACAAGAAACAAACGAAGGGGGGAGGGGAGCGTCACCTTGAAATTCCCTTAGTTTTAGTTTATTTTAATAAAGTAAATATCCAGTACTCTTTACAACCTCTGTAGACTTCTCCAGTGGAGTCCAGGCTTCTGCAAAGTTGCGAAAAGCTCCTTAAGCCTGGAACCAAGCAGTTTGGCTGCACTTTCGAACCCCATCCCTTGTTCCATGGCTATTATGTCTCTTCAGTTTACAATTTCTTCCTGTTTCAACAGATGAACTTGTAGATTCAGCTAACCAAATAGCTGTGAAGTTAATTACCAATGAATGCATCTCTCTGAGCTCAGTAATTCAGCTTAATAGAATTTTATCTTATTCCACTGTGCCGTTATATGTGGATCAGAAAAGGGATGGTGTTCCAAAGAAACTAACATATGCTAATTTAACTCGAGATGAAGGCGCACTTCTACTAAAACGCCTATACGGATTCAACCAATTATCCACAGCTAGGAAGAGGGGTGGATGGGAATGGCTGGTAATAATTTAATCTGCTTATTAAAAGAAAAAAAATATACAATAACTCCTCGCTTAACATTGTAGTTTGGTTCCTGAAAAATGCTATTTTAAGTGAAATGATATTAAGCGAATCCAATTTCCCTATAAGAATTAATGTAAATGGGGGGGACTAGGTTCCATGGAAATTTTTTTTGCCAGACAAAAGACATTATATACATATACAGTATAAGTTTTAAATAATTTTAAACAATTTAATACTGGACTCCCCAACCTGATTGTGAAGCTTGGTTGAGGCAGGGATGTAGTGGAGTCGGGGCGCAGGGGCTTGCCCCGTTCCACCTGCCCGGCACTTCTGCCAGGGAGCGGGGTCGGGGATTTACCCGCTCCATGACTGGAATGTCAGGCAGGTGGAGTGGGTAAGCCCCGGTGCCCCAACCCCACTCCCCGGGCAGAATAGGGCAAGCCAAACAACCTTATAACTGAACATTGCGCAACTTTAAACAAGTATGTTCTCTAATAGATCAGCAACCTAATAATGAAACAATGTTAACCGGAAACAACTTTAAGTGAGGAGTTACTGTATACTATTTCAATATATATTAACTGCATTTCTCTTCCCCATTCTTTGTAGAACACTATAAACTTTTTAAGGAAGGGAGAATATCTTCGGAAAAGTTTGTACATGTCCAACATTCGACACTTCTGAAATGCAAAATGTTTAATAAAAATTGCCTATGCTCAGGTCTGCCACTGAACATTCACAACTGATTAAACACAGATTCCTCGCTCTCAAACACTATACAGCATGCACCACTCGTACAGATCCAATATTTTAATGACTCCAACATCTCTCCTTAGAAAAGATTTCTTCCATATTTCTTCTAAACAGAGAAAGAAAGCTACTATAAGGAGTCACATGTGACCTAGAAAGGAAACAGAACAGGCTAAAGAGTGATGGGAAAAAAGTTGTCTTGCTATATATATGGTGACATGTGCATTGGATAATTTGCATTGAGTCTTTTTGCTTCCTCAGAAGCTAAGCTTTACAATAAGTCATTTTGTAGGATGATCAGAGAGTAAATACAATAAATGAGATGAAATGATATTTTGTTTCAGTAACATCTATTTTCGTGCCCAAGTGCCATTTTCTCTACTCTTAAAAACAGACATTACATTGTTTTCCAGTCTCCTTATTTACTGATGAAGACTTTTGACTGGCAGTTTATACAACAATACATAAATTACAATGGCCTGATAATACCACAATCATAACAATGCAAATCCTGATAATTTTTCTGGATTAAAGATACTAGAACTGACGCTCCGTAGCGACAAACAGGTACAGTATGGGCAACAACTATGCAAGCTTCCCCATGTGGTCCTACTAACAACCGTCAACCCTAACCTTCAGGGACTATCTGTAGGGATGCACACAGTACCTCTTCCATGCTTCAAATCCTCAACATCTCTGGAAAACTGTCTGAAAGGGAAAAACTTGTGATGGCAGTTTCTTCACTTTAGGCATTTTAGAACCCAAATGAGACAACGAGGCACTGATTTCATGTAGTCTACCAGCCACTCAGATCAAAGTCTCTGTTCTGCTACTGAAACTGCAAGACATCCAGTCCCCTTTAATTCAGTATTTCAAATTACACTGAACTTATCTATTGTGTGTTATCATTAGAAAGTAAATTTTCTATATTGGTATAGATTCATGTGTATTTGTAAACCACACACAGTACTCAGCATCAAATTCAGTGATAGTTACACACTATCATACCATAGTGCTTTTTCAAGCACTGAGTTGTTTCAATTATTCCACGCAAGTTATTTTGCCAATGACCTCAGATACAATACTGGAACTCTTGTTCAGCATACATAGTTCCTAGGCAGCATGCCTCAAACATTGCGGGTATGTGGCAACTGAAGTCTGAAGTTTCAGATATCAAATGCTCACAAACAGTAGTGAAGTACTGTGTAGTCATTACTGCAAATTAAATGGCATATGGATATAGCCATTCCCACTGGACAGAAAGCAATTTAAAGTAACTTGAGTACCATCATAATATGCACAACATAAGAAACTTGGACAGAACTGCAGAGCAAAACAAAGGTGGTCCCTTAGTGTTGCTTTTTGACCTTGCTCTATTCACAGGGTGGTCAGCCAGCACAAACAAACTGCAGCTTGTACATCATGTGGCAGTTTGTCTAGGGTGGAGCAAGCCACAGAGCGCACATCACAGCAGTTGTCCACATTCTCCATTCGCTTTGTTGTCCAATTCAAGGTGCTGGTACTAATAATCAATGATTTTGGACCAGACTACCTCAGACGCCACCCATTAAGACAGTTGCACTGAGTGGGGCCCACAGAAAAAGTGTCCAAACTAAAACTTTCATGAACTGGAGGAACAGCATTTCTGATGTTGGGTCCTAGACTGTAGAACACTAAGAGCTCAAAATGACCCTATCTGCACATTTTCAGAGCCCAGTATGAAATCTACCTTTCCACAAAAGCCTTTGAAGAACAGTGAGAGGTGGGAAGAAAGAAAACTCAAGTCCGAACAGCTGAATGGCAAAAAATAGAGTACTCAGTTAATTTTTATGATTGTTGTATAATAAAATTCACACCCAGTTACTATATAGCAGGGGTTCCCAACCTTGGTTCACAGCTTGTTCAGGGTGAGCCCCAGGCAGGCTGCGAGACGCTTTGTTTACTTGAGCATCCACAGGTACGGCCACTCGCAGCTCCCAGTGGCCGCGGTTTGCCGTTCCTGGCCAATGGGAGCTGCAGGAAGTGGTGGCCAGGCTGTATAGTAACTGTCAATCTATCACCAACAGATAAAAGTTAAAGAGATTAGATACTGACTGATCTTAAAGATCATTTTTGAAGTACAACATATACAACATACAGAAAACAAAAACAGTACAAAAACATTGGTTATGTTTCACAGTTTATCTTTAACCAATGACAAAATGACAGAATTAAAGACAACTGTTAAATCAGTTTTCTGGGTTTACTCACATAGAAGTTTTGTAACAAGTTTCATTCTTTAGAAATAAAGAAAATTTAATTCCAAAGTTTGTTAACACCTGTTTTAAAACAGTTAATCAAATTGCCAAGGGACTTAGATTCCCAAACTTTCCACAGCAAAAACTAGATCTTAACAGAAATATGAGCCTTGGATCACCTTCCCTCATGTGCATGGACTGATTCCCCACCCTTTTGCAATCAATCTTTGTAGCAACTACAGCAGTTGCTTACATGGAAGTAATGCTACAAAAGTATTTACTTACATTCAGCTCTCTTTAATGCAATATGTATTTTGTCTTTAAGAGATTAGTCAGAATCTCCTTTTGCTCTTCATTTCATTTCTCCCCCAATCCCATCTTCCTGACTTCTTTATCCTCAGTTCTACATGTGCAGGGAATAATGGGACAGTCAACACACTACTGGTCACCTTGTATATTAGTCAGCACTGGCCTATGATTCTGATCAGATTTAGTACACCACCACCTGCCAGGCTGTTCTTCCACTCGTACAAACAGCAACCTAGGTGAAAACTGTAGAGACTCCCACAATTCAGTAGTTACTAATGAGAATGAGTAGCATAAAAAATTATTTAACGAAACCCACTTTCAGTTTTGTAGATGTCTCATCACTAAGCTTTATGGATTGGGAATTAATTAAAAAAGCATTTCTTCAGCAAATAATAAATCCTGATCAGTTTAATTTTTCATTTGCCAAACTGAATTTAAAATCGAAAGTGTAATAGACACACTAAGCATTAATCTATAAGAAATCAGGAAACCATGCCGTACTTTAAAGAAGCAACTTCTACATTGGGTGTAAATATGCACATTCTTGAAATGAATAATTATTTTTCCAGGTATTTAGCTCTTACTCAACTTATTTGTTTCACAATCAATCATGTAACTTAGGTATTCTCCTATTTAAGATGTTTCTAAAAAGTCTGTCACTATAGTATTTAAGTGCTGAGGAGAGAATTTTCTTAGGAAAAGACCAGAAGGGACCATTATGATCAATCTAGTTTAAATCCCAGCATAACAAACAGAATTTCATCTCATAATTCCTGAATCAAATTTACAATAGACTAAGAGCATATTTTGTAGAAATACATCTAATACTGATTTCAAGCAATGGAGAATCCACCAGATCCTTTGTCGAGTTCCAATAGTTAATTACACTATTTTAGAAATGCACCTTATTGTATGTAATTGGCTCACGTCTGTTTCCAGCCATTGAATCTCATTATATCTGATGGCTACATTAAAGAGTCTTCTACTACCAAAAAAATCTTCTCCCCATGCCGTGAACTGATCTCCTCTGAACCTTTCCTCTGGTTAAAGAAAATCTAGATTGTCTCAATATACAGCAGGTTTCCAGAGCTCTCTATTCTAGAAGGGTTCTTATACCATCTTCATTTCCATAGTATTCAAGCACCTTCCACAAACATCTGTCACATGTGGTTTGTTCTCTCATCTTGCTAAGGGAAGAAGTGAGTGCAGCAGTATAGCATTTTGGTAGTTTTTTTTGTGCTGCTGTCAGTTTACTTTTTAAATATGTACATGCTGCTATATGTCTCTATTAGAGACAGCAAGCATAAAGAAGGGTATCTTGCACTCAGAGCAGAAGGTGGAGAGGTTTATGATAGCCTCTTTTCTCTGGACTTGGTTCCAGTCCCTTAGAAACTGCTGCCTTCAGCAGACTAGCTTTACCTTTTAAGTAGAAAGTATTATTCTGCCCAAGACCTTGTCTACACTACTGCGGTAAGTCAACATAAGTTACGCTACTCCGCATAGCTTAGGTTGACTCACTGCTGTGTCTTCACTGTGCTACACTGACGGGAGACGCTTTCTCGTCGACTTACCTTAATTTTCTCGTTTCGGTGGAGTACCAAAGTCGACCAGAAAGCGCTCTGCAGTCGATTTAGTGGGTCTTCACTAGACCCGCTAAATTGACCCCTGCTGAATCGATCGCAATGTCGATCTGCTGTAAGTGTAGACAAGGCCCAAGATGTGGAGTTGTCAAACTTCATTGTCATCCCTGCATTTCAAGCAATCAGATCTACCCTAGGTCAGGCCCTAGAGTGCAGAGTAGAGGAAACCTTTACTTTTAAAAAAGTCAATTTATTATTTTTATTTAAATTAATTTCTTTAAATAAGTTTCTTTTTAAAAAGAACCCTTTTTAAAATTAAATTTGAAATTATGACAATTTATGTTAAGGCCTAAACTTACTATAATTCACTAAAATCATTTAAATGAATGAAAACATGTTGCACCAAGGAACCCTCAAATTTTAATGTGTGCTGCTTTTTTAAATAAAGGGTGCTGCTTTTTTAACTGTGTGTACAATCGGGGGGGAATATCTGACTTTTGAGGTCAACTCAAGCTTTACAAGTATGTCACAGTGACACATTAAGTATCTATATTATTTTCAGTCTTCTCTTTTCTTTCCTCCCAATGTAAGTACTTTCAGTTTGTACTCTTAATTTGGACCAGTTCATTCAAAGCTGAGAAACCAATTAGCTGTTGAAAAAGCCGGAAAGTTTGTTTTCCTCTTGAAGTCTATCAATAAAAAACAGGTGGGAGAGGATGAGATCTACACAAGAGAAAGCATGAATGACAATGGGAATTAGGCATCTAACTTGCTTAGGCACTTTTGAAAATACCACTAGGTATATCTGCATCTTTACGCTCCTAACTACCTTTGAAAATGCAGCCCATGGTGACCAGAAATTCAATTCACTAACTGCATTTAATACTTCCTTTGTTTAATAAATCAGTTTTAAATGCAAAAGACATTTTCTTAAAACTCTTATGCATCCAGCACATTTAAGATAATTTTATTTAACTAAGAAGAATCTTAAAAGGTTAGTTTTGTGCATTTTTAACAGGAATTCAATTTCCATCCACATGCAACTTGATATAAATCATAAGTAAAAAGTTATCTAGTAAGAAACGTACCATTCACTGTTTTCTAACAAAAATAATGTAGAAAATTACAAGTGTGAATAAGTATATGTTCAGTTATAACACTGCTTAAATAAATGCGCAGAGAGATAATATACAGTCCTGGTTAGCGAATATTAATATCAAATTTAGTTTAAAACCCATATTTGGTTGCAAATAAACAAGTTTTAATGGTTATACCAACCAATGAGAATGCACCTCCCCTCTTTAGGATAGCAACCAAGAAGTTAAAAGCAAAACAAGATTAAAATAATTTTAAATCAAGGTTTCCTGCTTTCTGCTTTAAATCATTAAAATCAGTTATTTAAATACCTGATTTAAATCAAAGCACTGACTGTATCCTTGAAGATAAGGACTGAGACCTTGAACTTGACTTGATATTCTATGCGAAGCTAGTGCAGAAAATGGAAGACAGGTTTAACAGGCTCACACATTCTTGTAGCTATTCTCTAAATCCTATCTTAATTTTTCAACATTCTTGTTGAAGTGTGGACACAGTATTCCTGTAAAGATCTCATCAACGCTGCATACAGATGCATACTCCTACTCCTACCATTTATACATCCAAGGATTACATCAAACATCATTGCAACATCTGCATTGACCTAGCATAGTGCAACTTTATCAGAGACTAATGGACAGAGGGAGAGTTTCCAATGTAGTCTGATCACAAACTGCCAATAGCCTTGCAGACATCTTTGTAAAAGGGTTGATTGCATCTATTGAACAGAAAATATAAGCAGGGTGTGCTTAGCATCAGGGCTTTGGAGCGGAGCCCGGAGCTGGAGCGCAGACCAGTAGGTTTTTGCCCAGAGCTGGAGCGGACCCGGAGCGGAGCAATTCAAAAATTTGATTGCTCCAAATCCCTGCTTAGCATATGGTTGACAGCAGAGCCTGGGATGCCTTACAAACTCAGCCTCATGTAAATATTCAATAGGCGATGGCAACAAAATAGATCCCTGTGGGACTGCATATACAAGGACCTTCAGGGGAATGGGAACAGCCTCAATCACCACATTCTGGGTCCTGTTTGAGAGAACTGACTGAAGCCTTTGAAGGGATGTGCCATCTACTCAAATGCGGTCACAAAATCAAGTTAACAGCACTTTCTGACTGAGTGTTGAAAGCTGCAGAAGTGAAGCAGTAAGAGCACTGACTAGCCTATACTCATGGGACCATCTCCATAACAAGAACCAAACTAAGACTGACTGCAAAGAGCCCACATAGTGAATTCTAAATGGTGTGGGACTTTGGAGGTCAATCTATAATTATTAGGGCTGTCAAGCAATTAATCACACTGTTAAACAATAATAGAATACCATTTATTTAAATATTTTTGGAGGTTTTCTACATTTTTAAATATATTGATTTCAATTAACACAATACAAAGTGTGCAGTGCTCACTTTATATTTTTATTACAAATATTTGCACTGCAAAAAATAAAAGAAATGGTATATTTCAATTTACCTAATACAAGTATTGTAGTACAATCTCTTTATCATGAAAGTTGAACTTACAAATGTAGAATTATGTACAAAAAATAACTGCATTCAAAAATAAAACAACGTAAAACTTTAGAACCTACAAGTCCACTCAGCCCTACTTCTTGTTCAGCCAATCGCTCAGACAAACAAGTTTGATTACAATTTGCAGGAGATAATGCTGCCCACGTCTTGTTTACGTCACCTGAAAGTGAGAACAGGCATTCGCAAGGCACTGTTGTAGCTGGCATCGCAAGATATTTACGTGCCAGATGTGCTGAAGATTCATAATTCCCTTCATGCTTCAACCACCATTCCAGAATATATGCGTCCATGCTGGTGATGGGTTCTGCTCGATAACAATCCAAAGCAGAGCGGACTGATGCATGTTCATTTTCATCTGAGTCAGATGCCACCAGCAGAAGGTTGATTTTCTTTTTTGGTAGTTCGGGTTCTGTAGTTTCTGCATCTGAGTGTTGCTTTAAAGCATTCTCCACAACTTGTCCCTCTCGGATTTTGGAAGGCACTTCAGATTCTTAAACCTTGGGTCGATTGCTGTATCTATCCTTTGAAATCTCACATTGGTACCTTCTTTGCGTTTTGTCAAATCTGCTGTGAAAGTGTTCTTAACATGAACATGTGCTGGGTCATCATCTGAGACTGCTATAACATGAAATATATGGCAGAATGTGGGTAAAACAGAACAGGAGATATACAGTTCTCCCCCAAAGAGTTCAATCACAAATTTAGTTAACACATTTTTTTTAAACGAGCATCATCAGAATGGAAGCATGTCCTCTGGAATGGTGGCCAAAGCATGAAGGGGCATATGAATGTTTAGCATATCTGGCATGTAAATACCTTGCAACGCCGGCTACAAAAGTGCCATGTGAACGCCTGTTCTCACTTTCAGGTGACATTGTAAACAAGACGTGGGCAGCATTATCTCCTGCAAATTGTAACCAAACTTGTTTGTCTGAGCGATTGGCTGAACAAGAAGTTGGACTGAGTGGACTTGTAGGTTCTAAAGTTTTACATTGTTTTGCTTTTGGGTGCAATTATGTAACTAACAAACAAAAATTTACATTTGTAAATTACACTTTCACGACAAAGCTTGCACTACAGTACTTGTATGAGGTGAACTGAAAAATCATATTTTTGTTTACAGTGCAAATATTTGTAATCAAAAATAATAATATAAAGTGAGTACTGTACACTTTGTATTCTGTGTTGTAATAGCAATCAATATATTTGAAAATGTAGAAAAACATCCAAAAATATGTTGGTTGGTGTTAAGTCCCTGAATTTTAAAAAACAATTTCCTCTGCTACTTCACTTGCAGAATCTACTAGCTGATCTGCAAGTGTAAACCAGTCTGGAGGAATAAATTCAAGGCCAGGTGCTTCAAGCATTTCTTGAACACTGCTCCATTTGTGTTACGCTGAAGATAATGTTATCATGAAAAATGGTAACAACGTTATTCAAGTCTCAGCTTTTTAATAGCAAAAAAATTACTCAAGAATAATCAGTAATTGAAAATGGATATACATTTATAGTTTTGTCATAAGAAACTAGTTTATGTGGAAGCTGTAGAATTTCAGTGTTAGAAAACAAATGTTTGAATTATTACTAATTCAGAAAAAGTTACAGGCATATTCCCTCTTCTGCACTTAAATTTGTAAAAGGAAAAACCTTTTTGCAAAATAGACCACAATAAGTTAGCAAAATAACTATTATTCAATACTATCAGTGTTACTAAAAAAAAACTTCTTTAGTTGTAAAAAGTTTATTATATGAACCTCCTCCATGGTTGCAAAACTTAAAATCAATACCATGGTAAATTAATTTAACTCCATACCATCAGAATGTATAGTACTGCCAGCAGGCACTTGTGTAGAAACCAACCCAATGTCCAACCAAAGTGTAAATTTAATTTTAGAAGACAATTAAAGCTAAAATTATGAAGTTTATATTGCCAGCGTAAATGTATTTAATACCATTAGAATTCACTTAAATGACTACAGACTTCTGATATTAGTTTCAAGGAAAATACAATTGATTTTGAAAAGGTCACATTCACTGAAAAGTTTTGTGTGTCTTATTTCTACAATATAAGAGAACAATTAAAAACAAACTTCAACAAAAGCAAAACTTAAATAGGGAAATTAATTCCTGACATAAAAAACCTATTTTCCAAAACTGAAAAAGATGAAGAAACTTGGACAACAAGACAGACTTACTTCCAAATACTCTTCCACTTCGTCAAAACAAATCAGTTTAAAATCCATTGTCATAATTCTTCTGTCCTGCCAAACATGGCATCTACTGTAGAGATCAAATACAAAGCCAGATCAAATAGCTGACCAAAAATTCATTTCATAGTATTTCTTCTTTTATCAAATGCCAAAAGGCAAATTTCTGACTTCAGATCACAACACTGCAATCCTCCTAACCTCAAAGGGAGCTTTGCAAGCACACACCCATCAAGACAAAACTTGGCCCTTATTATTTTAGCTTGAATAACCCCATTCAATAAATACTCATCATACAGAAGTCTAGCAATATGACAATCACATGGGTTTCAGCTGAGATGACCTAAACTGACATTACAAAATACAGTAGAACCTCAGAGTTATGAATGCCTCTGGAACAGAGGTTGCTCGTAACTCTGAAATGTTTGTAACTCTGAACAAAACGTTTTGGTTGTTCTTTCAAAAGTTTACAAATGAACATTGACTTAATGCTGCTTTTAACCACCTTAATTTAAATGCAACAAGCACAGAAACTGTTTCCTTACTTTGTCATTTTTTTAAAAAGCTTTCCCTTTTTTTTTTTTAGTAGTTTACATTTAACACAGTACTGTACTTGCTTTATTTTTGTTTCTGAGGCTGCCTCATTCCCATTCCAAATGAGCTCTGTGGAAAAATTTCACCCCCTGTACAATGTACATAGTCAAATTGAGCTAAGCACCAGATCAGACACCACTAGATCAATGGAAGTACTCTTCTATGACTTAAATCCACTTCTCCAAGAGGTGGTAGCGATTACATCAACAGAAGAACATTTCCATCCCTGTAATAAGTGTCTACACTACAGACATGCCTCTGTAGGGTTTCTAATTTAGACATAGCCAATAGACTGCATCAGGTTCACAAAGAAACGGAGAAAGAAAGACAACTAGAAAGTGCTGAAACAAAAATGGGCTGGGAGATTCAGGAGCAGATCTATTACCTGAAGCTACTTTTAAATAGACTGGATTTCAAGTTGACAGTATCCTTTAAAGTAGATAATAGCTCTATGGCTATAGCTTGCTAGAAGAGGCAGAGAGAAGTTACCACATATTCACATAAATTAGAAATGCCAAGGATAGAAAGATAAACACAGGAAGAGATTAAATATTCCTTATATACCATCTACCCAGGGCTCACACAAACTGTAACTTCCTTTATCTGAAACAGAGTAATAGAAACTCGGACCAAAGTTTTGTAACTCGAGGTTAGTTAGGGGAGAGCAGCAGGACAACTGCAGAAGCCTTCCGTACAACTTTTCAACCAGTACAACAGATTGGGTTTGAAACCAAATTCACTCTGCACCAACTGTTTACAACATTATGGTCCACTTGACAAAAGGAGCTGCAAAACCCACTGCAAGTTAGTAGCAAGTTAAGCAGAGTTTTTACTCCAACCAACTGAACATTTTAACCTACATTTGGTATGTGGAAGTTCATTCACAGTGAAGTGAAACTACTATAAAGGACGCTGTTAATGACACTCCCAACTTCAGAAGAGTGTATGCAATACACCCTAAATACAAACTGGATTTTCCCCATGCACGGGGCGTTAGGGGGTTATTTAATTATGCATGCGGTGAGCCATTAACCAATTCGACTACCAAAGATAATTTCTGTGCCTATATCCTAGGAAATAAATTCAAATTATTTCCGGTTAGCGCCTTTGTATCCCTCCCAAAGTCAACTTTTAAGAGTAAGAGACATAGAAAGTTGCCCCGACTGACAATTTGCTGTTCTCATGAAGAGGAAACAAGGAGGCTACAGCCCTGGCTCTAAGTAGGAACCGGCTATTTATTCCCCCCAGGCTGCAGACAATGGAAACGCTCTGAACAAAGTGAGGATGGAAACCTCCGCGCTACAGGGCTGCCCCGCATAGGGGGAGAACGGATCGGCACAAGGAGCCTCACGGTCCCGCCGCCCTAGCACAGTGTCACCGCAGCCAGTGCGGCGTCCCCGGGCACCGGAGATGCGGTGCGAGCCCCAGGCCAGCGAGCACCACCCCTCACCCGCCTTTGAGAAACGGACCCGCCGCCGGGCTGGGCAGCACCCGCCGGGGAGGCGGCGGGCAGGATCTCACCCACCTGCCCCAACCACAGGCGCCCCCGCCCCGCACTCACCGCGCTGCTGCCGCCCGGTTTCAGGCCGATCCTTTTCACCAGCATGACGCAGATGCCCCGCTTCTCGCCGCCTTCCCCAGCTGCTGCTGCTGCTGCTGGCGCCTCCGCCTCCCCGGCCGGGGCTGGCGGCGGCTCCGGCTCGGGGCTCATTTCGCTCCCATCCTCCCGGTGCAGCCGGGACGGCAGAGCGGCGGGGTCGGGGCAGGCTCGGGGCGTGCTCCCACCGGCACCTTCATCTGCAGCCGCGGAGGGGGAGGGGCAGCGCTCCCCAGCCACAGTGACCGCCACCACCACGTGATTGCCGCCGCTTCGCTCCAAGCCCCTACCGGAAACAACGTCACTGACCCGCTCCGCAGCGCTTCCGGCCTGCGGCAGAGGAGGGCGGGGCCGGAGCAGCGGAGCGGGTCGTATGGGTGGGTCCTAGCACCGACCCACCCCGACCGCGACAGAGCCGCCCGGTCACGTGATGCCGGCGCCTTTTCCTCGTCCCGCCCCACCCCTGCCTTATGGGTAGTGTTTAACCCTCGCGTTGCCGTAGAGCTGGGCGACCAGCCAGGTCAGCGCCAGGCAGCCTGCTCGCAGCGGCACCTGGGGATGGGGAGCATCCATTGCCCAAGGTCACCCAGCCAGCAGCGCACCAGGAATAGGACCGAGGTCTCCTCAGTCCCAGCCCAGTGGACACCCAGCCATTAGACAGGACCCCTTGCGTTAATGAGTATTAGACCTGACGTCACCAGCCCCTCTGGGCGACTGTTGCATTGCACCCCAGGATGCGACTCGGCAGAGCAGGGTGGCCTGTGCGATGGCCACTGAGAAGACAAACGTTCACGGGACATAAAGTTGCCAACTGTCAAATCACACAAACCCAAACACCCGCCCCATGCCCTGCCCCTTTCCCAAGGCTCCGCCCCACTCCATCCCCCTCCCTGTCGCTCGCTCGCCCCCACCTTCACTCTCTTTCACCGGGCTGGGGCAGCATGTTGAGGTGCAGGGAGGAGTGTGGGCTCTGGGCTAGGGCCGAGGTGTTTCGAGTGTGGGAGGGGGCTCCGGGCTGAGCCTGGGGCAGGGGGTTGGGGTGCAGAGGGAGTGCATGGTGCAAGCTTCAGGAGGGGGCTCAGGGCTGGGGTAGGGGGCTGAGGTGCGGGGTGCAGACTCCGGCCGGTCAGCACTTACCTCGGGCAGCTCCCTGTCAGCAGCACAGTGGGGGTAAGGCAGGCTCCCTACCTGCCCTGGCCTCGCACTGCTCCCGAAAGCAGCCGCACATCCCAGTGGCCCCTGGGGTGGGGAGCAGGGGGCTCCGCACACTGCCCCGGCTGCAAGCATCGCCTCGACAACTCCCACTGGCCACAGTTCCCGGCCAATGGAGCTGTAGATTCGGTGCTTCCGGGAGGAAGACTGTCTTAGCCCTGCTGCGTCGCCGGACAGTTAACACCTAAAATCTCCTGGTCTGCCTTCAGTAGCCTCCAGGAAATAGAGCCTGATTCCGGGAGAGTCCCGGCAAAACTGGGAGGGTTGGCAACCCTAGTGGGATGGTGCCCTAATTCAAATGTGGTCCATGATGTGAACAAGTGACAGTGTGAGAGCTGCTGTACAACGCCACATATCCATCCGGACTCCCCAGGTTGTGTCAGACCTGTAGGGCAATCAAGTTAATGATGCTTTGATGTTGTAACTTTCTATAACTGGTCTCCTAAGAAAATACTGAATAGACTTTCTGCACCATGCCTTCTGGGTCCCCTAATGGCTTTCTCTGTCCACTTGTGTTTCAGCTCTCTCTCTTCCCTTAGAATCTACAGCATCTCTTCCTTTCCTTTCCTGAACCTGTAAGAGAGTGTGCCCTGAGGTGGGTGAGAGAGAGAAATGGGCCTTTTCTCACCAATTTTTCCTACCACCCTTCTGTCCTGTTTCAGGACCACTCTGTTTCTTCAAGAGAAGGTGAGGGCCATGAACCTGATCATGTTTATCTGATTGCTTCTCTTACTCTTAGCCATTTTGCTGAGCAACTTTAAAAAACCAACATATTAAAAAAGGAAGAAATAAATTACTGCCAAGAAACTAGTGAATGTTTGTTTTATAGGCTAAGAATGTAAGTTGAGTAATTAGGAAAGCATTAAATGCATTCTAAGAAGTTCTTACTACTGCCATGGCTATGCCCTCCCACTTTTTACTGGCTGTACGGGTGAATGATGGTGGGGAGGGGGCGAAGAGAAGCGAATGGGGGGCAGGGTCTTGGAGGGGAAGAGGCGGTGCGAGGGCGGGGCCTCGGGGAAGGGGCGGCATGAGGACAGGGCCTCGGGGACAAGGGAGAGCATGCGGTGGGCAGGGCCATGGGGTGGGAGCCAGTGGCCTCCCAGTTTTGGAAGGCTTCCATCGCTCCTGCCTCCTTTTGTGTGTGTTCATTTTGTTGTGTTCTAAGTAATGGGATCAGACTTTAATAACAACATCAGCAATTACAGATCCAGCTCATCTCTACTAACTTCTTCTCTTTTAATCATAAATGCAATTTTAGCAATCTCCTGACCCACTTGAAGTCAATTTGATGTTTGCTATTGATTTCAGTGGTGCCAGTATTTCACCCCTTATGTTTATTAGCACAAGAACTTCAGGCCAGTCATCACTTTTGAAACTTAAGACATTTATTTAGATATGAAATTATTAGTTTACCTTTAGGCACTCTGTTTAGAAAACTTTGGCCACAGATGTCTCTGCCTTCCATTTCAGGTTTATAATTTGTATTGCTTGAAGTCATCAGTGTACTTTGAAATTTTCAGTATTATCATAGCCTCACTATGGACATGATCATATACGAACTGAAATCAATAGAAAGATTCCCATTGGCTACCTTGAGTATTTGATCAGCCCCTATGAAAACAGGTCCTAAGCAATTAGATTAATTTCAGAACAACAGTACAGTCCATTCTCTGCACTCAGTCTGGAATTTGAAGTTGTAAGGCTTTTTCCATGTCAAAATGATTTTGGTATCAGAGATTTTGGTGTGTTTTCCTGACCAATTACAGTCTATGGCTCCACCTGCTAGGAGCTCAGCATTCCGCATTAAATCCTGCCCCATTTAATCAATGGATAGTTTGCCATTGACTTCCATGGGGCCAGGACTTCACCAGATAGTTCTAAATGTAGCACAGCACTAAAGCAGATGCTAAGCATGTGCTTAAGAGCTTTTCTAGATCAGTGTGAAAGAACTGAGTACCTTGCAGGATTGAGTCCTACTTGTTTATGTATGTAAATTTAAAGTTTTCTATAGTGCTTGTAACTGTAGTATCTAAGCTCTGCACAAGTAAGTTAGGTCTGTTTTGTGATGAAGTTTGTAGTGGACTTCATTAAGTATTCTGCTCTTTGCTCATCTCTTCCAAAGTTTTCCAGGAAGTTCTATTTAGAAAATATAAAATTATAATTCTGGTTACAGTGGAAAAGCTTTATCACAAAAGAGGGCCTTGCAGTGTGTTCTAAAAAGTGGTTGGACTCTAGATTGGTCTAATCGTCTTCTAGTAGCTCATTCCCTAGTTGAGCCCCTTCCTCCAAGAATATTTTGTCTCTAGCTTCCATATACTTTGTTCTGGGTTTATTAGCTGCATTATTCTAGAGGACTAAAGCACATGGTGGATTTTTGGCTGATTTTTGTTGGCCTTACAAATCTGCACTTTTTTTGCAGACTGCCATCTTGTGCTGCAGAATAATTATTTTTAAAATCTCTAATCTTTATGATTGTGAAGATAACCTTTAAAATATAAACCAATTCAGTGATAGCTGGCTAAAGTTTGCAGACAGGGAGGTGTGACGGCTACTCGTTCATTTCAATGCCATATTAACGCTATAACCTAAGATGATAATTTACATGTCTGCATTGTTAACTATTGTTGCTTATCAAAGTGCACAAGAAAAGCAAAAAATAGTATTAAGACAATCTATACAATCTTCTGCAAGTTATGTCTTGCTTTAATGTCCCAAGTGGGTCGTGCTTGGAACAGCATTAACACCATTTTCCCCCAGTTCAGCCTTTGAGCACAGCTGTCTTGGCAGGCCATGGATGAAGATGATATCATTGATTCACTGAACTGGCAAAAGACACAAATTGAGAATCCATAGAGGAAGTGAAACAAAGCAGTGATGTACTCAGCTTCAAGTTACAATAATCCAGCCTGGACCTGATGAACATGTGGATCGTTGTGGCCCACTCCTCACTCAAAAGGAATGGACAAAGTCTCGTGGCAAAATGAAGTTGGAATTAGAGATCCATCTTTTCTCTTCCACCTTGCAAGAAAAAGAGCAAGGGGAACATAAGCAATGGATACATTTTTTCTTCAACAAGGAAAACATATGCTACTCTCATGTATATCTGCTCACCTAGGTCTTAACAAAATTTATGTAATCTGAGTATATAACGCATGAGGTCTGTGATCTTGGTTGCTTCTGCAGGGCAAGAAATATTTATTTCCTTCTCCCAACGCTGATGAAGGTGCTCATAAAGCAAAAATGACCGATTTATGTACATAGCCAGTACTGATTGTATGTATACATAGCGCCTAAAACATTCTGATCCATGATCGGGGCTACCACAGTGCAAGTAATAATAATAGGAATAAATGTGTATGTTCTTTAGCCTCCCCTGCTGGTTGAGTTTCAGAAGAATCTCACTGGAGCATGGCCTGGATGTTAGTTGATGGAATTTAGATAAACATCTAACAGTATAAAATAGAAATGTAAGATAAGCAAAAAAACTATTGTGGGTGCATTAAGATTGTTATGAGAAAATTTACTTTTGTATTTCCTAACTTGTGATTGTTTAAAATTATAACCATAATATTACGTGAACATAAGGGAGGTTGTTTTTGATATTTAAATGCTGAGCCCACTGTAGCTGCCACTGCAGTCTAAATAATAAATAATGTAATTTCCTTGTTTCTTTTTTGTGTGTTTGTTTGTTTAAGAATAATGAAAAATAGGTTCATTATCTCACCTAAATTTAGTAAAATTAAATTAAGTTGGGGATAAATCACTAGTCTATTTACTTATTTAAAAAAGAAAACAACTGAAAATCTTATCTTTCACACAGAGAACTGCAAACAGGTAAAAAAAAATGCATGAGAATTAAAACTAACCCACTAAGAGATTATAATGTAGTGATTTTTACCAATAATAAGACCCATTGGAAAAAGAAATAATTTTATTTAATCCCACCTGTCAAAGCTGAATCCCCACTCAGCCACTCCGAGTGCAGGAAGTGGGGGCCCACAAGGATTTTAAAAATTAATACTTGCCACTCCAGGCTTGTATTAAACTCCCAAGGTTACAGCTTCTCTCTGACCTTGGCTTGATAAACACTGCCACCACCCAAATGCAAAAAAAAAAAACCCTTTGAACCCAGGAAGGACCACTTGAGAATTCCTCCCTGTGGGGTACCCTCAAGCCCTTTCACCACCCTCCAGGGAAGAGCTGAGAAAGAAAACAAAGGAAATTAGCTGTTGCTATCAGCTAATCAAACAACATGCACAAACCTCTTAGGACACTCAAAATCCAATTAAAAAGAAAAAGGGAAAAATACATCTGGATCTTAGGCTTTTTGCTAGATCTTAAAAGAAACAATTACAAAAATTAAGCACCCAAAATAGCTTTCTTGGGGGTTCAGCTTAAAGGTTAAACAAGATCATGAGGGGTTAGCACAGAGGAGATCCACAAGCCAAAATAAAGAAAATAAACCTGATCGCGTCTAGCTAAACATTCTGATTTACTTACACATTTGGAGTTCAGATAAGTAGTTCTAGGCATGATCTAATGATTTATGATCATACCTGGCTTAAGTTGCTTATAGCATGGCTGTTCTGTCCCTCCAGGCCAGAGAACAACAGACAAAGAGAAAGTTTCTTTCCCCATTTTAAAAAGTTCTAGCCTTCCCATTGGCTCTTTTGGTCAGTAGCCCACTTTTTTTTTCTTTACCTGGGGGACTTTTTAACCCTTTACAGGTAAAGCAAGTAAAGAACAGTTATGAGGAGGGATTTTACAGCTAACTGGCTGGCTGGGTGTCCATCCAAGGGAGCTATCCCCCCACTTTATTTATCACACCACCTGAGAAATGACAAAGCTCCATTTTCAGCAAGATATTTAGGCACATGCATTCAGTCTGCAGTCAATGTATACAACTCTAATTCAGTATGAATTGTGGGAAACAAGCGCAGTATGTAGCCTTAACAATGCAAATTACTTGCATTTCTTGATCTCTAAATACACCTATTATAGCTGAGAGATCTCTTTACCGTTATCATTATTTATCTAACATGCTTAACAATCACAGAATTCCCAAATTGCCAATCTCCTTCATATCGAAAAGCAATAGAACGGTTGTGTATACTGGAGAATTAATTCTACTGAATTAATTAATTCTACTGAAACAATGAAACAAATATGATTTTATTTTTAATTTTGAGGTCTGGAATGACTTCAGTTAAAATCATAATCACAATCAAAACAGCAACCAATGTACAGTGCAATTCATTTTCAGTGAACATGGATTGAGTGAAACTGCTTCTAATTTAGTAAAATGAAAGTCCTAACGTTTCAATGTATTACAGTTTCATTTATACTGAAACTCTGTATACAGGCCCAGATCTTTTCTGTTTTATGCAAGAGCTCAAGATTTGGTGGTAGACTTATTTCACTATGACAGGTTTCTACTGTTTTATAAGGTACCTCAGACTAATTTAATAATAAACAAGAGCATAGTCTCTGTTAAATGAACCAAATAAAAAAAAATCAGCTGCTGACTGCAACTCTGATGGTTCATCACAGTGCAGTACAACACGTGCAACAGCATGAATGCAGCATCTGTAAAGTATCTGTTTAACCTGCCATGTATTTCAGTAACCCGGAAATAATGCTGCATCAGAGAGATAACGTAAGGTATGCACGTCTCTCTGTGTACCTTTGTGTCATAGCAACTGTCACCAATGTAGGTAAAGAATGAACTGGAGCTGAATAAATTGGACCAGAGATTAATTTCTGGCAGCATACTGAACCTACAGAAACAGTCATTATCTCCTACACGAGTGCAAGAAACACGCACAACAGGTGAGTGAAATATGGGGTTGCTGATAAGTGGAAGAATAACAAAAGAGGAGTATACTTCTGACTCATTCATTGTCAGTATTTAAACTTTTTCTCATGCCAAGTAGAGTTTTTTAGCTTGGAAAACCTATCAGAACTACTATGCAGTATATGAAATACCATAAACAACTATTACATACAACTGATTAATGGCTATCGATTTTCTTTTAAATCTATTCTTTTTAAATGCCTGTACAAAATCAAGAACATTCATACATTTTGGAATTTTCTTGCTGACTATATATATTTTTCTGAATAGTTCAAAGATGGCATTAGCAAGTGGACACTGGATTAGAAAAGAGGTAATTGGAGACTCCCCAACCCCTAGGTATGTTATAATGGTAATAACTGACTATTGTCTATCAGTCTCCTTCAAATACCATGTTTTCTGTTTCACTTTTATACAGTAAAAGGGTGAGTTGGATTTAGTTCATGTTGCTGCACCTAATTTGGCCTATGAATAAGAAAATCTGCTGTTATTCAAACAGTGTTTTATATTTTCTATCTGCCTTTGCAGCTTAACATTAATTAAAAATCACATATCTTTCAGATGAAATATAAAACTGAGATTCTGATCACTTGTGATTACATAAGATCCCATAATATAATTTTTGAACAGTTAAGGATTTTAGCCAGGCTATTTTGGTCAAATTCCAGTTTGGGTAATTATGTTTTGTTTCCAAAATGTTTACTTCAAAAATATGTGGTATTACTGGTACAGAATAGCTACCATATTGCACACTTCCCTCCTCTGCAAAAGGACTGCATTTAAAAGGACTATATATATATATATATATATATATATATATACACACACACACAAATCATTCACCCGCTAGTCAGTATTATACAAGCGGTTTGTAAAGTGCTTTGGGATCCTGCCAGATAAGGGCTGTATACACAAGGTAATTATGATAATGATTATTATTATTTCACTTCACGCATTATGACAGAGTACCTTAGCTATCCATCACTCACTGAAGAAAACTCTCAATTTCTTTTTAGCTATTATAGATATCAGAGTACTTTATTTACCTCCTAAAATTTAAAAAAGTTCATGGCGTTAAGCAGATGTGCTTAATATATTTGAAAATTTGCATATATTGTAGTAGTATAAAGATCCATATGCACCGTACTCATTTTTTCTTTCCTCTCTACTAATTAAAACACATAGGAAATAGCTATGCTGTCTTTTTGTTTATGGTGCTGGACACTGTATAAACACAATAGACAATCAGTGACCAAAACAGTTTGTAGTCTAAGGCTCAGTTCTGCAAAAAAATTGCACCTGTGCTTAGAGTTAAGTGTGTGAATAGTCTCATTAAGTTACTCAAATGCTTAAGTGCTTTATTAGATTGGGGCCATAGAGGTCCAATATCACTAATGGACTGTGAATGCAAACCCTTACTTCAGCTCAAAATTCCAGTAGGACTCTATGTTGAAGATAGGGTCCATGTGTGCAAATGTGTTTACAGGATTAGACCTATAGTTTTCAAAGTAATATTCCAGCAGAAACTGGGGAAGGAATCATTCTATCCCTGAACCACTCCCTATCAACCATTAATTTGTTTGAAAAATATTAATGGGACATATCAATTCTAGATAAAACCAGGAGATGAGTAGGGGAGTTGTAAAAAGGAACTTCTTCAATGACAGGGGCAAAGAGTTTATGGACAGAATGTATAAAATGAATTCTTTTCTTGACGCTAATGGTCCATCACCTTATTTACTGATTTAATAAAACTAACCACACAGGCACTTGGTGAAATTTTTTTTTTTAAATCTACTGAAATTCTGTGAATATTTTTGTTTGGTCATTAATTTTATAATCTTTGTACTTGGATACTTAATAACAGTTGAAGCTGTGCAGGGACCTTCTTTATATTTGAACAATTCATCTCTGGAAAACAACTATGTCCCTGGGCTTCGCAACTAAAAGGACACACTGGTGATAATAATCTAAAGGATTTTTTTTATTTCCTTTTCTCATCTGCAACAGTGGACAATGCTGCTTCATGTGTTTGAAGTGCCAATATTCCAGTCATGCAGCAGAATGTGTTTTCTTCTATTTTTGACAATCATGTTCTCTGTTTACAGTGCTCTCTCCTGAATTGCTTAATACCAGAGAAACTTTGCTTATATTAGTTTCAGTTCTTCCTTGACATTAGAGAGCCCATGGGATAAAACAGTCCTAAGAGCAAGCTATATCTAGGTGTGAATAAATAAGACTGAAAAAATTACAAAGAGCTTCTAGTGTCACTATCAAAGCCCTGTGGAGATACTTCTGGAAGTGCTAGGCCAACCACTAGTATTATCTGCAATGGGCGGGGGGGGGGGGAGGAAGAGGTAGATTGAACACCAAAGCTTCCCCAAAGTGGAGATGGAGAGGGGGATGGAAGACACACTGCTGAGTGAGAAGGGCTTTTGTCTTTACCTATCCATCCTATTATCTTGTTGTGAGATTAACCCCCTGCCCTCACTCTGCCAATGAGGACAGCCTCAGTAGTTTGCATCTCCCAGAATCAATTTCAGGCTCTCTCCCTTACTGTTACTTGTGTGTCGGAAAAATCTCCACCTTCAGGTTCCTCCTTAAAACTCACCTCTGCTGCTATGTATACAGAAAACTAGCATTGGATAATGGCTAGGCAGGTGGCAAGTTGTGATTCCTGATACTGATTGGCTATGAATTGTGCCCTATGCTTGTCTGTACCGACATCCTACTATTTGATATCCCATCCTCTTCCTCCTCCCTTTCCTGACATGTATGTAATTTAGGCAATAAACTCTTTGGGACACTGATTCTTGTACAGCATCTAGCACAATCAAGCCCTGGCCTGGCTGAGATCTCTTGTTGTTACCACAATATAAATGGCAAATAATCATAATGAACAGCCTTGATAGAAGAAAAAAATATTGCAGTCATGTCAACAACTCAGATTATTCACCATTGTTCTGTTTCATTTTTAGGCATGGACATGCATTGACAATGGCAGGCAACATAGCATTTGTATTTGGAGGCTGTTCCATTTATAATACCTTTGTAAGTGCAGCTGGATATCGTTGCCATAATTTATTGAACTGTTAACACTGAGCAATTTGTGGTAGAACTGTATTCAGTTACATCATTTAGTGCTTTTTATTTTAAATCTAGTTTTACTGTTTGTTGTTCTGAGTTCAGAAATGTTTACTTAAGAATCGTTGCAGAAGCATTCCATGTATTGTGTGCTGTGATGTATTTCAGTACTACACCCACTGCTCCCTGGTAACCATCTGTGTATTATTTCTTGTACCAGTCACTGTTTAATTAAAAGGGTTTTCTCTACTTTGGTGGCATTATTAATGTCCTGAAAATAAATATATCAACTTCAATTTCTTTCTCTGTCTCTCTCCCCCAGGATGATCAGCGAACATATTTCAATGACTTCTACATGTTGACAAGTGAGATATTTTTCATCTTTTGTGGCAGGCAAAATACTCATAGGTTTATTCCTCTTTTTGGAGTTGCACATATTTCACTGTGATAGGATGATCATTTGTGATACATATAACGTGTTATTACCATAGAAATAGTTAAGGGTTACTGCAAAAAGCAGTGAGACCAAGACTAAAATTGCTTAACAATAGTTTAAAAATTATTTCAGGTTTTCTTCCTGTTCTGCTAGGTTTGAATAGATGTACTGAAACAAAAGCTGCATAATTATAATTCTCCATGGATTTGAATGTACTTAATATCATCAACCAACATCTCCTCACTTAGAGTATTACCGAGTGAGCTTGTTTAGATATATTTTACAATCTATTTGCTGATCTGCTGTGATTAATTATTTCTTTATATTTTTGGAGCAGTGATATTAGTATAATTTGCTGCTGCCAAATTACTAGCAAATAGAATGCCCAAATTCATGAGTGAAGTTTATCAGCTTGAGACTTGTACTTCTTGCAGCCAGACATATTGCAAAGGAAATGAGTTTGTCTTGGAAGGACAGAGAGAAAGGGCAAGGGACTGGTAGCTCAAAGTTTTCTTCTTGCAGCTGGTGGACACTCCATGGCTCACTATGGGCATTAGTTTCACAGGAAGCAGCACAATCTTTTTCTCAAACAAAAATAAAAAGATTGCAGGGAGAATAAGGCAAGTCTATTTTTAAAAGTGTACTAGTTGTAAATGTGCCTTATGAGAGAATATTATTGAGAATTTGAAGCATAACACTCCTTTTCAAACTTACTTTTCAGTGTGTTTATCTAATTACATTTTATAGAATGATAATGATTTTAATAATCAAACATATCCTTATTTATCAACAGTTACTCTTACTGATTTGACTTGGGAAAGGATACCTCATGATGGACATATTCCTTGTGCCAGAGAAGGTCATACACTTTGGTAAGCAAAGAATTCAGAACTTTCCCTGCCATCAGTTTGATAAATCTTTAGGTCATTCTCTCACACTTCCTCATTGTTATTTGGACATTTTGTTCACTTAAGTAATGAATCCTTGTAGTATTACTCCACATGCTAATCAGCAACTTTTGAAAAATTAAATCACATAAGGAAAAATCAAATCTTTCCATTTCAAGAGAATTGCTAAAAAGCCTGAATTCTGGTGGTAACTTAAAAATTGGAGATCACGTTCAACAAGTATTAGAATAAAAAACTAAATGGGTTGTTATAGGCATCTGTCTTTTTCTGTAGACAAAGCTCCCAGAGTTCAAAACTGGATATAGCATCAAGCAATACACAAAATCATGAATAATTAAATAAGGATACACCATTAAAGAAATGAAATAAATAACAAAAGCTAGTAGTGGCAGTAGAAGAATTTACTCATGAGTAAATATATCGGTAACATTCTGGATTGTTTAAGTGCCTAAAAGTTGTATACTGCAACTTTCACAGGCCAGCCTATTTAGAGGAAAGTTTGCTTAATTCTGCATTCCACAGCTGCAGGATATGGAAGATTTCCCACTCTTGATTAGCAGTTGTGGCAAATTTCAGCTTGATTGGACTGTAGGTTTTCTTCAGCCATAAGAGTGGTTCATCGAAAAATTACTTGCTAATTCAAAATTTTATGGTCTTGCACAAGTAGGGTGACCAGATGTCCCGATTTTGTAGGGACAGTCCCGATTTTTGGGTCTTTTTCTTATATAGGCGCCTATTACCCCCCACCCCCGTCCCAATTTTTCACACTTGCTGTCTGGTCACCCTATGCACAAGATTCACCCATAGGAAAGTAAAGAGTTCAACTTTAGAAATGTGTGTTTCACATTTTTATTTGATAACTATCAAATTCGATAGTAATTATGTTTCCTTCCTGCCAGAGCCTTTCCTCACTGCATGTAGTTATAAACCACAATGTGGACACATCCATCTTTTCACTGTGGCATGTGGCTACACTACACACTGCCACAAGTGTAGACATAGCCTACATAGTAAATGGTAACTATCACTTGGGTTCCAGTGTACTCCTCGGCTATTTGGTGTGAATGGGAGCAAAATTGCAGAAATCTCATGTGGTTGAGAAGGGAGCTATGGGAAAGGCAATTGCACAGTAGCATTTTCCCCTACAGGGTAGCCAGCAGCAGCCACTGCATGACCATTTTAGAAAACCACTCTATACGGCAATTCCATCTTTCAATACATAGAATGAACTAAAGAGGTTGAGTTAATGTTGCTGGGAGCAGCCTTATTTCTAGTTGTATACTCCAGTCACCCAACAGGAGAAATCATTCAGTGCAGGCAGTGACCAAGACACTATGAATTCCATATTTCTTTAAAATTAACACACAAGCAAACATTTTCAAACCTGCATGCCTAAAGGTAGACTCCTAGATAAGAGTGGCCTGATTTTCAGAGGTGCTGAGCAACTGCAGCTCCCATTGACATCACTTGTGTTCCCAAGAAAAAATGGTTGTTCAGTGACCTGTACTTCCCTTGACTTTAATAGAAGCTGTAGGTGCTCAGCAAGTCTCAAGATAGGGCCTTTGTTTTTAGCCTAAAAGTTTAAAAATTAGGCACCAAGTTTAAAAATTTTGGACACAGTATCTCCGTAAAATAAGGGCCAGATATCCTGAACAATGTTTCTTTGATTAATTTAAATGATAGCTAGCACCCATAGGCCCACATACCATTTGGCTAAGTTATTTAAGAATGAGGACATGAGGGATCACTCAGTGTTTCAATATCAAGAATCATATTGAGCATAGAAATGTAGGGTTAAAGGGACCTTGAGAGTTCATCTAGTCCAGTCCTTTGCTTTGAGGCAGGACCAAGTATACGTTGACCATCCCTGACTAGGGTTGCCAACTTTGTAATATTTTTTAAATGGAACCTCCTCCACCCCTCCTCTTCTCCCCGCCCCCACCCTGCCTCTTCCCTGAGGCCTTGCCCCCCATTCACTCCTCTTCCCCCCACACTCCCCATCACTTGCTGCTCTTCCCCACCCCCGCCCGTGTCATGAGGTACTTGCCTGTGGAGCCAGGGCTGAGAGCTGCAAACACCCAATGCAGATCAGGGCTGCCCAGAGGATTCAGGGGGCCTGGGGCAAAGCGGGGGAGCGGACATAAAAAAAGGCGCCACCTGCTGCGGCGCTTGTCCTCACTGGGCAGCGCTCCGAGTCTTCGGCAGCAGATCCTTCACTGGCTCTGGGTCTTCCATGGCACTGAAGGACCCCCCCCCTCCCCCGCTGCCGAAGTGCCGCCGAAGTCCCGGAGTGAGGTGAAGGACCCCCCGTCACCGAAGTGCTGCCGAAGACCCGGAGCACCGCCGGGTGAGTAAAAATTAAAAAGGCACCTCTAGCCAGGAAAGGGATTCTCGGCCAGGGCTCGTGGGGCCCCTGCAGAGCCTGGGGCAAATTGCTCCACTTGCCCCCTCTCTCCCCCAGGCGGCCCTGATGCAGGTAGGAGGCGGCCCCGACTGAGTAGGGAATGGCGCAGGTGATGACTTGGTGCCTCTCCACCCCCCCCGGCCTCAATAACCAGACTTTGTGTGTCCTGTCAATATTTCCCTCACAGCTGGATTTCCACTTGAGCCATTCTTGGATTCCCTGATGTGTGATTATTTGGCTCTCTTATGTATTCCTTTATAATTTGTTTTAAGATAGCAAGAAAACTTTTTTTTTTTTTGTATCTCTGAGGGGATTAAAGGAACAAAACAGCCTCAAAGAAAGAGGGAATGGCAGCTCAGTGACATTCTTCTGTCCCTCTGAGTGAGCAGAAAACCCTCCATGAAGCTCGTACCCACATACATATTTGGGGATGACATGGGGCAGAAAGGGAGATCAGCTACTTTGCATAGCATGTTCCCCTTAATTACTGGCAGATTCCCATGTGAAAATTCACAGGATACTTAAATACTGGACAGACCAATATTAACTCTCTCCTGGGCCTTCTAGGCCCCTCAAAGAATAGGTAAAGCAAATAGGTGGGGTGAGCCAATGGTAACCTTGGTCCGGAGAGAGGATGGGTCATCACAAACACAATCTGGCTCAGTAATCCTATGTAGGGTGTCCAAGGCTGGCCTCGGTCTGTGGTAGCAGACTCAGAAAATAAAGGAAAAAATGCCCCAAATATATTTTAAACTGTCCTTTTAAGGGTCCAAACTCCAATTAGAAACGTTCTCCTTAAAGGAGCTTGCCTGTTTCTGGAGAAGGAAACCCAGGCTTCCATCAGCTGTGGAATGTTTGGAAAGAGTCCACTGCAAAGACCTGAGCAGGCTCCGTTGGGACCTTATAAGGAGATAAAAATATCAAACAGCCTTATCTACAGCCCTCTCCAAGTAGAGATAGAGCAGTCTGCTGTCCAAATAGCAGTAGCTCTGATTCTATTCCTCCCTAGGCTGTTTAAATAGCTCCCTTACTGAATCCAGGTGGAGATTTTCTCTCTTCCTTGGCAGGCAAAACAGGTTGTGTGAAGGGTTCCCCTTTCCCTGTAGGAAATTAACCCCTTCCCTCACTGCTGTAGTGTGACATATGTACAACCAGTCCCAGAGGAGCTCAGTGATGTGCCTCCTGGATGCCACCACAAGGATTTATGGGATTGGATCCTGAGTTCCTTGCAGCTGGGTCAGATTTGCAGGCTGCACCCCAGGTCTCTCCCCAAAGCCACAAACCCCTCCTCCCTGAGAGAAGCACAAGGCACTAACTCCAAGTTCTAACTCATGAGACCAGAGCCTTAACTGGCATATCTCCATCATTAACTTCAGTGCCAGTTTACAACAGTGGAGGATGTGGCCCATGGATTTTTTTAGTTATTTTTCCTATCCTGTGTTTTTTCCCCAGGAGAGGAACCCCATACCAGGTGGTAACAATATTTTCTTTCTTCTATTTGGAGCTCATCAGTACATCCTGTAGGGGAATCACATCAAGAGTGTGGTGGGGGAGATCCCAGGTCCTGTTTACATTAAGCAAATTTACACTAGTATAACTACATCAGTGTACACTGGTGCAAGCCCCTAAAGTAAACATGCTGCACAGATATGAAATAGTTTTCACCAGTGCAAATTCTGTGATGTAGCCTAATCTCAGTGCCTGACACTTAAGGACAGGGGTCTCAAACACGCCTCCTGGGGGCCGCATGTGGCCCGCGGGGTTGTTTTCTGCAGCCCGCGAACTCCTCACGGCCCCCCTCCCCAGTATTTACCTAGAGCAGCTCCAGCCCGACGCGCACCGGGGGAAGGGCAGGCTCCCGGGAAGGCCACTCCGGGAAGCGGCTGGAACATGGGGAATGGGGGGCACAGGGCTCTGTGTGTTGCTCTTGCTTCAGGCAGCACCCCCAGCAGCTCCCATTGGCCACAGTTCCCCGTTCAAGGCCAATGGGAGCTGCTGGGGGTGGTGCCTGTAGCAACAGCAACACACAGACCCCTGTGCCCCTCCTCCCCCAGGTTCCGGCCACTTCCCGGAGTGGTGCGGGGACAGGCAGGCAGGCGGCCTGCCCTGCTCCCGGGTGCGTGTCGGGACGGAGCCCGCCCCCCGAGCCCCTCCTGCAGCCCAACCCCCTGCTGTACCTCACACCCCTCCTGCACCCCACACCCCAACTCCCTGCCCTGAGCCCCCACCACACCCCACACCCTCCTGTCCTCCCTGGGGGCAGGAAGGGGGCAGAGTTGGGGTGGGGAATACAGGGAAGGGGTTGGAATGGGGGCAGGGCCTCATGAAAGGGGTGGAGTGGGGGCGGGGCCAAGGATGGCGGGGGAGGTGTCAGTAATGCGGCCCTCAGCCAATGTACTAGTCCTCATGTGACCCTCATGGTCATTTGAGTTTGAGACCCCTGCTTAAGGAAATGCGCATCAGAAGAGCAAACTACACTTTAGTACAGAAAACAATCTCATTCAAATAAAAATCTGGTATCTAAGGAGTAGAAACTTGCCATATAAAATATCCCACAGCAAAACTCTATCTGATCACATTTGTTAATCATTTTGTAACCACTTGTAAGGATCTTTAACATTACCCCTGACTTATGTCATTGCCTTTAGACTAGGCTATCAATGTACCTTGCCCATATTAATGCACCACAGAAAAAAAATCATTCTCAGAGAAAAATGGAAGTTTTATCCTCTAAAAAATAATAATTCAGGACACTCTGCCCTTCTGAGAATTTCAAAGCTCTTTACAACATCAGTTAATTAAAACTCACAGCATCTTTATGGAGTGGGTTAGTATTATCCCCCTTTTTACAGATAAAAGTCCTTGTGCCTCACTCCTGTAAAGTGTTTTGACAAATCTCTGATTGAGTCAGGAATAGGGCTGAGGGGTCTACACTGGGGGGGGGGGGGGGGGAATTGATCTAAGATACGCAACTTCAGCTATGAAAATAGCGTAGCTGAAGTCGATGTATCTTAGATCGACTTAGAATTACTTACTTTGCATCCTTGCGGCACGGGATCAATGGCCACGGCTCCCCCGTGGACTTTACTTCCACCTCTCGCCGAGCTGGAGTTCAGCAGTCGACGGGAAAGCAATCGGGGATCGATTTATCGTGTCTACACCACACGCGATAAATCGATCCCCGATAGATCGATCACTACCCGCCAATCCGGCGGGTACTGTAGACCTACCCTGAGCACCTTCCTTTGGACCACATTCCCTCGTTTATTCTTTCAGTCTGGGTGCATTTATTTATTTGTCATCGCAATATACTTGCAATTTGGGAGTTTGTTGTAAATAAGTACAATTTGCCTTTTCAGAAATGTTTTATTTTGTTGGTTTGGAACTCACTTAATGTGATACGTACGGTACTACAAACAGACAGAATACCTGAGAGACAAACAATTGTATGGCAGAGAGTCCTCAGTGATAAGAGACAAGTGGAAGTCTGGCTGTGAAGAAAATAACTGACTTCACTGTATTTTAAAATGTCCTCTACTTGAGGCTTACATTTATAATCTCTAACTTCCATAACATGGCCCCATGTGGGCCATAACAGTGGACTCTTTAAATTTGCCTGCTCCTGCAAGGTAAATAAACACTTATATCCAAGATACAAAAGACTTGTGATTTGGCTTAAGTTAATTAAGCCTGCTGTTCTGAAATACTGTAATTATCAAGATTCTTGGCTCAAGAAATCTAGATTTTCATAACAACATTCATTAATTCATCTTCATGTATGTAAAATTTGTTAGGGATACTGGAATGCATTGGATGTTAAATACTGCCTTGTTTTCCAAGAATGATAATGAATCATTATAACAAGGTTGTATCCATACTTTAAGCCAATAAGTGACATGCATGTCTACAAAAAGTGCTGTTCAGTTGGAACAGTTGGGAGTATGCGATAGGTAGATCAAAGTGCAGCACAAAATCCTTCTTTAGCAAAACCAATACTGCAGAAATAACCACTGACTAAAAAGAAATAATTTGCACTTTATTAGCATCTTTTATCAAAGCATTATATCTCAAAAGCACTTCAAATCATTAACTATGAAGCACTGGTGTCAATAAGATGATATATGATATTTGTTTGCTACCACTTTCATTTTCTCCATTAATATTAAAAAATGTTAAAAAATAGAAGGAAATTGTGGCTAGAATACAAACGCTTATATTAGGCAAATTTGAGAAAGAGCCACATGGTACCATTTTAACAGTGATGGTGAATTAAATTTCAAATTATTGCATCAATGTGCTTTCCAGGTTTTTCATTTATAGATGAATTTGCTTTAAATACATAGACATGTTTCCATTTTTGGGTAAAAGGGTACTGCCAACTAATTTCCTCAGTTAATAAAATACTATCCAATTCGTTTTTAGATGTATCATGAGGCCAAAACAACACTGAATATTTTAGTTACTCAGTGATGGAGTGGGGAGAACTTTTTACTAGATTCTTGGCATCAGAGGGCATCTTTTTCTATAATAGTTTTAAAGTCTGTGGACCTAAACATCTTGACATTTTATCTTTTAGTAAATCTAAACAGCGTAGATACAATTAGTGGGGAGGTAAAAACTTTAATCAGAATCCAGATAAAATTTTATTGCAGCTGGATACAAAATACAGTTTATATATGTGCATTGCTAACAGGAATTAATAAAAAATGTAATGGGTTTTCTATATAAATCACTTTTAATAATTCAGGATATGTTTTATGAACCAATTGTAAAATCATTATTTTTATTACAGTGTAGTAAGAGGGAAGATATATTTATTTGGAGGGTGTTCAACCCAGGATGCTAAAGAATGTCTTCCAGGAGTCTACAGATTTGACCTCAGTGAGTAGAAATATAAGATTACATTTTGTGCTATTTATAGTTCACTAAGGTAATGATAAGTCTAAGGGACCATTATTCAAATTAAAGCAATATGCTGCTTTCACTATGAAAACTTGCAATGATTATTTTAATGTATTAATAATCAAGACACCCCCACATATGACTCCTAACACCTCTACCCTCCTCCAAAAATGGCATCCTTATCTTTTGTATGGAAAAGACTATGCTCTCCACAGATTGAGAGCTGTAATTATCTTAGAATGAAAGGTTTTAGAAGATGAAACCTAAACAAAATCTGCTTTTGAATCTGCATTTATAGTGCATCTTTTTTTTTTATTGGCAGAAATATTTATTAGACCCAATCCCACAAAAAAATTGAGCTAATTCTGTGTAGATATTGTTTAATAGTCAGTTAACTAAATAAAGATGGTTGGCAATGGATTTACTCTGTTTATTGCTATGTAGCTGTTACTCTAATTCTAGAGCTTACTTTCCCATGACCCGTAGAGAAATAAAAGGAATACAGCTCATTTAAGAGTGCCTCTTTGAGGTATTAGAGAGGCAAGGTGGGTGAGTAATATCTTTTATTGGACCAACTTCTGTTAGTAAGAGAGATGAGTTTACAGAGAACTCTTCTTCGGGTCTTCATTGAGTTATGTCTTCTTACTTCAGTCCCTGAGACAATGTGATTAGTAGTTGAAATTCCTTGCTGTAAACTTTCCATGTGAAAGGTTAATTCTGTACCAAATGTCAGTTCATGATGCCCCACATTTCAAGTCAGGGCTTGTCTTCACTACCCGCCTGGATCGGCGGGTAGAAATCGATCTCTTGGGGATCGAATTATCGCGTCTCGTCGGGACGCGACAATCGATCCCCGAATCGACGCGCATACTCCACCAGCGCAGGTAGGAGTAAGCGCCGTTGATGGGGGAGCCGCAGCGGTCAATTTGCCACCGTCCTCACAGCGGGGTAAGTCGGCTCGGATACGTCGAATTCAGCTACGCTATCACGTAGCTGAATTTGCGTATCTTAAATCGATCCCTCCCCTAGTATAGACCTAGCCTCAGAGTAACTAGTTCCACAAAGGAACATACGTTTAGGCACTGAGCTAGACCTGGGCAAGACCCTCTAAAAGTTATAATTTTAAGCATTCATACATAAAACAAATAAAACTAATGGGGGAGGGATAGCTCAGTAGTTTGAGCATTAGCTTGCTAAATCCAGGGTTGTGAGTTCAATTCTTGAGGGGGCCATTTAGGAATCTGAGGCAAAAGAATTGGTCCTGCTAGTGAAGGCAGTGGACTGGACTTGATGACCTTTCAAGGTCCCTTCCAGATCTATGAGATAGGTATATCTCCATATATTATTTAATGGCTACATTTTGAAAAGTTAATGTACAAGTCACTTTCCCAGACGTTGTATAAGGTACATTATATATTTGGCTTGGGGGGGAAATGTTTTTTTTCCCCCAAAGATTAATGCACATTTTCAGTGTATATTCACATTCCTTAGGCAGAGGCATTAATATAAACACTATCTATATCACTTTGTACTGTATGATCATTGGATTTATTTATTTTGCAAAGTAAAAACCATTAAATAGTAATCAAAATTCAACAGTAAGGGCCAAATTTTCAAAATATTATGCACAAACGTGCACGAGCACCTCCCCTAGATATGCTAATAACCCTGACTTCAGAATATGCATTAGGGTAACTCACACAGTTTGCTTTGTATGTGACTCCTAATTTGCCTTCACACATTAGGGGATTTGCACAAGATTTCGGAAAGCTTTCTGAAGGTGATTACTATGTAATTTGGCTCAAAAATCAAGAGCAGAAGTCAGTAATTACAAAAATACATTATTGATTTGGTCTATAAAAGCATTATTACAATAAACCTATTTAAGATTGTTTGGTAATACTATATAAAGTTGCTGGTAACAGAGATGTGACCTATGATATATGTACTCTCTATAAAAATGATTTAACACTGCAGACATGCTGTATCGCTCTGATGTGTAAATGAGGTAAACTTTTACCAACCCCTCTCATTATTCATTTTTCTTTGTTTTGATATTCTGCAAAAATAACACATTTTTAAAAGTCTTTAAAGCTTTTTTAATTATTTTTTCAAGTAAGTAGCAATGGAAATAAAGGAACAAGTAATGGACAAGGTGTGTACAAACCAAATTCATGATGTAAATTTACAAAACAATGAAAATAAAAAGTGCAGTCTCAATCAGACAGTTTATCATTATTTGAAAAGATGAGCATACCATAAGAACATAAGAAAGGCCATACCGGGTCAGACCAAAGGTCCATCTAGCCCAGTATCCTGTCTACCGATAGTGGCCAATGCCAGGTGCCCCAGAGGGAGTGAACCTAACAGGCAATGATCAAGTGATCTCTCTCCTGCCATCCATCTCCATCCTCTGACAGACAGAGGCTAGGGACACCATTCCTTACCCATCCTGGCTAATAGCCATTAATGGACTTCACCATGAATTTATCCACTTCTCTTTTAAACTCTGTTATAGTCCTAGCCTTCACAACCTTCTCAGGTAAGGAGTTCCACAAGTTGACTGTGCGCTGCGTGAAGAAGAACTTCCTATTATTTGTTTTAAACCTACTGCCTATTAATTTCATTGGATGACCCCTAGTTCTTGTATTATGGGAATAAGTACATAACTTTTCCTTATCCACTTTCTCCACATCACTCATGATTTTATATACCTCTATCATATCCCCCCTTAGTCTCCTCTTTTCCAAGCTGAAGAGTCCTAGCCTCTTTAATCTCTCCTCATATGGGACCCGTTCCAAACCCTTAATCATTTTAGTTGCCCTTTTCTGAACCATTTCTAGTACCAGTATGTCTTTTTTGAGATGAGGAGACCACATCTGTACGCAGTATTTGAGATGAGGGCGTACCATCGATTTATATAAGGGCAATAATATATTCTCAGTCTTATTCTCTATCCCCTTTTTAATGATTCCTAACATCCTGTTTGCTTTTTTGACCGCCTCTGCACACTGCGTGGACATTTTCAGAGAACTATCCACGATGACTCCAAGATCTTTTTCCTGACTTGTTGTAGCTAAATTAGCCCCCATCATATTGTATGTATAGTTGGGGTTATTTTTTCCAATGTGCATTACTTTACATTTATCCACATTAAATTTCATTTGCCATTTTATTGCCCAATCACTTAGTTTTGTGAGATCTTTTTGAAGTTCTTCACAGTCTGCTTTGGTCTTAACTATCTTTAGCAGTTTAGTATCATCTGCTAACTCATCTCATTAGCATGTAAGTACATTTTGTGCTAATGTTTAATATGTGAGTTAAAGGCCTGATATAAATCCCACTGAAGTCAATGGGATTCTTTCCAATGACTTCAGTGGGCTTTGGATTGATGCCTTGAGAAATAAAAGTAAAGTGAGTGTGTGTTGGGTGCGGAGAGTATTGTGTATTTGGGGGAAGCCACAAAGGGATATGGTAATGGAATATTTGGCATTAAAACAATTGTGAGCATAGAATAACAAGGGAGGTGCTAATGGACAGGAGGAGCCAATAGGGACCTGTTACGTGTAGGGTGACCATACGTCCTGTTTTGGCCGGGACAGTCCCTTTTTTAAGCCCTGTCCTGGCTATCCCAACTTTTTTCCAAAGGGAGGCATTTGTCCCATTTGCTCTTGCTGACTTGATCAGTTGGCAAGAGCAAACAGGACAAATGCCCACTTTTGTCAAAAAGTGGGGTATGGTGTGGATGGGACAAGCAGAGATGCCACCTTGGGGGGTGGGATAGCTTAGTGGTTTGAGCATTGGCCTGCTAAACCCAGGGTTGTGAGTTCAATCCTGGAGGAGGCCATTTAGGGATCTGGGGCAAAATCAGTACTTGGTCCTGCTAGTGAAGGCAGGGGGCTGGACTCAATGATCTTTCAAGGTCCCTTCCAGTTCTAGGAGATAGGATATCTTTATTTATTTAATTTAACCCCATTGTAGGGGGGAGACAGGGCTGGGGGAGTTTCAGCATGTTCCAGCTTGCGGGGGGGGGGGGCACAGGGTTCCAGCAACCAGGCAACAGCCTCCTGAGGGGGCCCCCCCTCATAGTTCCAGTGACTAGGCAATAGCCTCAGGGGTGGGGGAGGGGCAGGGTTTCAGTGATGGGCAACAGCATCGAGGGGTATCCCGTTTTCTGTTTGGGAAATATGGTTACCCTAGTTACATGATCTATTTCATAGTTGGGTATGACGGGCTGTACTACTCATCTGGAGTCTGGGAACTTTGAGACTGGGATAAGGGTAACTCCTATAGAGAATGCTTTGGAATGTTTTATTTTGGAGTTGGAGTTGCTTGGTTTCCTTAGGGAAGAAGGGCCACTCGCCCACAGAAGACTTTCCTGGAGCAAGGATGTCTTATAGTATCTTCCAGGATAGGGAGAATAAGTCTAGGTTGCTTCTCCTTATCATTAGGATTAAAGATGCAGGTTCTGTTTTCTATTGTGTGAGGGTAAGTAGCATTAAAATCTTTCCAATAGCTACAGCTGATTATTGTATATAAAGTAAGAGGTGTGAGAACACATTTTTCAGGTACAGTCAGTAACATGGCACTGTGCTCACCAATGCCAAGAAGACAACAATGTGGAGTGGAGCTGGTGGAATTTAGAGCTTATGCAGAAGGTTGTCCAGGTCAGGGAATTTTTGGCAAAGAATCTTATAAATATAGGGCTGGAGGGCACCTGGAGAGGTCATTAAGTTCATCCCCTTGAGCTAAGTCAGGATTAAATAAACCTAAACCATCCCTGACAGAAGTTTGTCTCACCTGTTCTTAAAAACCTCCAATGACAGAGATTCCACCACTTCTCTGTGAAGCCTATTCCAATATTTAATTATTTTTATAGTTAGAAATTTTTTCCTAATATCTAACCTAACTCTCCCTTGGTGCAGATTAAGCCCATTACTTCTTGTCCTACCTTCAGTGGACATGGAGAACAATTGATCACTGTCCTCTTGATAACAACCTTAATATATTTTAAGACTAATCAATTCCCCTCTCATTCTTCTGTTCACTTGACTAAACATGCCTAGTTTTTTAACCTTTCCTCATAGGTCAGGTTTTCTAAATCTTTTATCATTTTTGTTGCTTTCCTCTGGACTCTCTCCAATTGATCCACATCTCTCTTAAAGTGTGACGCCCAACACTGGACATTCCAGCTTTGGCCGAGTGCTAAGTAGAGTGGGGCAATTACCTCTCACGTCTTCCATACAACACTCCTGTTAGTGCACCCCAGAATTATATTAGCCTTTGTTGCAACTGCATCACATTGTTGACTTATATGCAATTTGTGATCCACTATAATCCCCAGATCCTTTTCTGCAGTATTACTGCCCAACTAGTTATTCCCCATCTCATAGTCGTGCATTGATTTTTCCTTCCTACGTGCACTACTTTGCACTTGTCTTTATCAAATTTCATCTTGTTGATTTCAGACCAATTCTCCAATTTATCAAGCTCATTTTGAATTCTAATCCTGTCCTTCAAAGTGCTTGTAACCCCTCCGATCTTGGTGTCATCTGCAAATTTTATAAGAATACTCTCTACTACCTTATCCAAGTCATTTATGAAAATATTGAATAATACCAGACCTACAACAGACCCCTTCTTCACCCCACAGTCGGACTGTGTCAAAAGCCTTACTAAAAATCAAGATACTATTTATCATGTTTACTGCTTCCCCCATCCACTAGGCCAGTAACCCTGCCAAAGAAGCAAATTAATTTCGTTTGGCATGATTTGTTCTTAAGTAATAGCCAACATGGATTTGTCATCACCCTATTATTCTCTAGGTGCTTACAGATTAACTGTTTAATAATTTATCCCAGTATCTTTCTAGGTATCAAAGTTAGACTGACTGGTTTATAATGCACCAGGTCCTCTTTGTTCTCCTTTTTAAAGATAGGCAAACATAGTACCTTTCTCCAGTCTTCTGGGATCTCACCTGTCCTCCATGAATTTTCAGAGATAATCTCTAATGGTTCCAAAACTGATTCTGCTAATTCCTTTAGTACCCTAGGATGAAATTCATCAAGCTTTGCTGACTTGAATCCATGTAATTAATCTAAATATTCTTTAACCTGTTCTTTCCCTACTTTGGCTTATGTTCCTTCCACTTTGTTGTTAATATGAATTGTGTGTCACCATTAACCTATTTAGTGAAGACTAAAGCAAAACAGGCCTTAAACCCTTCAGCCTTCTTGATGTCATCCATTATTAGCTCTCCTTTCCCACTAAGTAGTGGACTAACACTTGATTTCATCTTTCTTTTGCTCCTAATATATTTATAGAACCTCTTCTTATTGGCTTTTATGTTCCTTGCTAGATGTAACTCATTTTGGCTTAGCCTTTCTGATTTTATCCCCACATGCTTGTGCACCTCTTTTGTGCTCATCCTTAGCAATTTGTTCATGTTTCCACTTTTTATAGATTTTTTTTTTAATTTTTCGATAATTAAAGAGCTCTTGATGCAGCCATATTGGCCTCTAACTATTTTTTCTCTCCTTCCTTTGCATCAGGATTGTTGGCTGTTGTGTCTTAAATATTATCTCTGAGAAATTGTGATTTCTCCTGAACTTCTTTTTTTCCCTTAGATTTTTTCCCATGTAACACTACCTACTAGTTCTCTGAGTTTGCAAAAGTCTCCTTTTTGAAGCCGTATTCTGCTGCTTCTTCCCTGATAGTCAGAATCAATCTAAAATGGCTGCCCTCCCTCAGTAATTCCTCCACCTTCTGAAACAAGAAGTTTTCCCCAACACATTCCAATAACTTATTGGACATTTTGTGTTTTGCTGAATTACTTTTCCAACAGATGCCGGGTTAGTTAAAGTCCCCAATTACTACCAGGTCTTATGTTTTGGATATTTCTGTTATTTATTCTAAAAATACCTCATTCACCTCCTCCTAGTGATTTTGTGCTCTGAAATAGGATCTCTACCATGAGGTCAGTCTGTTTTTTTCTCCTTTTATCTTCAACACACTCTCCCCACCTTAGTATGACTATAGACTTTCAACTGGTCTGTGTGATAGTGAAACAGGAAAATGGTCAAACCTCCAGCAGACTGTACAATCTGTGAGGTTTTCTGTCTGCAGTTTGCTAGTCTCCAATATAATCTGCTTGATACTTTATTTTGAATTAGGAATAGGTTGGCTGAAAGGTGATAATTTTATGTTCTGTGATTCATCTCCTAATGAGATGTAAATATGGTCAGAGAACTTAAATATATTATCTGTCTCCTTCTTCCCCCGCTCCTCCAGTCTGTGTGTGTCACTTGTTTTCTCAGGCCCTGATCCTGCAATCAGATCCATGTGGCTAGATCCCACCACCTGAGCAGAGTCTCCTTTCACTTGCATGAATTCTGATGCAGGATCAGGACACGTGTTCGTCTCAGAATCCTCAAATATCTCCTCCCCTCCTGCTGATTTTTGCAGAAACAAATTTCTGTTTCTTCCCTAGTTTTAGGACTAGACATCTACCTCCATAAATAGCCTCTTTGCCAAAACATAATCCTGCCATATTTTTATAAGGCAGATATATCATCTGAATATTTACCTATTTTAGAGTTTGAAACAATAATTCACTAAGTGCTTGATTGTAGAGAGCAAGACACCCACCCTACTGTATGTACACACACACACACCCCTGCATAGTCTTCACAAACCTTGGTACCAGCCATGCAGGAATGAGTGTGCACTATACAGCTGCTACTCTGTCTCCAAAGCAGGTGCACAGAAAGTGAACAGAGCATTAGCTACCCACCAGTGTGCCTGCCAGTGATGCTGAGCCAGCATGGAGAAAGTGGATAAAAATTCCAAATATTCCATTCTTTGGGAAGCAGAGGTTTTGTTCCTAGAGGAATTAGGCTATTGACACATATACAAGTCACCAGATCCAGGGAGTGGAATTGGAAAAAATCCAAAAAACTTATATTTTAAAAAGAGCTAGAAATCATCAGAGTCCTGCAGAGACTCAAGGAGCATATCTGCTCCGTAGCCCTCACATGTGTGCCACTCGTGTGAAAAATGTTGACAGATGTGATGGTTTTTGTCATAGAGCTGCTGTGCTGAGGAGAATTTGTATCGTGTGTAGAAACTGAAATGGAAAATGTTTGTTTCCCTTTCTACTTGGTGAAAGTAGAGGAAGATTCTCTACAATTTTGGTTTGTTGTTTTAGGTTCTTTAACATGGCAGAAGGTAAAAACCAATGGCATTGCACCTCAGACCCTCAGACACAGTTCAGCAGTAATAGGGGAAAATATCTATGTTTATGGTGGAGTTCATTATGGAAAAGCTGTTGATGACCTGTATATGTTCAGTACTGGTAAGTAAATCTACTCTGTTATAAAAAAATCATCACTCAGATTCTAAGAAAATATCTTTGAATCCCACTCTTGCAAAAACACAGAATATTTTTTGCACAGAACGATGCAGCTTCCAGGCCAATGAAAAACTCCTGCATTAAAAATCTAAACATTTTACCAGATTAAGGACAGTGGGTTCTATATATCATAAACTTGACCAGCTAAAGACAGTTTACAAATTAGTTTGAAGACTTACATTCATTCCTCATACTAAGATTTCCAAAATAGACTTCAACTTAGCCCTCATTTCTCTGGGCTCATGCAGGTACATAGATGTCTAATTGACAGCATTTGCACCCACAATTAATTGCAGGTACAATTTTTGTGAACGTAAATTTGTGCCTTCAAAAGTGGAAGCCAGCCTCAAAATCAGGCCCTTTAAGTCTTTTTTTTTTTTTTTTTTGCATATGCCATGTGAATATAGAACAATTTCTTAATCATCAGTAACTTGCTTGTTGTCTTTCATATTATGAACATGAGGTGAGACCCAAGAGTGAGCATATAGGCTAACATTTTTCAACTTGGGCACTTAATTTTTTTTTAAATGTTGGCCATATTGCAAGTAAAATACATACTACTTTCCTATAGTGGACTACAAAACTACAAAATCTCTCTTACACCTCACATTCTATTCATGTGAATTACTGTGCTCTGAAAACTATGCGGACATATTGTGCAAGCAATTTTTAAGCAGAACTCATGACTGCAGTCCAGAAAAACCAATTATATGTTAAAACAATTGGGTTTTATGTATTACTGTTAGTTCAGCATACTAGTAATGACTTGTTTGCATTGCCATTACTATATCCTGTAATTTAAAATTCTATATTATGTTTCAGTATCTCTCAGCTGGACCCCAGTCAAAACCACTGGTTCAGCACCTGGGGCCAGGTTAGTGATTTTCTAAGACTACCTTCGTAGGGAATAAGGGATTAAATGATTAAGGGGACTGGATCAAAATGGAGTCACATACATAGAAGGTTTTGCCAATTAGCTCCAATTTCTACCCAAAAATAGCGAGAGTATACATCATATTTGGAATAATTTTGTGCTTCTTTCTGAGATTCACAAAGAAACGATGGCAACTTTTTAATATAGTCACACAAAAATAATTCATTAAAATTATGTTTAGGCTGTGATAAAGCAAGGTGATGCATAGGTAGGGAAGAAATGTACTGGATTCTTCTGTACTGACAAAATAGGCCATGTAAAGAAAGTCAAATATACGCTCCTTGGGCCATTAAGTTAGAGAACAGGGTGTGTTCACATCATAACAATGCTTTGGATCTGAAAAAAAAATCAGGCTCAAAATAGAAAGAACTTTGAAGAAGAAATTTTCCTGGATGTTCGACTAAAGAGAAAAAAAATTCATAAAAAAAAAATCAGCAAATATTTCACTAAAAAAAACCCAAACAACAACACTGTATTTAGTTGACTTCTGAAGAATTGGTGTGCAAAATTTGGAAACTAAGCAAAGGTATTTTTAATCCCTGCTTTAAGTACAAATCTCAATGCCGCCTCAATGATAGAGCCATTACTAATGCCTCCATAACTCAGTGCTTATGTAATACCAATTTGATGACTTTAAAAGAATGCTTCACTTCACAGAATAAGAAATGTCACTTTCATTATTAATATTCTGTTATTTAATACTGTGTTTTTGCATGTGATTTGCATAAAACAGTGAAGAAACAAAATGACAAATTAACAGTTATTGTGTACAGTATTGAAGGGTCAGAATCTTCACTCATTTCTCAAGCCTTTTTCTTGCAGGTTTATTTTCAAAGAGAAGCTTTTGAACAATTAAAACAAAATAAAGATTAAATCCCATTAGGCATGACAAATATGTATTGCTTTGATTCGTGCTGCTAAACCTGCATGTACTTGAAGAAACACTGAAACAATATCACCTTCCATAACCTCATACACTGTGAAAGTGGCTGCATTATTTTTGCTAGATCTGGCAATCTCCAGAGTGAGTTTGAAAAGAAGAAATGTACACTCTTTTGTCACTGTTTTAGGGAAATTTCATATAGGTCTATTGAGCTTTAACTTCATTTTCCTTCATATCAGTAGAATCATTGACACATAAGAGAGCCATAGGCAAGTGTTTCATAAAGCAAAATAAAAAATATGGTTAGCTTTTATTTGGGAACATAAACTGCATGTAGTTGGGCTCTTTGGGCTTTTTTCAGTATGTGGACATATCAGGATGTCTACCTGCCTAGTACAGCTCCCTATCACAGATTCACTGCTTGCTGTTTCCCCAAGTGTCCTTCTGCACTCTCTCATGGGATTGTGCCCATTCTCTGTACAGAGGAACAAGACAGAAAGGCTCTTTGTGTTCTTTCCCTACCTCTTGTGTGCCCCTGCAGGATATGGGCTACAATCTGGACCTAAATATTAAAGATGTTTGTTTCTTTACAGCTTAACAATACAAAATAGTCTATTTTTAAAACAGTATTGGAAAAACCCTATATATATTACATATACATACACACGATAGATTTTGCCTACCTATTAAGATTTCCCAACACTTCTCTCAGCACAGAAACTAAGGAGTGAATGGATACAGAGACTGAACCACTGTCTCATCCCTAGAATGTCCATCTGAATCTCAGGTGAAGCACATTGGTGGAATAATATGGGGAGTTTGCATGAGCTCTACTCTGGCTTTTTTTTTTTCCCCCTTCATAAATGGAAGACTTCAGTCTCCAATTCAGCCAATCCAGCACCTTCCATAAGCACTAACGTCACATTTAAAAACCAAAATGTAAAATCATAGCTAATTTGCAGCCAAGCTTCTTCTGTCCCCAGCTGTCAGGATATAGGTAGATTTAAAAGGCTATTTGGTAAACCTTGTGTATGATAGATATATTATAAAAAATATCTAGACTATTCTGAGTCATTCATTAATTGAGCTCCAAACTAACTCTTAAAATGTGAGGAAAATTTCTATTTAGGTCATCTTCTCCGTCTCCCTTTCAGTTCAGGATGTTTCAAACAGTCAATTTTTTGGAGTTTGTTCTGTCTAGTTTTAAAACAACTCAAAATCGTTCCCTTAGGAGACTAACCCATAGTCTAATAGACTTCACTACTAGGACATTTTTCCCCAATGATGGACCAGATTCTGCTCACAGTTATATGGTGAAATTTCAGTGGAAGTTAATGGGAGTTAAACCTAGATGCTGACAGTAAGTTTTGTCCCATTAGGTCTACATTTTCCTTTCATAGATTTCAATTAATTCCATTAACCCTAGGTATAGTTCCTTGGAGTCACTTATAGTTTAACAAAAAAATTGAAATTTAATGGCACTGTCTGCCAAGTTCCAATTTCTAAGATCAAAGAAGGAAGTTTCTGCTCTTTGTTCAGGGAGCAACAGTCATTCTTCTTTCCAGGCTTTTTCTTTTCTCTATTTCTCATTTTCCTCTGTTTATAGAAATCACGTGGCACCAGATTTTTATATAATTCTTGACATGGGAGTGTCTCTCTCAACACACACAAGATTGTGGCAAGTGTTGTCTTGAAAAACATTCAAATTCTAAAAGCATGATAAGTGGTGTTATATATTTAGGGTAAAGCCTTAGACTCCTTCCAATAAAAGTAGGGTTCACTGAGAGCTCATTGAGTGTAAGGACAAACAGCAAGAATGGTACAACAAAAAGCCCCAACTGGCTGTTCTCATGGTGTTCTGGGTGCAGTTCAGACTAGTGGAGGGTTGCCTCACTACTTGCCTTGCTGACAATGCTTTGTTGCTGAAGCTTCCAGACTGGGATGCTCAGAGCCAGCCCACAAGCATGTAGGCCACACCCTGAGTGTGTGTGCTACATAGCCAGCCCTGGTTCAGCAACTCTGATCCCAGCAGCCCATCTACAGCCCCACTCTGGTGTCTACCAGTCTCAGTTACAACCAGCAAGGGACCCTAACACACACCCAGTCCCAAATTATCCCAATGTTCAGCCCGCTCCTGGATAGTTCAGAGAAATAATAAGGTTCATTTGTTCCTTTACAGAGAAGGAAGTATATCACAGCTTATTAACCCAACTGAGGTAACTACACCTTCCCTGCAAACACAGGACTGAGTTGGGCTATGGTAAAACAAATTTATTAGCAGGACATAGGTTAAGTGATGCCAAGTAAAAGGAATAAAGTTAGAAAGAGTACAAGCAAGTCAGAGTGAAAACACATCTAAAAGTCTAAAACTTAATCTAGCAGGCTATAGGTTTTGTTGAAGATGGTCTCTCTCAACAGTCATTCCTCTCACCAGTCCTTCTTCTTCCCAGCCATGGTGACTTTTGTTCAGTCAGGACCTTCAACAGAAGTACAAGATGCAGGTTTCCCTCGTCTTCCTAAGTGAAAGATCTTTGTCTGAGCAGGTTTCTTACCTGTATTCAGTTTCCAGAGACTTCAGCCTCTCCGTGGTTGAAGGACCCATCTTTTTCAGCATGCAAGAGCTCTGTTCCCTTGAGTCTGTCTAGTGATGGATGCCCAAGATGGCTTCTATCCTTGCTTTTATCTTCAAAAGTTCAATGATCTTCAGGATGACCTCATGCTGATTTTCCCTTCCTGTGGGTTTCCCATCCCCCTGTATGTAAATGGGGCTTCCATTGCTTTGATTCCACTGTGCTTAATTTACATAGGAGATAGATAGGTAGCTGCTTTATGCATTCTAGCCTGGGCTCTGGCCTTTGTTCATAGGAGACTGGTAGATAGCTGCCTTCTCTCCTGTTTGACAGGGAATCTGTGTCTCCTGGTTTAGTCACAAGCTTTAAAGCATAATATCATTAAGTATCTATATTTCTTCATATAGTATTACTCAGCGGTGGCTCCAGGCACCAGCGCAGCAAGCGTGTGCCTGGGGCAGCAAGCCGCGGGGGGCGCCCTGCCGGTTGCTGCGAGGGCGGCAGTCAGGCAGCCTTTGACAGCATGCCTGCGGGAGGTCCGCCGGTCCTGTGGATTCGGCGGCAATTCGGCGGCAGGTATGCTGAAGCCGCGGGACCAGCAGACCTCCCGCAGGCATGCCACCGAATCCGCGGGACCGGGGACCTCCCACAGGCATGCTGCCGAAGGTAGCCTGCCTGCCGTGCGTGGGGCGGCAAAAAAGCTAGACCGCCCCTGGTATTACTACATACATGTCAGTGACATTAATCACCAGTGTGTCATTAACTTTCAGAAAAGACCTCACTCTATACACTTTTATAATACAGTAATGTAGTATATAAGTGATTCAATTGCTTATCATTTGAGCATCAATACCCTCGGCAATGATGCAATAAGATTTAGCCACTGGCTACTCCACAGGCATCAGTTCAAAGTTCCCTGAACCCAAAAACTGTGGCAGGATATATTTCTTCCCCCTTTGGGTAGGGCGTGGGATAGGGACCACAGTGTCCATTGCAAACCTATAAAATGCCTCTTGTATTACAGGCAAGGGGTGGAGATAAACTTTCTAGGGTCCTGCAGGTCTTTTTCTTTTTTGTGATAATTCACAAGACCTGCAATAATCTCCCACCTCATTCTGTGTCCCTGACCAGTAGAAATATTTCTTTAACCTCTCATAGGTTTTCTGGGCCCCTAAATGACCCACAAAAGGACAGTCCTGGTGCTGGGCAGGTACAACCAGCTGCTTATAAGGTTTTCCCAGGCTTTCCCTCCAGGGGAAATTCCCTGCATAGTCTCCCTACCTTTTCAAAAAACATTTCCCCATTTCACTTCAGTGGAGGATCCCTTCGGGACATATCCCTTTATGCACCCTAGAGTGGGGTCTGTCCTTCATTCATCTGCAAAACACTGGCAGCTGGGACAGATTCTTCAGTAACAGGGGTTACTTCTTCCCATCCTCCAGCTCTAAGAGCATACTACTTTCCTTTGTTATGCAAGAGCTGGCCTCAGCACCTCCCACACTCAAAAGCACATTGCTTCTTCCTGCTGAGATAGGGCTGTCCCTTGCCCTGACAGCTGTTTCTTTATCTGCACAATTCTCTGAGATCAAAGGACAATTATTCCTTTTTACTATAGGTTACAATTTTAACAATCTTGCACATATTAAGAATATCATTTCCCACCAGCATTGCTGTGGGAATGCTGTCTAACTAGCTCAGCCTTCAAGGTAACTTTCGAGCCTTCCCAATCCAAATGCATTTTAACCAGAGTTACAGGAATTTTATATTTCTCCAATGCCAGCTCTACATCCTCACCAGGTAACATGTTAGTTTTTCTGACCATGGTTTCCCTGACCAGAGAAATTTGTGCACCACCAGTGTCTCTCCATTCCCTGCCATTTACTTCAGCAACCTTGATAAACTCCAGGTCCATCTCCTCAGAGTCAGACCTAACAAAATTAATCGGGCTCAGCATGCACCTCTGTGTGTCATAATTGGGATGTGGACAGTAAGACCTAGTGGTCAGAGCAGGGGTCAGGGCTGGTTAGGTACCAGAGGGCCAAAATCCAAGACTGGCCAGAGGGCAGAACAAGACTCAGGCATCAGGAGATGGGCAGATTTGGAAACCAGAGTCTGGGGTCTCTTGCACACCAGGTCTGAAGCTGATTTATTGGTGGGCATGTGGCGGAGGGCTTCCAAGAACTCGGCCAAAGTGAGAGGCAGCTCTAGCCAGACTTGGTCTCCCGCGCTGACCGTTGGGAGTCCGTCCCAGAGCACTCTGCAAGCATCAGGATCGGTCGGATCTGGGGAGAAAAGGCCTGCATAGAGTTCCCTGGCTCTCCGACACATCTCCTCCAGATCCGTGAGGGCAGTGCCGTCCTCTGCCAGGAGGCAGGTGACATGCTTCTTGGTCCCCCTACTTTTCTCCAGGGTGTAGAAGAAGCGGGAGCCACGACCCATCTCCGAAGGAGGCGGATGCGGGATTGGACAAAGGCACCCCAGGCCCGATGGTCCTTGAGGGCCTGGAGCTCCTCCCGCTTCTCCTGGCACACTCCGCAGAGGAATGGATCCTTGTTGCTGACGGACAGATGCCTCTCCAGCTCTAAGACCATCCGTTCCAACCGCTCTATTGCTGCATGCCTCCGTCAGCTGGCGCCCCAGGTGTAGTCACAGCAGAAGATCCAGGCGCACACCTTCCCCACGTCCCACCACCGCCACGCCAAAGGAAAAGCGCGCCTTTGCCCTCTCCAGGCCAGCTAGAACTCCCAGAAGGCTGCCAGGAAGCCCACATCCTCCAGTCTGGCTTAAGTACTGGTGCCAGCCAATCAGTGGGCGGTGAGGAACTGCCACTTAGGTCCTGCTGGTGTTACTTCCTGCTGAGTCCAGCCTCACATAATCCTCCTGCCAGAGCCCAGCCTAAACCTCCTGTGGTGATGTGGAGGTTTCAAAGGCCCAGGTACCCCATAGGACCAAGTTCTAACAGTGTGTTAATAATCACAGTATTAACCTGGGTGAAGGCTAAGTGTTTTGGGTTTTTTTTAGCTTAGAGCAATTACACTGATAGCACCCTCTTTGACCATTCTCCTGCCCAGGAGGTCTGTGATGGGGATTTCTAGGAGGGGAACAATTCTGGGAAGGTGAGTGCCTGGGATCCTCACCACCCTCCACCTTCCCAGGGATAAAAGAAGGCCCCCTCTTTACACCAAGCTTCTGACCGTCCTTCTCTGTCTTGCACTCATCAGACTTTTGGGCTTGCACAAAGGAATCAGGAAGTCAACTTCCTGTACAGAATGTAAAGATTTATCCCATACTGTGTCTTTGACTTCCCCAGAATGTTTGAGCAAAGAGATCAAACAACTGGACATAGTTCTCAGCCCCTTGTCCCTTTGCCTGTTCTTATTCGATCTTACTCGCTATGACTCATGCCAGCACTTTTCCTGAGATTTCTGAATTTCAACCTTTACACCTCAATGGTAATTTGAAACCTTTGCAAGTCAGCTTTTTAAATTTGGGATATTTCAAAGTTTGTTCAATTGGCATTTCATTAAATACATTTAAGGTTTTATCAGACAACCTTGCAATCAGTGTGGGGACTTTCTTGTGTTCTGAAACTACAGTATGATTCTCACATAACCTTTCAAAAGTGGTAAAATATTCTTATATAGTCTGCTTCTTTATGTGAAGGGCAGAGCTTCTCCCAGGTTGGAGGGAGCACCTAGGAACTCTGGATGGAGTGAGCACCTAGGAACTCTGGTATCTTCCCTTGCTTGTACATTATGCTCTGGGCATGCAGCTTTTCCTTCTCATTTTCTTGGCTTCTTTCTCTTTCAGCTCCATGGCATGTTGGTGAGCAGCTATGTCTGCTTCCAGGACCAACCAGCGTGCTTCTTCTTGCTGCTGCCTTTCTGCCTCCCTCTCCTTGGCTCTCATGTCTGCTTCCCACTTTTAGTGTTCACACTCTGTCTTTCTGTTCATATAATCATTTTTGGTGTTCACGCACCTGTCTCATTTTGTCATTCTCCAACCTGGCCTGCAATAAGGGCTAGTCTATACTAGAAGCGCTACGGCAGCACAGCTGCACTGATGCAGCTGCACCACTGTCGCACATCTGGTGAAGACACTTTATGCTGATAGGAGAGAGCTCTCCCGTTGGCATAATAAAACCACCTTCATATAAGATGTGTTGGTGGAAGAAGCTCTCCCACTGACATAGCGCTGTCCACATCGCTCGGAGGGCAGGGGTGGGGGTGGCTTATTCACACTCCTGAGTGACATAAGTTATACCGACATAAGTGATAGTGTATACAAACCTTATCTTTGTAGTTGCTGACATTCCTGTTTTCATCTTTACATTTGTTCTATTTCCCTTACCCAAAATAAACAGAAAATAATAAAACTGTAACCTTTCTTTTACTGTTCCCAGCCTTCACACTTGAGAATCACTTAAAATTGTTACACCGGCGCTTAAAGTATAATTCTCAGTTAAAATAGCAAGCTGTGTGTAAGCCTTGTTTTGACTATGCCACTGTCACCTTCTTGGGTGCAATCCAGACCGGTGAGGAGTTGTGCCACCTCATACCCTGTACTACAGAGTGCCTCAATGCTTGCTACTGTAGTTCTGTTAGGGCTGGTCCACATGAAGCCCCCAGTTCGAACTAAGATACGCAACTTCAGCTACGTGAAGTCGAAGTATCTTAGTTCAAACTTAAAGGTACTTACCGCAGGTCCACACGCGGCAGGCAGGCTCCCACGTTGACTCCACCTTCTCCTCTCGCGGAGCAGGATTACCGGTGTCGACGGCGAGCACTTCCGGGATCGATTTATCGATAAATCGATCCCAGAAGTTCGATTGCTTGCCGCCGAATCAGCGGGTAAGTATAGACGTACCCTTAGCAACAAGCACGCAGGTCACACTCTGAGTGTGTGTGTGTTATGCGGCCAGCCTTGGTTCAGCAACCCTGACCCCAGCAGCCTGTCTACAGCCCCTCAATCTTTATAGACCAGTAAACCTTTGAAATGGATTCTCCTAAAGGTTACCCCTGAAAGTAAAGTTTATTTAAGCTGTGCGGAAGGCGACATGAAGTCTAATGGTGAAGGAAGCTCCATGTTTTTTCTTCCCCTCCTGCTGTTTGCTAAAATGCAAATTGTTCTGTTTCCTTCAGTCTCCCCCTCCCACCACCTTGTTAGTTTGATGGCCCCGTTTACAACATATATGTGTACTGCAATAAACCCATATTCTTTTGTTTAAGGCAGACTGTGCTTATGCACTGCTTGTGAAACACTTTTTAAGAATATAATTCTGGCACATATCATAACTCTTAATACCCACCACATGCATACATCACACAAAAATATTAATGATAAGTGAGTTATTAGTTTTCAAATGATACCTCAGAAGGCATATTTTGTACAAAGATTACTACAATAGTGTGTAGGCTGTGAATACAGAGATGCTTCGAGTCACAGGTATATTTTTAAATTAAGGGATTTCTAATATAGCCATGTGATTTTAAGCAATCTTTCAAAGTACTTTAGAATCAGTAATTGTCATGAAAATAAAATATTTCTCATACATTTGCATTTACCATGAAAAAAGCTTTTCTCTAAAAATCACAAGTTCTGCTTTATATATCAGATGCACAAAGAATTGGTTGTCAAATAGAATTTATTCTGACCCTGGCTCTGTATATTTTGATGACATGGAATTACTCATTGCAAAGAAAACAAGGGGATGGGGAATTAGTAAATAGGCTTAAATCTTCGCACCTGGCAAGGCTTGATTAAATAGGCTTCCCACAGAGGAGTTCTGCAAGGCCTTGGAGTGTAGCATCCTACTTAGGAATGTGTCTCACACACACACACACACACACACACACACACACACACACACACACACACACACACACACACACCTGCGCTCCAATTGCAGCAGATCAAGCCTCCACGAAGCAGTGCTCCACAATTCAGAACTTCCTTTACAGCTGTCCACGTCCTGCTCCTGCTCTTTACTATGAGCCAACAAGAAGCTGGCCAAAGTAAATAGATTAAGGTACCTTTAAAATAGTTTCTTTTTCCTCTCAGCCAAAATGTTGCAAGTTATGATTGAGATGCATTGGCAGGACTATGTGACTGTTCACTAAGTGTCTCTTCCCTGTCATCAGTGTCACTTTTGTTAACACCACAGAAACTTTGAGCTCCAGTTCTGCACTAAGCACCGTGAACCTTCACATGGAGACTCAATTAAGGTCATTGGGATTCTTTAGCAATGGTCTTGTCTACACCCAAAAGTTGTTACAGGTTTAACTATATTGGTATAGGATTTTCTATGGCCAGGTGGCCTAGTAGCTGGTCTTTCAATCTGTAAGGCCAGAGAGGACGGTAGGGGGACCCAGACCCTCCCTCTCCACCGGGTCCCAGCCCAGAGCCCTATGTAGGTCAACCCCTAAACAGAGGAGTTGGGTCTGCCTCCCAGTGTGTGTTCCGTGGGTTTCTTCCTACAAGTCTCTTTAGTTTGGGGCATGGCCCCACTAGTCCAGATGCCCAACATCTAGGGATTATTTGCATACTCCCCTTGGCAGGGGAACATTTACTTGCCTCAAGTGGCTGTGCTGGCTGGCAGGTTACTGATCCATCTCAGCCAGCAGATAGCTCCTGCCATCTCACCAGTCAGCTGCCAAATGAGCCAGCCTCCCTTCTTTTCTACCCCCTCCAAACCTGGTATTGGCTGCAGGTATAGCAGGGCAGGGCTAGCTGAACCCAAAGGTTTTCTTTAATCCCCACTGTGCCAGATGGCAGTTTCTTTGCTCCTTCATAGGCCCCGATTCTGCAATTGGTTGGGCCCTACAACAGGTGCAGCAGATGCTTACATGCTAACAATTGCAAGATCAGGGCCTAATTCTCCAACCCCCAAATATCCTTGTTACTCAAAATTTGTGCTCTAGTCAATCCCATATCCATAATTTTTATCAAAATTAGTAGTTACAAAATCCCAGTTTTATAAAGGTTTTGTGATCTTCCCTGAGATCTTAAAAATTAATAAATCAGGAATTTACGTGTATCACTGGTGACCTGCATAGGAAACTATATCCAGTTTGTATCTTTCTCTATGCTATATAAAAAAGGCTTAAAAGTCTTGTAAAATTATATGTCTGTTCTTTGTATTAGCAATGCAGGTCTTTCCTGGGCTGAAAGACTTCACAATGCCTGGAGAACTAGTGAAATGGTGACATCACAATACCCCAAAGAGTGCAATTGTGGGGGAGGGATTTAGTTAGACTATTTAAAACCTTTTTGGGATGTGTTTTAGTAACACCTATTTAATTCCAGTGACAAATTAACATTTGGAATTAAGGGAGCATTTGTTAAAAGATCCAGCACTCTCTTCTATCACAATAAACATCCCTTATGCCTCCCAGGCTTGACAGTCCTGAACCCTTATATTTTTATGGTGAAAAGCAAGTATTAACAAAGCAAATAACAAACAAGGCATCTGGGCAGTCTTTATAAAGAAAGGGACATCAGACCAATTTAAAAAAAAATACTTCACAGATCACATTTAGGGTTAAACTGATTCCTGTAGCTTTTATATTTTAATAAAATATTTACAGGCTAGACTTTTGAAGGTATTCAGGTATCTAAAGCTGCAGATAGATGCTTAGTGGGATTTACAAAGGTGCCTAACTCCTATTGGTTTCAATGAAAATTAGGTGCCTGTGTGCTCTTAAAATCCGACTAGGCATCTATCTGTATGTATAAGCCTTTAATATACCTTTAAAACTCTGGCCCTACATTACTTTTGAATACTGCAAATCCTTATTCATGATGAAAGGATGATATTGTAATGATGCTACTCATACATGCACTTGTAGGTCCAGCCTATTATATTAACATTTTGGGAAACTTTTTGGACTTTGAGAAAGCCAAACATTTTCTCATTGCAAAAACTCTCTCCTCTCTGGATCAGGAAGAAATGGGAATCGATATGGTCAATGTGGACATTTCTAAAAACTCTTTCCTGCCAAAATTCTCCTATCTATGATTTTAAGGCTTCTTTTTCTCCTTTAGGATATAATTTAGTGTAGGAGTTTTCATTCTATAATACTAATTTAAGACAGGGAATTGTTGTATCAGAGTTACTATGGAGAAATGATTTCTCAGATGTACAGCTGTCTAGTCTTTGTTAATTACGCTTTAATTAGAAAACATAAGGTTTTTTTTTTTCTTTTTTAACCAGATTATTTCTTTTGTACAATGGATTTGTTGTAGCCTTCTTATATCTACCTTTATCCTACTGGCATATAACAGTCCCCAAGGATCACTTGAGAACCTCATGCCCTGCCCCGCCCCTGACATGTCCCCTTCCTCTCTGCTCCCAAAATGTCCCTTACATAGGATGGGGCAAGAGGAACTCATGTAGGGCTGATTACTCCATCCCTGTGCCAGCACACTCCCTGATATCCCTCAGGTCAGGGGGTTGGAAAGGTGGAGAAAACCACCTAAGCCACCCACCCCACCTCCATGCACTGAGCCCCACTTTAGTGCACCTGGAGAGCTGGGGATTTAGCCCAAGATATTGAAAGGTGGATGAGGGAACCTCTCTGGAATGACAAGGAAAAGTGGTTGAGTTGTTTATAGATGTAATGCACACAAGCACATGTGCAGCTACTATATGGAAATAAGAGCTAATGCTTCTTCAGAGAAGGGGAGGAAAGCACAGATGCTGTAACACTACTGCTATGAGTGTAACAAACAGGATATATTTTCCCCTATGTTGTTCTGACCTGTAATGAATAGCAGTCTGGCTTCTTCCGGTTTCAGTAATTGTGCTTACTTAGTGAATGTTAGAAAAACTGTTGGCTTCAAATGTTATTTTATTCTTTTCAGGTCAGGCCATGCTTTTGCAACAGTTGGACAAGTAATATACATGTTTGGCGGTTCTTCGGGTGAAAATATTTACTGCACTGATGTGCATGCATTGGATACAGGTATCTTTTAGAATTGCAGATGATTTCCTTCTTAGTACATTTTATAGATATATAAAGTGTGATAAGAGAAGAGGAGTATCACAAACCTGTCTTACAGATCCCGTGGTACTATTTCTAACCTCCCAGCAGGATCCAGAGTTGGTGCAGAATTGCTCTGCAGCCCATACTCCATTCTGAGGACAGGACTAGGCCCCGCAGCCTTAGTGCCCCTTCCATTGATAGAAGGACTGGAGAATCTGCACAACAGTAGGGACTTCAGTCAGACCTCCAAAGAACTGCTGCATGTAGCTGTGCAAGAGCTTCTTCTGTACTGGACTCCACACAATGCAGAAGAGCCTGCACCTACTTTGTGAGCTCTTGGATTGTTTCTTCCTGGCCCCTGTGCTGCAGAACTACCAAGGTTCATCTCTGTTAGTGGGCACCTACAGAGGAGGGGAGAAAATTTTGACCTTTGTGTGAAGTATCATTTTTGTTACCTGTCTTTGAGAGATGCGCCAAGAATACAGTCTTAAATACAAGCTTGTAAATATAGTACTGACAAGGTGAATTTACAACAGAAAATTAAAGCCAGCCAAAGCACATTGAAAGAGTTGCATAGTTTATTTAATTACATTTGCTTTATTCGTAAGTCTGATAGGCCTGCAAAATAGAAATCCTTAAAAGCATCATAGAAACAGGCACACACAGCTGGAGTGTAGATGAAAATTTACCCCTTTTTCTATCCTTCCCACTTAAATCCATCCTCACCCACCACATTTACTGTCTTCAGAGGAACCACACAGGGTAAATTGAGATACTTCCTAGAAATTTCTCATTGTTTCATTTCAAATATCTTCTTTCCTAGGTTGGATATGAGCTAACTGATATGAAATAATTGTATTGCCTGGTCATGCATTTGTATATTGCCTCATGAAAATACACCTAATGTATTTACAGCTGCAGACTGGATTCAGGGACAACCTAAATTATTAGGAGGGGCTGGTCATTAAGTTATTTGTCTGGAGACAACTGCTTCTTTCACCTATCCTGAGTCAGGAAAAAAGACATTAGAAATAAGCCACTATCTCAAGCCCCTCTTTTGAACTGTTTGTCTTCTAGGATAAGTTAATTGAAATTTCCCTCTCCCAACTCAAACTTGAATTTTAATATGTCCAGATGGAAATAGGCCATTTTTGCAGAGACCTTGGCTTTTTCACTGTAAAGGGAGTTTTCCAGCTCAAAAATCGCCTTTATTTTTATCAGAGGTTTGAGATGAGACTGCATGGGGGCAAATAGGGTGTGGCCTCGGTATGGTTGCATGGGGCCAGATGTGGCCCCTGCATAACTACATGGAGCCAGAGGGGTGAGCAAGACAATTTACCCCTCTCTGCAGCTGTGCAAAGGTTACACACAGACCAGTCCCTGTCCTGCCTGCACTTTGGGGAGCACAAAGACAGCCTAGCCTTGGTCACCCCTTCCACTTCCCCCCAGGAAGCAGGGCTCTGCAGAGGGAGGAGGCAGGAGGCAGGGCTGTGATCCCACTCCCCTTCTGCATCAGTTTGTGGAGTGGAGTCAGCACATAAAGGTAGCAGATTGCTCACCTCTTATGTACAAGGAGCATCACCGGAAAGATTGTGCCAACCTCCCGAGTGCTCCTTCTGAGGCATTGCTACTTGAATGGCCTTCTCTTCAGGACAGTGGCTGAAAAGCCACAATCTAGCTCAAAATGTTTCACTCCAGCTGACCTGCAAAAAATATTACCCCCCCCCCACATTGTTTCTTCAGCAGTGATAGTTGGTGGTTTTGCACCACTCTGTTTTGTTAACCCATGAACTATAACTGTAACTTCCTTTGATCTATTAGTCTTTCAAGTAATACTTCTTGCAACAATTTACTATGCCGTCCCACCAAGTTTTCTGCTGGTGAACTAAACAAATTGGGAGAAAATAAATCTGGATCCCGCACAAGTCCATCTTTGCAACCAGCTTTTGGATTATAGCTGCACTTTAAAAGGCTGTAGTATGTAAATTTTATGATTTTCAGATAGCAAGGGAAATCAATGGAAAATATATAATTATGTGAGGCTCTTTTCCAACAGGTTTGTTAACCTGGCAGCAGTGTGAAATCAAGGGAGAGATACCCAGTGGAAGGTCACATCACACATTTACAGCACACCATGACAAGGTATAGACCAAATGTCATTTTTCTGTCCTGGTTTATTTTTTCTGTAATTCCAATATGGAAGGAAGATGCAGGAATGTCTCCTTCTCAACACTTCTCAGATATATACTCTTAAAGAAGGTGTAATGAGATTCACCTCTAGGTTTTTCTGAGCAGCAGTATGATCAAGAAGTCTAGTACAGGAGTAGGAGCCAGGAACTCCTGCCCTTTAATTTTTGTCTACTCAATTTGAGGCCTCATTTTCAAAGGTGCTAAGCAACCATAGATCCCATTGACTTCATATGGAATTTTGGGTGCTCTGTGCTTCTGAAAGTGTCTCAAAATGAACACCAAAAAACGGAGGCATCCCATAGAAATGCCCGCTTTAGAAAAAGTTGATCTTAATATCTCTTCCCCAGATTCCCATCTTAGAAACAGGGATAATAATACTTACTTACCCCACACAGATGCTGTCAGAATATATTCATTAATTCTCGAAAGTGGAGTATATTATTTTTTCAAATGTAAAGCCATATGCAAGTGCTAAGTTTTCAGTTGGGATTTCTTCATAAATATCACTGGCACAATGTGATCCATTTGTTGTATAGGTCGCTTGTTCAAATTTAGCCCAGATTACTAGTGATTGAATGTTATTGCTCTCTAGCTTTTTTGTCTGTGTGAGTGAGTGAATGTCCCTGGTCCAGTTCCCATCACTACAGTTGGCAATCTCATCAGAGAGACTCTAGATCAGTGATGGGCAACCTGCGGCCCACAGGCCACATGCAGCCCATCAGGGTAATCTGTATGTGGGCTGCAAGACATATTGCTGATATTGACCATCCGCAGGCGCAGCCCCCCCCCCGCAGCTCCCAGTGGCCACTGGGAGCCAGGGCCGACTCCAGGATTTTTGCTGCCCCATTCTTCGGCAGCAATTTGGCGTCAGGTCCTTCGCTCCAAGAGGGAGTGAGGGACCCACCGCCGAATTGCCACCGAAGAGCCGGACGTGGCGCCCCTCTCCGTTGGCCACCCCAAGCACCTGCTTGCTGCACTGGTGCCTGGAGCTGGCCCTGCTGGGAGCTGTGGGGGGCCGTGCCTGCAGACAGTCAACATCAGCAAAATGTCTCGCAGCCCGCAATCAGATTACCCTGATGGGCCGCATGTGGCCTGTGGGCCGCAGGTTGCCCACCACTGCTCTAGACTGAATGGGCATGGAGGCTGAACAAACTCCACAATCCTTGTAGCATTCTTTCCAGCACAGAGCTCAGGACCAGTGGCAGAGCAATGGGGATTCCTAGCACAGCCAGTGCTTTTTAGTAGTGCATAAATGAAGGGGTTCAGTTTGCAATACTGTCAAACATAGCAAATAACTTTCATGCAAACACTATGCTCACTTTTAAAAATATCATTACTTCCTGCATGACTTGCTTATGTCTCATAGTTTCCTCTGTTGCCACACTGCACAGGTTGCTGGAAGAGTGCTGAATGCCATATCTTTTTCTTCTAAAGTCTAACCACACTATACGCGCTACCTTCTGGGAATCCAACAACCTGGAAGATGAGCGAAAGTACTGATTCTCTTCCTTTTCACTGCAGTCTGAAACACCTCTTACTTGCAAACGCTGAAGCATTTTTGCATTCACTAATATATGGACAATGTTCAGAATGCCCAAGAATCTGTCTATTTTAAGGTTTTCTATAGCCTCATCAGTGTAATAACCAAGCAGTAAATCCAGGTAAATTAGTTCCACATAGAGAGAGTCCAGTGGATTTCATTACATTGTCTACTCTTCTCCTTTCCTTAGTAATAAGAGTTAATAAATAATTAGGTTTTCTTCCCCCACCTCACCCGCTTCTCTTTTTTTTTGTTTTTTGCGGGGTGGTATAGGTGATATGTGTGTGTTGAGAGGAGAGGGGAGTTTTCATGTTGTTTTTCTAGATACATACAGTTAAATTGCAGGGAAAGAGACTTTCCATAAGATAATACTTTGAGAACAGAGTCTCATATATTGTATTACAGTTGCAATTCTTGCCAACAGGATATCTATTTGTTTGGAGGAATATATGAATCTAAAGATGGTAATAAAACAACAAAGAATGATGTAAAGAAATTAAGCTTAGGTGAGTAAAAATGCAAAAAGAGGGTTGTCAGCACAATTTTTTAATCACTGAATAGAGCAAGATACTATCCAGCACTATCCTAAAGCTAAATGGCTGCACAAGGGCATAGTCTTGTAATAAAATGAACCTGAGTACATCTTTAAATATGTGTGGAGCTACATAAAAATACATCCAAATGCACAAGTGCATCTCTGTAGTCAATATATGATCAATAATTTAACAATTTATTGAAAATGTGTAAGATTTAATTAAAAGTTGTATAATATTTATACACACAAATATATGCTCCAAATCTAACACCACTCTCTATCCCCTTAAAGATGTTATCACACCTTCCAGATTTGCCTTGAATCTGTAATGTAAGGTTGCACAGCATTTTATGGCTTACGTTAGGTTGCAATGTTTCTCTAGACAAGCTCTGTAAACCACTTTAATTCAACACTTTTTGTTGCACAAGAGATTGCAGGAAACCTCTGAACCTCTCCCTTCCTTCCCTTGGTGAGCAGTTACTCACCCAAGTGGTTCTATAGAAGTCCTTGAGACTACATAGGGAAGTAACTGCTCAAGAGCAGGAACAGGAGGTTCACAATGTGACCTATAGTGATTTGGGAAGGCTGCAAAATGCCATTCTTTAGGAAAGTCAGATTTCAAATATGATTTCACCTGTTGTTCTAAACAATGGTCATGCAAAAAGAATGGACATACCGTGGAGTTGTACAATACTCATGTTGGGCTGCAGTTAGTGACTGCTTAGCACATTTTTTCTAACTGTTTTCCTTAAACAGAGAAGAAAAATGTTACACCTGTTTATAAATTCATTGTCATTTAGTTTTTCCATGTTTTTGTGCAGAGAAGCTTTTTTAACCAACTTTTCTGGTTTAAAATAAACAATTATATTTAAAATTAAATAGTTTCAATGACATTTAAAAAAAGTTAAATCTGACAATACATTGGCTAACTTTTCTGTCTTCTTTCAAGGTGAATCACTGCAGGACACTAAGTAAAAAGGAACTTTATGAGTGTAATTTATTATAGAGCCACACTGTTGATGAGAATTAGGGGGAGCAGGGAACTATTGGAAATATTTTCAAGAAAATTAATGCAACTTTTTTTAACCAGGGTTTTGTTGTTGTTGTTTGTTGTTTTTCCATGATTTCTCACCCCAGAATTTCAGGTGACTGAAAACTATTTGCATTGAAGCCTGCAAAAACTTGAAAAGCCATTTTTGCATGAAAATTCACCCACATTAATTTTAACAAAGTTGCTGGAGGAAGTTCCTTCCAAAACCCACATGATTTAATGGATTAAGTACAGCAGACTAAACTGTGATCTGCTGGTGCTGAGTTATTTTCAGAAGTTCTACCTTCTTGGCTATAATGCAGTATGGCAAAGGGCATGATCAGACAGGAATCACTCGCTGTGCTTTATGGCACATGCATAACCCCATATTGTGAAATCTTTATACATAATTTTCTATTGGATCTACCAGAGTAACAACACAAATAGTGCCACATAATGCAACTTCTACATTGTGTGTTCTTTGTGTCCTTTGTCACATATCATCACTCCCATCACATATCTTTTTTGCTTGACAATACATATCATCACTGTTTGTGATGGCTCTCCCTTTGTGCCATAAATTATTGTTTAGAGTTGCTGGTCTTGAATCAACCCTGAGATATTTTTGACTTCTATCAGCTTATTCCAGTGAACAAAGCCTTTGGTGGCAGGAAGTCTACCTGGAAGTGGGATTGAGATGCAAAACACCTGTAACTCATGCTCTGCCTTGAGGTCCAGAGCCAGATAGCAATTATGAAAATTTAAAGCTACCAAACACTTGGAGTGTGTCTCTCTGCGGCAGAGCTATCCTCCTTGTCACAAGGGCATGAATTGAGTTCACCGTGTGCAGCTAAACAGATGCCATGTTCACTCCATAGATGAACTCCAATGCTTCATGCATTTCACTGATGGGCAGAGATCCCTGTATATGGAAGTGGGAAAACACTTTGAGATCACTTGGGATTAAAAGTCATATAAATGTAACAGATTTACTGCATTAACATTATTATCCTCCTTGACATTACAAATAGACTTCCCTATCATCTCCCATCCTTGCAATGTTTTTCTTAGCTGCTTATTTTGAGTAAATCTATTTTAAGACAATAACTTGGGTATACATTTCTTTTTGGAATGTGTTTGGCTTTAGTGATTTTGATCTTTCTGAGGTCAGTCATTAGTTTTTGGAAGACTGAAAGATACCTGTCTGAAAGGGCTTTCTTTTTGTCATTAGAGGATTACCCAGAATTCTTTGTTTTGCATTTTCCCCTGTGGCTTTCACTACTGCTGTTCTTTACTTGGCAGGTCCTATAATTATACAAATGTCTTAGGCTTGCAAGTGCTTCATGTGTAATACTGAGACTATCTAGGGCCTAACTTACTGCAAAGACATGTCTGTCAATGCATTGACAGTAGATATGTTCTGTTTTTGATTTCTGTCTTTTGTATTTTACAGCAAAGATGAAATGGAAGATGCCACTTTATGTAGGGATCCCTCCCGCTTGCAGACACAACCATGTAGCATTTATTCTTCATAGCCATGTAAGTGAATGTAATGTTAAAGCAGAATTCTGCCATCCTAAACTTTACTAACTGTGTTTCATCCTTACTGATTTAAAGAGCCTACCTGCAATCTGTATTTATTCAGGCAACATACAGCTCAGCTGTTTCTTCAGTTCTTAAATGTATATGTAGTCACCGTATAGACCTACATTTTAGTTTTCTATTTTCTATTAAGTCCCATGTTGATTTTAATCATTCTTTTCAAAACACAATTTACAACAATTAAATAGTTGCATTTAACAAAATAAAAACAGTTTATTAATACATGAAACAATGTACAGAAAGTCCAGTAAATCAAGGTTTTTTCCCACACTTAAGGGCAGTAGTAGGAGCAGAGTGAAGTACGAGCAAGGCGTCTTATGGATTGTTGTCGCTCACCACACTGTTTCAAGTATAAATGCAGACTTCCAAGTATTCCACTCAGCATCTTTTTGACTGTCATTAGTGAAAGAGTTCTCCACAGGAGCTAAACCACAAAGGCTGTTGCTCCAGCTCTTCTTCACATCCCAGCAATATCTCTGGATATCTTTTTCTCAGATTCTACCTGGTTTTTCAGTGGTTAAATTTCAAAGGTCTTTGCTTTGACCATTTCAAGACATTTTTGCAGCTGTTCATCAGTTGTTGTTTTTTTCAGTGCTCTGGTGGCTGACTCTGGCACCTGCTTGAAGCTCTGGCACTCCTGGTTTCTTGTGCTTGACATTGTCTTTGCACCTCAACGCCTGTTTTGGTGCAACGATATTTTTTCCTTTGTACCTCAGTGCCTGTGTTTCTAGTGACTCCGTGCTACTGCAGTACCTCACCACCAGTGTTTCTCAGTGGTTTAACACCAAATTTTGCATTTTGGCTTGGCTTCCATCTTGGCATTTAGCATTTGCTTCACTGTTCCACATCTTTGGGACATTACTTAATGTAGCAGTTTGTCTATTAGGTATGGTGGGTGCTTCCCTGGAGGAGCCTGCACCCTTTTCCTTTTCACAGGAAGTAACTTCTAAAACGGAAGGAAGGTTGCACAGTAGCAATTCATGTGAATGAAACACATGATGTCTGTGATGACTGATAATCTTTGTGCCATCTATCTTGGAGTCAGCCACAACGTGCATGGGTGACAGACGTGCTTGCAAATATTACCCAAAGAACTTAAGAAATGTTCAGAATGACTCCAAGCACGCTTTGATAAACCCCTGGGGTACTCCTGTAAGTCCAAAACAAGGCTGTGAAGGTGTGTCACATCACTGACTAAACCCTCAAGGCATAAAACTGAGTTGGCCAAGACCCCTGAGCACTAGGACTCAGCACTGGTGCTGTGTTGGTACAAATCGACCTTCTCTATGACACGTCCATTGTAGCCTTTTCCTCAAAGTGGCTCACACAGTCACCTCTAGCATTGAGGGGTTCCACTAAGTATCGGTTCCTGAATGCACTCGAGTGGTCTCGGAGCCTGATCTTGCAGTGAGATCAATGACAAAGCTCACATTGACTCCAGTGGTGCAGGATCAGGCCCTCAGTCTTTGAAGTCAGTTGTTCTGAGCTCCAGCTCCTCAGGTAAGGAGGGACCGTCCACATGAGAGACTGCAGTAGAAGGCACTGATTGCAGGCCAGCAGCGCTCCCCTGTTGAAGCTGCTAACTAGACAGCTCTATAGTGTGGGCTCTAAACTTTCTTTTGCAGGCAGTAAATATAAACCAAAAAGGGTTTTCGTGTGTATTTTATTTTATTTTATTTTATTTATTTAACACTCTCCACCCAATAGTGTTGCCAATGCATTGGAGTGAGCAACAGAAATTACTCAGGACTGTTCCTCTATGAGATTAGATGGTAGTGGGTCTTCTTCCCTTGTCGACACAAGGACTGTGGGAACAGCTAAGGAGGCTCTCTTCTGAACTACTGGAAGTCCCAAAATGAGCATAAAGTCACTCTCTGGGATGAGCTGCTCAACTTCTTTCAGAGGGGCAGGGAGATTGGAAACATCTTCTCTAGAGGAAATTAGGCAGCAACTTCTGTAAGGTCCTGCATAGACCAGGCTGAGCAGTTCCTCTCCTCGCCTGGGGCAGGGCAGGCAGATTATGTCAGAGTCTTCTGTGCGGGGATCCCAGGCAGTGACACAGTCAGGCATTTTCCATTTATTGGAATTATACAGTTTTTTCAAGAAGAGTTTTACTGTATTCAATTGGAATGAGCACCGGGAACCATAAATACAGAATGTACTATACTAAAGGGCCTCTGCAAACATTAACTGATACATTAATGTGATTATGCAACCCTGTCATTATTTTGGTTTGCTATTGATGTCACTTGCTTTTTCATTGTTCCCAGCTCTATATCTTTGGTGGCATGAATGAGGAAGAAGAACTCAATGATATAATGGGGATGAAATTGATAAACCCATCAGACAGACAACCTAGTAAGTTTACTATGAATTTGGTAAATTCTAAATTTATTGTTAACTTGAAGCCAATTCTTCATGTCTCCGTCCTTTCCCACTCCCATCTTATGCCAAATTCTGTGATAATATGTCTATAGAAAGACAGTACTATTATGTTTGCTTAACATGGGCTTCCAGAGCTGCTGTTCACTCCTTAAAATGCTATTTAATACATCACCTAAACTGACTGTCATGATCTCTGGAAAACATACACTCTATCTGGTCTTATAGGGCCCAGTCCTCTGAGGTGCTGAGTGCCACCTGCGAGGAACTGAACTCCTTTGACATTAATTGACTTGAAGATCAAATAGCAGTGTGCTTGTTTTCTGAAGAAAATAACTTTCAGTTAACTTTAGTGGGAGTTAAGAGCTCTCATCACCTGGTAGGATCACATGCTCAAGTATTACCTTAATTTACACTGTAAAATAGTTCACTAAAATGTACTTAGTCCCTTAATACCATAGGATTGGTTTTCCACCTATTGGGTTATTACTAATGTCACTTACTTTTAGCCTTTTTAAAATAAGAATAATGGTAATATCAGCTAGTTGTAGTCATAGATCCAACTAAAATATTGTAAGTGTAACAGGGTGCGGCCCTCTGTTCACTTCTGTCTTCTTGTTCAAATGACTGTAACAACTCTGATTTGTAAACACTGACATATAGCTTATTTGGGTTATCTCAACCACCACCTCTTTTACAGTCCATGCAGCAACTCCGTTTACAGTGACATACAAACCTCATCCCCGTTTTGCCAGCAAGAAGAGAGGGAAGAGATCTCGCCACAGAGATCTCCCTTTTACCCAGCCCTATTCCTATCCCTTATGCCATTCTCATTGCCCCTTCCCCTTGCACTTCCTTCCTGTGTGCCATTCTACTCTTTCAGTTAATGGGTTAACTAGCTTGTTAGCGCCCCCAGCTCAAACTGATCTAGTAATTAGCTCCAGCTTCACAAGAACATAAGAATGGCCATACTGGGTCAGACCATAGTAGCCCAGTATCCTGTCTTCTGACAGTGGCCAATACCAGGTGCCCCAGAGGGAATGAACAAAACAGGTAATCACCAAGTGATCCATCCCCTGTCACCATTCCCAGGTTCTGACAAACAGAGGCTAGAGACCCCATCCCTGTCCATCCTGGCTAATAGCCACTGATGGACCTATCCTCCATGGCTTCCATCAGTCAGGTCTTCTTTGGGGAAACTACTTGGACTTAAATTGACTAGAGTGCTGGTTCAGCTGCTGGTTCTCATCACTCTGTCACAGTAAGTAATAGTTCATCTAAAATGTGTTTCTTATTAAATGTCTGAGTAAAATGAGCACAGTAGCTCATAACAAAAGGAGCACTGGCACTAACCCTATTATCAGCAGGAGAAAATAGCCCATCTTAACTGATGACTCTCGTTAAAGTTAGTATGGCAACACCCGTTTTTTCATGTCCTCTGTGTATATATATCTTCCTACTGTACTTTCCACTGCATGCATCTGATGAAGTGGGTTTTAGCCCACAAAAGCTTATGCTCAGATAAATTTGTTAGTCTCTAAGGTGCCACAAGTACTCCTCATTCTTTTTGCTGATACAGACTAACATGGCTACCATTCTGAAACCTATAATAATGCTGAATTGATTTTAATTCATGACATTACTAAAAGCTGTTTAAAAATATCTGAGAGAATACATTATTTTCACCCATAAAAGGTGGTGTGAATCGTTAATGCCTACAATGCTCATTTTGTGAATTAGGAGTCTTAATTACCAGCATCCCAGTAATATGTGTCTACCATATTTCCAGACTAGACAGCATGTTATGGAGCGAGTAGTGTTGTTTTCACAATTACCACAAGATGTCATCACACTAACCCACTTTGTGGGTGTCAGCCTAGTAATGTGCGCCAGCTTCACTTGTACACTGTGTGACTGGTGTCCTTTTCAGCTGCATACATCCTCACTATCCCTCTTTATAATTAGCAATAGGTAATTCTCAGCAGGGACAGGGTTTGTTCAACATTACAAATTTTTGTTCTCATTCAAAGCTCTGAAGCTTTTCCAGTATCCTTTGGACAGTCCCCAATTGTCAGTTTCCCTGCAACACAATTCCTCCTCCAACAAGCCCCATCTCCCCATAGCAGGGGAGTGTTGCTAGCAGCAGGATCTTCAATGGTGTGAAAAAGGACTCTTCTCTCCCACGTTGGTGGCAGGCCCTCTTGGTGAGGAAGGTTCTCTGTGGTCTGTCTGGCTGATCTCTTCCAGTGGCATGTCATTTCTGAGGAGGAGGTTGATGTGCAAACCTCTAATTTGAGGTGTGGGCCTCTATCTTCCCACTGGAGGCAGTAGCTGGGTGGCAAGACCCGGAGGTCTAAGTGATTCATTTCTCTTCATACTTCATGACACTGTGGAATTGCCTTGGGCTTTCACCCCAGAATGCACAATGTGTGCTTCTCAAGTCAGAGAACAATTGAAATCTCATGCTTGCTGCATTCTGGGACTCAAGTTAGTAGTAAAGCCCGGCAGTGTCAGGAAGTGGGAGAAAGCTGAAACAAGGTTGCAAGCCACTGGGCATATTCTCTGACTGGGGAGGGTACAATTAAGCTCCCAACAACTGCACCTCTATCCCGATATAATGCTGTTCTCGGGAGCCAAAAAATCTTACCGCATTATAGGTGAAACCGTGTTATATCGAACTTGCTTTGATCCGCCGGAGCGCACAGCCCCACCCCCACCCCCGGAGCACTGCTTTACCGCGTTATATCCGAATTCGTGTTATATCGGGTCGCGTTATATCGGGGTAGAGGTGTCTTTAGGCCAAGACCCTTCCTCAGGACTGGCTTTATTTTCAAACCTGTCTGCTGTCCTTGTCTAAGGGTATGTCCACGCTGCAAATAAAAACCTGCAGCTGGCCCATGCCTGCTGACTCGGGCTGCAGGGCTTTTTCATTGCTGTGTAGACTTCCTGGCTCAGGCTGCAGCCCAAGCTCTGGGAACCTCCCACCTCATGGGTCCTAGAGACCAGGCTCCAATCCAAGCCTGTAAGTCTACACTGCAAAGAAACGGCGCCGCAGCCCAAGCCCCAGGAGCCCCAGTCAGCTGGCTTGGTCCAGCCGCAGGTATCTAATTGCACTGTAGACATACCCTAAGAAGCGGGAAGCATTATATCTGCATTCTGGTAGGTCACATATTTGGTACTAGTCAAGTGCCCTGCCACTGCAGCTCACAGTTTTAAAAGGCTCAAGGGCTATAACAAGTGCCCTGGGGATCTGGGTCGTGTGCATGTTCACCAAGGCCCATCTTGTATGTATGCAGAGGTACAGAGGTTTCCAAGTGTTGTGTAATGAAATGCGAGAAAAGAAAATGAAGAGTTGGGGAGAGAGAGAGAGAGAGAAGCAAGAGCCCATCTCAGCTGATCTCAGTCCATCATGCTGGTACAGAGAGGCAATTCCTGAGGTAGCTAGAATACAAGTAATATAGGGGTTTAATATTTATATTATAGTAGTACCCAAAAGCCCCAAACAGGATCAGGGTCCTATTATGTGAGGCCTTATATAAATCAAGATGTGAACACAGTCCATATCCTGAAGAGTTCAATAACTTAAGCTGCACCTAAAAGTGAATAGGGATAGTCTTTGGAGGGCTTGTATAATATGTTCCAGGCACATACCCTATTCCCAATGTGGCAAGCTGGCAGCCACATTCTGTATCAACTGAAGCTTCAAATTATCTTGAGTGTGTGATTTTTGCTATGCTAACATTTTATCACTTCAAAACTTGTCTTGTGGATGAACATTCATAGCAGTTAAAAAAGCTATACACATGTTATTGTAATGATATGGTCTCAGCCAAAATACATTATAAAAATAGTAGAAAGATCCCATAATGGTTCTGATCTATCACTCCTTGTTCATAAAATGTGTTGTTAGACTAATGGCAAATTGATGTCTTAATTTCAGTAATGAAGGAGATTCTCTCAGAATTTGGAATCCAGGGAGTAAGCAGCAGGTATTCTTTATATTTTTGTTTCTTTGCTTTCTTTCCTTCTATGGGAAAAGGCAGGAAAGATTGAATATTTGTGATTTTTTTCATATTGGCTCTGCCTTTGACTGAGCTGGCCTCTCCATGCAGTACAAAGTATTTTCTGTGAATAAATCATCATAAATATGTGATTCGTTGATTTTTTGAATCTGGCTCATAACTAATAATTGCCCACATTTCAGTGACAAATACAATGGCCCAGCTACATAAATCAATTCCCTTGCTACTCAGAGAACAGCATTTAATAGCGATAAAGGAATAAGCTGATATTCAGATGTGGGTCCTATTATTCTGGACCCTTAATACAAAGGCTGTCTGCCTTTACTCCTCTTCTTCTCTGGTTTATCTGAGGCTATGTCTACACTGGGCCTGTACCCAAGTCCTGGCTCGCATGCATGCATCTGCATATTAGCTAAGCCCACCACCAGAGTCCACACTGCAGAGCTGCACAGACGCCATACCCCATGTAGCCATGTCCATACTGATAGTGTAGCTACATGGCGTTTCGGAGTCCTGAGTGTCCTCACCATCTGGAGAAGCCCTAGTATTGGTTTGTGGGAGAACTTGTCTGTTCTTCTCAGACCCCTGTGCAGAAGTGCTTTCAGCCTGCCACATTTTAAATGCTGTTTTTTTGTGAGGCGCTTGCAAGTTGTGAATGCTGTTCACTTCTGTCCAGTCTATCCCGGGAAGAGCGTGGGACCAACTGATCAGCTGCACCTGTTTGCAAATGAATGGTTTAAGTAGCAGAGCAGATGTTCAGCAAGACACTGGATGGCATTTCAGGAGCACGTTCTGAGACAAAGAAAGCAGCTGAACTTGGAGGAGGATTCATTCACAGCAGACTGGACACAGCTAATGAATGCCACAATTGGTCCTTATTTTCCATGTATAGACCGGCATATCTGGTGCAGGACAACTAGCATAGTGTGGTAGGACCACATGCATCCATCTTGGATACCATGTGGTGTCAGCCTGGGGAGGATGCAAGTCTGAGGATAGGGTGGATGCCCTCTGGGAGTCTCCTATGTACCTCCCTCTGCCCAGGATAAACAATAACAGAGTGTTTAAAAATAAACTTTTCTCAGCTTGGCATCCATCTTGGATACCACATGGTGGTGGGGGAAGCTGGAGCGAGGGGGTCTGGAGCGAGGGAAGGTGCCCTATTGTGACAGATTTATGTTACCAGTCTGCCTGGGGCTTCAGGTGATCAGGCTGAGGCCGCAGGATCTTTAGGAGAGGAGATGAAGGAGCACACCAAGTGACTAAGTTTAAAGCTTTATTAACCAAATAACAGCAGTGAGTGCTGGGTGCACCCCACATCACTCAAAGGGAGGAAGAAAGCGTTAGTGCCCAAGCCCTAACCCACTTTCATACTTACACACGCACAACCCAAGGCTGGCCAAGCCTGGGTGTAACGTAAGAAGAAGTGGGGGGGAAAGATGAGAGTTCTACCCTGTGCACAGGTTGTCTAGGGTCCGCTGTAAATCTCTGTCTTGCTTCAGCTCTCAGGAGAGTTTTAAGCCCTGGGTTCTTCTGGGGGCGTTTCATCCAGTGGCCCCCATCCCCCGTGGTCTCTGTACCAGTCCAAACCGGCCTTCTGCAGCTCCTTTGGCTTCCCCAAAACACACCAGTTTCAGGGTCGCAAGACTGTTGTGTTCCCATTCGCTGGCCTTCGCAATCTTACTAGTTTTGCAACCCCTTCAGTTCTGTCTGGCTCAGTTCTCCTTTCTCATGGCTAGCCGGGGTTGTGATACAGGCTTCCGGCTGTTTGGCAGCAGAGAGCTTGTTTGTGTGCACTGGCCTTGGGCTGCAGTTTCGTTCCTTAGCTTTGGTTCGTCAAGTTAACCCGTTCCTTTCTCCCTTCCTCCCCCTTTGGCCCTTTGTAACCTGCAAAGGAATCTTCCATTCCACACTCATACCTTTAACCCTTCCCAAGATACTTCCCAATGCATATAGAGATGTTAGCAATATACAATGCTGGTGCTTACCCAGGGGACCCCATGAGTGGGGGAGGCATTTTATTGTGACACTATGAGAGTTTCTTGTGTACTGCCCTCCACCCAGGATAAACAAACCTGTTCCCGGAACATAACATCTTTCTCCATAGCAGAACAGGGAATTGTGTGAATGACAATGGAAGAGTAAGTAGACTCGAGGACAGGTCACCACGTCATCGCTATGACCACACTACACAGTGACCAGGTAGCAAGGTGGGTCATGGGTCAACGTGCAGCTTTACCCAGGCCTCCAGACAGGTTTGCCAGCTCCATTTCTACACACCTTTGAACACGTATCTCAGGGATTTGAGTGTGAATGATAGTAATGTAGGAGGCAATGACTAGCGATTTGACACACCGAAAGCCGGAAATGTAGACATACTCTCAGAGAACATCTCTTGCCACCCTGGCCTTCATGTGGACAAAGACACTCATCTGTCTTCTCAGCAAGGATGCCAGTGATATTCATTTACCTCCTGAAGACTTAAGGAGGGAGGACCTGAAATAGTAGATTGAGGATATCAAGTAGGAAGATACTGGATATGGGGAGAGAAAAATAGAAGAGTCAAAGATGACACTAATGCTGAAAGATTAAGTTCTCAAATATTTCTGCTGTTTTGCAAATGTATTATTTGATTCACCCAACTGTAGCATATAGTTCTGTGCTTAATAACTTTGTCCCCTTGAACTAAATCAATATTCTAATACCTGACCTCAAACAACTTCCAGATCAACCAAGAGAAAAAGAGAATTCACCTCCTTTGCAGTCATTTTTATTTGTTTAGAAAAGTGTTTAGTTTCAGGCTCGTTATTAATACCATGATTTTGTGTATGTGTGTGTGTATAGGTTTACTCCCACCAAAATACCCAAAGTGAAATATGAATTAATGGTATCACCTTTTCCTGCGAGAATGGAGTCCCCACCTGCAATCCCAGTAAGTATCTCACCTCAGTTTCACTAGATCTAAGGAGGTTTGTTTCTTTGTGTAACATTGGAGCTGTGGTTTTATCCAGAACACTTAGGAAATGTGCATTCACCTGAAAGTTAAGCAGTAAGACATGACAGGATGTGCTTCATGCTATACAACATTACCCTGCAGGTGCCTTGTGAGGAACAAAGCTAAGGCAAGTTTCCTGAATATCTTGGGCATGATGTTGCACCTTATTGTGCCTCTGGGTAATTACAAAATGGCTTCATGAAAGAAAAATTATTCCTGTTTGCTTGGGGGTTTAGTTGGTTGTTTTTTTTAGTGTGGATTTTATATAGATCCTTCCACTTGGAGGGGAAAAAAGTCAAAGAAATAAACATTTTAAGGGCCAGATCTCTCTCTCACACACACCCTGACTGGAATGCCCAAGAGGGAGGCGAACTCCATGAGGTGACCCTGGCAGAGATTTTCTTGAACCAGCCCTTAAGGATTTGTGGAGAGGAATGTCTGTACTGAGAACAGGAATTGTCTTACAGGGGTGACTGCTGCATTGCTGCTTCTGCTACCACCCCCACCCCACCCCCGGGCAACATAATTTCTGCAGTTATTGGCTGGGGTCCCCCTGTGGCAGCTCTGTAGCTGCTGCAGAGGTGACTCAGAGAGAGCACTATAGCTCTCAACTGTAGTTCTTCCACCTAGCTGTCTGCAAGGCACTTTGCAGTGCTTCAGAAAGCAACACTTCCCCTCTTCTACTTTTTGGTCTTGTACCATGAACTCAGCAGCATTCCATCCATGATGCAGAGCTCCAGCAAATAAGCATTTGGGTTGCCAATTTGGTTGGCTGTATTCCTGGAGGTTTCATCTCATGACATGATCTTTAATTAAAGATTAATCTTTAATTCCTGGAGACTCCCGGGCAATCCTGGAGGGATGGCAACCCTAAGAAGCATCCACATTCAGTAAGGAGAGGGGGATGGAGTGACAGAGGAAGTATGGATGCTCTCCAACTTACGCAAGCGTTCCGTTCCGGAACGCCTTGCGTAACTCCAATTTTGCGTAAGTTGGGAACATATACCCGACCATTACACACACACACACAAAAAATTCTAGTTTACGGAATTTACAGAACTTTTTCCGTAAGTGCAGATTTGCGTAAGTCGGGCTTGCATAACCCAGGGAGCGTCTGTACTCTCCCTTCTGTGCAGCAAGGTCAAGGGTTCCTGCCTGGCTTTGTTTATACTAAGCATGAAAGTAAGAAAAAAGGATCTACAGAACCAGAACCTATTTTAATGTTGTTTATTCTGAAAGAGGTTTCTCTTCCTTTCTCCTTTGACTTAGCAGAAATGGGGTTAAACACTGAACATATTCTTTTTTGGGGGAAGCTGCTAAAGTGTTTGAGTATCTCCAGGAGGAGTAAAAGAGAGAGATACATTAATTAAATAAATAAACTGGAGAGAAAGGTCTGAGGGGGGACATAATGTATTTCATCTTTCCCACCTGACAGGTGTATCACGTTAATGGCCTCCACTCTGAGTCATCTCTTTTGGTGCTAAGGTTTTGGTTTGGAGGTATTATTTTGGCCGGGGAAGGGGGGGCGGGGGAGAGGAGGCTCTTTAAGGTCCCAGTTCAGTAAAGCTTTTAAATACATGCTTAAATACTTTGCTGAATAGGGCTGGATGGCTGAATTGGGCCTAAATTGCTCCTTCTATTATCATTATACCTTGCATAGTAATTTTAGCAGTTATTTTCAAATTATGGGCTAATAGACTCTTTTAATTTGGTACAAGCCATTCAGGTCAATTTCATGTATTTCTTATGGTATCACATGAAAAAATTGAGTATGCCAGCCCCATCTTCAACCTGCTTTGGGGGATATAATTTGAAAATTATTGCTACAATACAATTACTATATAACTATTTGCTGTAGGTAACAATTTAAATGGGTCACATGTTCCTTGAATCACTTGCATATAAAGATTTCCCAGATTGCCCAATAACAGCATTGCTTAGCAAATAAATTACTGGGTTCTTAACTTATGTAGTAAAATATTTAATTATTGATTTAATTGTCAAGTAAATACGTTGCTCAGTAAAGGAATTAATTTCCATTACTAAACATTATACTACAGAGCATTTGCTAAATGGATGCATTATTTTATTACTATCAATAATTTCAGTGTAGGATTCCATCCCCCCTGCAGATGATTTGAGATCAGCCTTCAGAAGAATTTCAGCCCTGTCTGTGAGACCAGTGGTAAAAACCAATATGTACAGGCCACTCTCCTAAAGAGACTGAATAACTAATGCTGTGAACAGGATTAAATGAGGAAAATTCATAGCAAAATAAATGTATTGTTTAGAACAGAAAAGGTAAAAATCACTGCTGAGCAGAGACAAGGTGGAAAAATGTGCAAATAAATAACTAGAGTAAACCAAAAATCACAACTGGCATCCCCCTATGAAATAATGATCAACATGAGTCTGTGTTGTAGTGAAATCTATCATCTCTTACCATCACCCAGGGAAAAACTGGTAGATAGAACAGTAGGTCTTGATGGGAAAACTCATAGATGACTTAGACCATTGTAGGTTTAAGGGGAGATGCTAATAATCATTAAATGCCTTCTCTTCTTCTGTGATTCTTTATGGTATCTCAAGCTGTGTTAACTTATGATTTTCTACATAGGCAGCTCAACTCAGAGATTTCATTTCTGTACGTAACCAAGCAATGGACATGATCACAAGGGCCTTTGCCTTGCTGGACTTGGAGTTTCAAAAGCTAGACACGTATGTATTATTTAGAGTCTCTAGAAATGTTCTTTGTGTTTTGTGGGAGATGGGGGGTAAAAATCTCTTAAAGGGGGCAAGGATAAGGATTATTATGGGAACCAATATTTTACGAGCAAAAAATACGATAGAAATGTCTACAAATGTAAAAGTTCAGCAAGATGATTCGGCTTTTTAAATAAAGGGCTGCAAGCTTCATTATCATTAAACTGTTTTCCCCTCCATGGAGCAGTATGCATCATATGGCTGTGGCTGCTGCCAAAAAGATAATGTGATATTCAGAAACCTCAAAGGGCATAATTGCTCTACTGTTTGCTCACAATTTGTTTAAAGTTTAATATGCAGTATGTATTTTAAAATTTGGATGTTAGTTATTATATCATGAGTAGGGTGACCAGATGTCCTGATTTTATAGGGACAGTCCCGATTTTTGGGTCTTTTTCTTATATAGGCTCCTATTACCCCCCACCCCCGTCCCTATTTTTCACATTTGCTGTCTGGTCACCCTACATCAGTAGTTCCCAAACTGGGGTTCGCAAACCCCTGGGGGTTCGCAGAACGTTACAGGGGATTCGCCAGAAAAATTTCACTAATGGCGGACAGAGGACCCCGGGCATTAGAGACAGCAGGTGGGACCCAGTTGCAGGGCAGACACCCCGAGCCCCAGGGAGAGCGGGACCGGGCAGTTGGGGCTGGCAGCCTGCGCCCTGCCCCCACCAACCGGGTAGCCAGCAGTCCGAACCCCAGCGCTCCGCGTGGGACTGGCAGCCCAAGCCCCAGGGAGAGCAGGGCCAGGCAGTTGGGGCTGGCAGCCTGAGCCCTGCCCCCATCAGCAGGGGAGCCGGCAGCCCGAACCCCAGCGCTCCCCACGCAGGGCTGGCAGCCCAAGCCCTGGGAAGACTGGGGCCAGGCAGTTGGGGCTGGCAGCCCCAGCTCTGCCCCTGTCAGCAGGGGAGCCAGCAACCCAAACCCCAGCCCGAGCCCCAGGAAGAGCGGGGCAGGCAGTTGGGGCATCCATCACATTGAGGAAATTTTAAACTTTAATCCCTGAAAATATTCATTTTTAGGAGGGGGTTCACGAGATTTCACAATTTAGTGAAAGGGGTTCGCGGACTGTTAAAGTTGAGAACCACTGCCCTACATGAATGTCAAAGTATTTTAAGCAACTTATAGAGAAACATGAAAGAGTTACTACTAGGCTTAGTTCTAGTTCTCAGAGCCCGATTGCCCCCTCTGGCAGAAAAACAATACAGAAAGGGACTCAGAGGAAGGAAATTTCCTTAAGGATCATCTTGCAGAGATCCTTCCCTCTGGTTGCTTCACTAGGGGAGTGAGCTTATCCCCTGTGGTACAGGTTGCAGGAGCCACCCACAAATCTGAAGGATTCCTGGGTATCTGTGGGAGATCAGAGTCATCCATGTGCATAACCTGTACTTCCACAGTTGCTTGAGCCCCCAGTGGAATCCTGTGCTCCATCCCTGGCAGCATACCACCACCGTAGCTATGTTATCAGGGACTTGCCTGCAGCTGCCCCTGGGGAAAAGATAATACAGCTCCAATTTCTATTTTCTGAATAATCTTTTCAGGGCTATACTGGGGGAGGGGGATCCACCCAGGTCCACCTATTCTCTGTTCCTTTCTCCAGCCCTGTGTCTACAGAGTGCCCTTCATGTGGTAAAGATGAGGGGAATATTACCCAATTCCCCCCTCCTTCCTGAGAGGTGGAATAACCACCCTCAGTTCTTAGGGGATGTACCATCCTACACAGAGATAATTAGTTGAAGGGCCTTTTGTCTTTGCACTAATTTCCTTGTTACTAATTTCCTTTGCACTAATTTCCTTGTTACCTACCTTTTGGTTTTGTTTTCAGTGTTGTTTAGAGCTTCTTTCTTTTGGATGTTTAATTTCCTTTTAGAGCCTTCTGTAGCAATGGGTGAACCACACAAAGTTTGGAGGTTCAGATCAACAGCGCAAAGTTTGATGCTGATCATAAGCTTTTCTAAAATCTTTTTGGTCTGAAAACCTTGAAAGATCAAGTTCTGGCAGGATTTCCAGTATTTACTACAGCTTTAGCCTGGCTAGAAATAGCACACAAAAAGTCTTTCCCATGGTTTTCCGATTCTTGCTGTCCTTGCCAGAATCACAGTGTACACTTTACAGAGATGAGTGATGATTTTTTTTGGGAAAGGGCCCTAGGGGAGGCTAACTTGCTTCTCCTTCCCTCTGAGTTGTAGTGCTCAAATTGCCATTGGATTTATAACACAGCTGTTGGAGTTCTGCTGTGAGTAGTGTGTGTCTGGGCAGGTACTGGTTGCTGAGGTTCAGCAGCTCCCCGCTGGATTTGAGAGGCCTTGTTCAAGTGCAGCCAGGTTCAGTGGACATCAAGCTAAATAGTTGAAGATCAAACTACATATCCCATTGCCAATATTTTATTTTTTTCTTTCAAAATAAAACCACAAGGAAATTGTACACACAAAACTAGCGTAAATGCATTGCTGAAACTGGGAAATCAGACCTCCAGAAGAGAGGAAATGCAGGGTTAAAGTTGAAAACCTTAACTCTGACCCATCTGCTAATTCTTTGTTAATGTAATACAAACAGGGATTTCTTATAACAGCCCTGTGTAAAGTAAGGTTTGATTATGTAGGAATGCACAAGGAGGGAGAGAGGGCAGGTAGAGAGGTGTCTAGGTAGAGTCTGTTCCTTTTAAGGTCAATGGGGACCTGGGGCCAGCCAACTCTGTTCCAAGGCATGGCCCCTTTAAGAAAAGGTAGGAGGATCATGAGACCAAACTAGGAATAGGATACTGTGCCTGAGGCATGTGATCATCTGATGAGGATTAAAAAGTAGTGCTGTTTGATCAGTTAGGAGGAACCTAGAGAGGCTGTCTTGTGGTAGGACTACATGATGATGGGTTTGGGAAGCCTGACAGTTCAGGCACAGCCCCAAGAAGGAGGGCTATGGTGACCTTATCCCAAAGGAAAGAGAAGTTTGAGCCCAGGGACTGGTGCCATGAAAAGACCTGGTGGGGTGTTTCTTACTAGAGGGGCCCACAGGCTGGAGAGGAACCAACAGAGCTCCCAGGTAGAGAAGGAACTGGGGAGTTGTGAAAGAGCTTGAGCTTGAAACAAGGGACTTGATTCTTGTCAGTCTCATGGCTGCTCACCACTGAATAACGGGTGTAAAAGTGACCAGTCTCATGTTCACTTGATAATAAGTCTGGTCTATTTCACGGTTGCAATTCAGCAGTGACTAGTATGAAACTGACAAGGATCGTGTCAATGTCAGTGAGTGGCTTCCACCCTCCATAGCTCCATTTGTGAAATACTATGGGATTTCAGTTCTCTGAAAACTTTTGATTAGTTGGTTTTCATTCCCATTTGGGATGAAAAATATTTTTTTAAATACAAAATTTCATGCAGAACTAAAATTTGGTTTCCTGGACAGCTTTGACAGTATCTGTTTAAGACAAAGTGCTTCCAGGAGCTCTGTTGCAGCAGAGCACTATGAAGCCCACAATTCCCAGTCTAGACTGGATCAGTTCCAGTGAAATTCGTTACCTTGAGATTATTCCACTGACCAAGGTCTTACAATAGGAAACTTTTGCTAAAACGTCTTGTTGTTGTTCCTTGTGTTTGAGCTCCACTGGGGGTGACAATGTAGGCAAAGCTGCCATCAATTTCCAGTATTTTAAGTAAAGTTGGGCAGAAACCAGACTTCCTGTTTCATGGGAAATTCTGAAATTTTAAAACTTTTCTGTTTTAAAATAGAATAATTAAAAAATTTGAAATCTCCCAGGAAACAACATTTTGAAAAGTTCATTTTCAGGTCATTTGAAATGTTTTGTTCTAATTTTCACTTGTATTAAAAAAACTTGAAACAATAACATCTTTTCAAAATGAAAAACTGGAAATTTATTGGAATTCCCCATTCTGCTTTTTTAAGTGAAATTTTGTTGAAATCTACACAAATGTTTCACTTTTGGCAAATTGGCATTTTCTTCTGACAGAAAATGTTCCAGAAAATTTCTGACCAGCTCTCATTTTAAACTATATGTCATTTAGCTGTTAGACAACATGTGCTTAAAATGCTGATGCCTATGTCATGCTCTGTCTACACTAGTGTTGTCACTATTACTAACACCAGTTGTTGTCTGATCCTTTTCAATGATTAATAATGCTTGGATTGGTTGCCAGTTGATCTGATTAATGAGCTGAGGGTAATAGGGCTATTGTCCCAGAATCAATCAGGCTACACAGAACTAAACCAACCAATTCGATATCTTGTAGGGAACCTCGAGGGGTCTGGCAAGGAACTCACACTGAGGGCAAAGTAAAGCCTTAGAAATTTTTATCAGGATCAATAATAAAGCCAGAAAAGCTCTGAGCCACATAAATAGATAGGAATAATACAGTATTGGGGATATCTGTGGTACCATTCTTTGCATATGCTCTTAGATTTGCATACTTATACCCTTCCTTGAGGTACTGATGGTAAGACAAAGGATCAGCCTTGTCTATGGCATGCCAAACGAATCCAGTGGTCCACGTTCCTCAATGCCCAAGATTGATGAAGGGTCAAATGATGGAAAACTAGCCCCCTCCACATGGTGGTTTGCCCTATTATAGGTAGAGCCCTGCGCGGATACAAGTTTATACCCTCAGATGCGGATATCCACGGATATAAATCGGTGGAACTGCAGGGCTCTCCCAAGAACCACAGCAGTGAAAGGAGCAGAACGTGGGGCCGCCGCTCCCAGGAACCAGCACCTCACTCCAGCAGCTCCTCCAGCGTGGCTGTACTACCTCCGTTCCTTCCATGTAGCTGTCTGCGTCTCCTGTCTGGGTGGATGCGCGCTGATTGAACACAAGAGCGTGACCAGGAACAGCTGCCGGTAAGCTTGGTGCCCACCCCAGTGGGCAGCGCTGGGGGCAGTACAGCCACGCTGGAGGAGCTGCTGGTGCAGGGCGCTGGCTCCTGGGAGTGGCAGCCCCACATTCTGTTCCTTTCGCCGCTGCGGTTACCAGGAGAGCCCTGTGGTTCCGTGGATACCAATTTATATCTGCAGATATCTGCATCCGCGGGTATGAATTTGTATCTGCGCAAGGCTCTAATGATAGGGCCTGAACACTAGCATGAATATTCATTCTAATGCTCAGCCTTCCATGTCCAAATCTAATTTCCTCACCCTCAAACTGTTGGGGTGCACTTATCCTATAGGTTAACATATTAATACATATTCATACCATTTTGACTCATTATTTTATACATCACCTCTTGCTCAAGCAAATTTGTGTTTAGATATCTGCCAATGATTGTATCCTAAAATATCCCAGCTCAGTATCACTTTTATGTCCCTACGGTTACCGGCTATCATTAGGTTTCAACTTCTGCTATTGAGCAAGCTATTCCTAATTCCCCAAAATCTAAGGGTAACTATCAGGCCATTTATCTATGCCAAGGGTCACAGGACTACTATATTTGATTATACTTAAATTAACCTGCCTAAGCTAATATTTTACTGTATACAGGCCTGTAGGTTTCTTGCATTACAACTTAGTATAAAGGCCAGGATAGCTCTATGGGCTACACAGTGGAGCTGAAACAGTGGGGACATTTTAGCAAAAATATTCTAGTATAAACACAACTTAAGTGGCGGGAAAAGTTGTTTGTTTGGCACATTTAATATAATTTTTAGAGTGGACAATAGGAAGCAATCCCGCACAAACAAGGAGCTGGACTAGAGATAATGTAACAATTAGATCTTTTCTGTCTATTTTCTCTGACATGTCTAGATTGTAAGCATGAAAAGAGGTAATTTTTTTATGAATTTGCCAGGGTGCCAATTAGATTTTAAAGCTGAAATCTAACAAACTAGGTTTGCCAGTTGGGTAAGTTATTTTTATTGAATCCAGGGAGTGTTAGCTTACCAGTTTTAATGCTGGGTTCTTTCCAGGTCAATTTTTAACTTGAACAGTATTCCTTAAATCAGGACACTTCACACTTGCTTATTCTTAGCCAACCAACAATGTATTTATTCACCCAGAACCTCATTAGTATACAATCAACAGTTCACCATTCAAATGTAGACACAACCAATATTCTAGGTGTGTACTACACACACAATACAGTCTTGCAAAAAAATTATTACAGAGTAGAGTTGAGGCTCAGCAGTTATTTTGAGGAACAGTGCAAATTACCAAGATTTCTTACTACATTTACTTATCAGTTATTTAGTACCAACACATTTATCACACTTCCAAGGATACACTTGTCTTTAAGGCACTTTGAAGAGTGTGGGTAGTATGGTACAAATGGATTGGTCCAAAAAGGACAAGTTTAGAATATTAAAAGCAATTGCTTAAAGTTATTGTTTTCAGTCTCACTTGGTTTATAGAGGAATTAAAATTAAAAATATGGTTGCTTGAGAGAAACCATTAGACAGTGTGGGCTCAGCAAAATAATATACAGTTCTTTATGTTAAAGAAATAGGAGTAATACAATCTCTGAATTGAAATCCCCTCACCACTTTTTATCCCTTTAGCCCTGGGATGGGGAGGGTCATTTCCACAAGGCTGGTCTGGTCTGGACCTAGGTCACACTTTTAGGATTCCGAAGCTTCTTGTTGGATTCAGTCAACTCTCTTGAGCACATGGTGACCTCAGTTTATATACCCTAGTTTCAGGACTAATTGGAAGGGATCACCCTCGAATTCCTGATACATGCCAAGTAAGTGCTTAGATTTCAGCTCTTATTTTCTCTGATGCTTTCATCGGTATCCAGTAGATGGCACCGGTATATAACAAATGTTTTTAATCCATTTCTTATCGGAGGCTTTTTAAGCTTGATTCATTTCAAGGATTGTTCTTCATTATTAGCCCCTACTATTAATTGGGATCCCTTCTCCTTCTCCCCACCCCTTTTAAGTAATCCTTGGAATTTCTAAACATTATAGCTGACAGTTTCCTAACTCAAAAAGTGTTACAGCCGACATGGGGGGAATTCTATATTAGGCCTTGTCCTAACGTAAAGAGGAAAAGACTACAGAACTAAAAGTTATTGGTAGCTTAGTGTAAAAGTGACCATGAATTGATCATATTTATAATTCTGCAAACAGAATCTGGACTTTATATATGGTGCTTTAATAGGGCTAAGCTGACTCAGCTGGTAGAAAGAATTTAATCAGAAAAATGTGCATGATAATGTTCATCCTTTAAGAATGCCTTACTAGATGCCCAAAAAGCCACAATCCCACAACTGAGGAAGAAGGCTGTGCGGATTAAAAAAAAAAAACTGGTTTAGAAGGGAAGTGAAGGCAGCTATAAAAATAATAAAATAATAATATATAATGAATGGAAGAAAGGGGGAGTTGATAGTCAGAAGTTAGGAATTGTAGAAAATTGATAAGGAAAGCCAAGGGACACAAGGAGAAATGTATGGTCAACAGACAAGGACAATAAGGAGTTTTAAAAATATATTAGGAACAAAAAGAATTCTGACAATGGTATTGGTTCATTATTAGCTAGAAATGAAAGAACTGTCAATAATAATGCATAAAAAGCAAAAAAAGAAAAAGTGTTCAATAAGTATTTTTGTTCTGTATTTGAAGGAAAAAAAGATGATGCAGTCTCATTATATGGTCCTAACACTCTTTCCATCCCACTAGTATCTCTAGAGGATGTTAAAGAGAAGCCTCCAAAGTCAGACATTTTAAAATCAGCAGGTCCAGAGAAATTGCATCCAAGAGTTTTAAAAGAACTCCCCCCAATTTACTTTACAGTGAGAAAGCTGAATTAGTTCAGGCCACAATTGCTTTCCAACAAGAAAAGGAGGCTTACAACAAACAGTTCAGATATCAACAGCAGGTGGGTTTCTGTATTTATAAAAGATATGGTGAAAAAGTGGCTGCATGTTCATAGATGGAATTTATTTCTTCAGCAATTACATATTAGCAAAGTATGGGGACACAAAAGTTAAAACATCTCTTGATGCTAACTAGGCTCAACTTGCACAACTCAGGTGTTGATAAATTAGAGAGGGTTCAGAAGAGAGCCCCAGGAATTATTAAAGGATTAGAAAACATGTCTTATAATGATAGACTCAAAGAGCTCAATCTATTTAGTTTAACAAAGAGAAGGTTAAGAAGTGACTTGATTACAGTCTAGGAAGTACCTACATGGGGAACAACCAAATCTTTTTTTAAACGGCTTGGGATAGGGATAGAGACAAGGGAGGGGATAGAGACAAGCACCTACAAGATCTCTATCAAGCATTCTTAAAACTACAATACCCACCTGCTGAAGTGAAAAAACAGATTGACAGAGCCAGACGAGTACCCAGAAGTCACCTCCTACAAGACAGGCCCAACAAAGAAAATAACAGAACACCACTAGCTGTCACCTTCAGCCCCCAACTAAAACCTCTCCAGCGCATCATCAGAGATCTACAACCTATCCTGAAAGATGATCCCTTACTCTCACAGATCTTGGGAGACAGACCTGTCCTCGCTTACAGACAACCCCCCAACCTAAAGCAAATACTCACCAGCAACCACACATCACTGAACAAAACCACTAACCCAGGAACCTATCCTTGTAACAAACCCCGATGTCAACTCTGTCCACATATCTATTCCAGTGACATCATCATAGGACCTAATCACATCAGCCATACCATCAGGGGCTCGTTCACCTGCACATCTACCAATGTGATATATGCCATCATGTGCCAGCAATGCCCCTCTGCCATGTACATTGGCCAAACCGGACAGTCTCTACGCAAAAGAATTAATGGACACAAATCTGACATCAGGAATCAAAATACTCAAAAACCAGTGGGAGAACACTTTAACCTGTCTGGTCATTCAGTGACAGACCTGCGGGTGGCTATATTACAACAGAAAAACTTCAAAAACAGACTCCAACGAGAAACTGCTGAGCTAGAATTGATATGCAAACTAGACACAATCAACTCCGGTTTGAATAAGGACTGGGAATGGCTGAGCCATTACAGACATTGAATCTGTCTCCCCTTGTTAGTATTCTCACACTTGTTATCTAACTGTCTGTCTGTACTAGGCTAGCTTGATTATCACTTCAAAAGTTTTTTTTCTCTTAATTAATTGGCCTCTCAGAGGTGGTAAGACAACTCCCACCTGTTTATGCTCTCTGTATGTGTGTATATATATCTCCTCAATATATGTTCCATTCTATATGCATCCGAAGAAGTGGGCTGTAGTCCACGAAAGCTTATGCTCTAATAAATTTGTTAGTCTCTAAGGTGCCACAAGTCCTCCTGTTCTTCTTTTTGCTTAGATAAAGTGTCTCAAATGATGTGAACCATTTTCTTAGTGTCTTTACTTCTTAGGTGGATTCTATTTTGTGATAAACAGAGGTGGATAGCTTTTTTTAATTTCTGAGGGCCAGAAGGAATCAGAAAGTATTGATCATTCAAGGGATATCTGTTCTATATATCCCTTACAAGATTCTATTATATATTTATTGTTACAGAAAAGCTATCTTAAACATCCCATTTTCTAAACAAGGCCACAGAAAGAAATAAAAATATTGTTAAAAGTAACTTTAAAAATATGTTTAAAAACTACAAATCTGTTTTTAAAAATGCTGTACCATTAAAATTGGCTTACACTTCATAATGATTTTAATATTCTCAAAAATCTTTTTAGGAAAAATAGAAATTAGGACAGAAAAAGCATTGGAACTGAGAGAGAGAGTTTTCTTGGTTCATTTTGGAATTAAGAGCCTCCATTTTGGAATGCAGAGTTTCTCAGAACTATGATAGTAAGCTTTCATCAGATAGTTAGAAATACATAAAGATTACTCTCTTCTTGCAAAAATTTAAATCTTTCTCACTATATGTCAAGAGTTTAGATAGGCTGTGTGTACACTTACTTTGTTACCGCACACAAACGAGACCATTAAAAATATAATTATTATTTTATATTTTGCTTTGTTTTGTAGGGAGTTCAAGCAAAAGCATAGATTCTACTTTAATCAACAATATAGATGTATTTGTAACTATCACAGCACCTATAAGAGACTGCTATAGTTCAAGCCTCTGGCTTTGATCCTGCAATTGACTTTGTGGATGGATCCTTGCCCGTTTGAGGAGCTTCACTGATTTTAATGAGGAGCCACCTTGTATGAGGGGTTTGGCCGGGGCTCGTTCCTCTCTGGGGCGGCGGGGGACCACACTGCTTCGGTACTTCCTTCCAGTTGTTGATGGGGAATTAGCCTGGCCGTGGGAGTCTCTCGCCGTGGCAGCAGTAGAGGCGAACACAGACAGTTATTCGTGCCCGGCCCGTGGTCGGCGGCAATAGTGAGTCCAGGGCTCAGGTCCTCAGGCAGGAGCTGAGCAACTGTTTATATAATTAGCAGGCCCCGGCCTTGGGTCGGGGCAGGGCCACAGAGAGTCAGTGGCTCAGGCCCTCAGACACGGGCTGAGCAAAGGCAGGTAAACAACCAGCCCAGGCTCTCGGCTCGGAGGGGCCTGGGAGAAGGGGAGACTGCCACCCAGAATGGCCCTCCCATTCCACTGCGTCCCAGCCCAGGGCCTTAGCAGCGGCAGAGGACCCGCTGCTGTGTCAGTGGGGATCCTGGCCGCAACACACTGACATAGGCTCTGGCAGTGCTGCAGCTAGACTACAGTTGGCTGCCCCAGGGCCACTTCCTAACTCTCCCTCTAGAGGTACCTGGGTCTGGACGGTGTCCTCCGGGGGTTCAAGTACCATGGGTTTTTCAGGGTAACTGGCAAGGGGTAGGCTTGGCAGCTCCTCCGGGCTCTGGTCAGCGTCAGGCATTGGTTGGGCAGGCCAGTCTTCGGGTCTGCCACCGGTTGCCAGGGTCTCCCAACTGGGAGCTAGGTCACAGTCATCTGGCCTCTCCAGTGGCTGCTTCTCCAGTGAGCTCTGGGGTTGGGCTTTTATACTTCCTGTCCTGCGCTTTGACCTCTGGGGGGGCGGGTGCAGGACTCACTGGCTCTGCCCACTTTGGTGTCCAGAGGGGCTCGTCCCTCTCTGAGACGGTGGGGGACCACATCGCCTCGCTACACACCTGCATAGAGTTCATTGCGGAACTGAGGCTTTAGATCCTAATCCTGAAAACATTTATGCATGTGCTTAATTTAACTGTACCGTGAGTAGCCCTACTGAAGATAAAGGGCAATTCAGAGTAGTAAAGTTAAGCACATGCAGAATTGGGGCCTTCATCAACAAGGCTGCATGAGAATATTGCCATGAGACCTGGGAAAAATGCCTAAATTCACATTTTTGAAACTTATCCTGCTAGAAACTCCACCATGTTCACATTGTGGCATGTCCTTTCTCTTTTTGCCTCAAGTAGGGTGACCAGACAGCAAATGTGAAAAATCGGGATGAGGGTGGGGGGGTAATAGGAGCCTATATAAGAAAAAGACCCCAAAATCAGGACTGTCTCTATAAAATCAGGACATCTGGTCACCCTAGCCTCAAGGGAAAGGGGTCTCTAACCCAACAATTGAATGAGGCCTACTGAGGCCTCACTTAGGGTTCCTCAGGGAAAACAGGCTGCGATCCTTGGATCCTGTGTTGTAGCATGGAAAACTAGACCCTCCCTGGAGTATCCTGGATCCTCAACTCTGTGCAGTATGATTCCTTAAGGAGCTGTTCTTTTTGCTATTGCTTCTCCTCCTCAGCGTCTGTAGTCTCCCCACATACCTCCACCCAGGGGATAAAAGGAGTGAAGGAAGGAAGTTTGGAGCAACATTAATTCCCGGGCAGATTTCCACTTGGAAATTTGTGTGGAAACTAGGCATGTTTAGGGGCTGCTCTAGAAGTGTGCCCTCCTAAACCACAGACCTCTAACACCTGGTATTCCAGCACAGACCTGATCAAATAATTCCATTTACATTTAAAATCTATATTTAAAATGGCGTATTGTGTTTTTAAAATAACTGAAGCCACCAACATCCTTCGAAAACAGGCCTTTTTGGTAATTTCATGACTTGTTTGTTTTTACTAAACATATTTTCCCCTCCCCCCAATTTACTTTACAGTGAGAAAGCTGAATTAGTTCAGGCCACAATTGCTTTCCAACAAGAAAAGGAGGCTTACAACAAACAGTTCAGATATCAACAGCAGGTGGGTTTCTGTATTTATAAAAGATATGGTGAAAAAGTGGCTGCATGTTCATAGATGGAATTTATTTCTTCAGCAATTACATATTAGCAAAGTATGGGGACACAAAAGTTAAAACATCTCTTGATGCTAACTAGGCTCAACTTGCACAACTCAGGTGTTGATAAATTAGAGAGGGTTCAGAAGAGAGCCCCAGGAATTATTAAAGGATTAGAAAACATGTCTTATAATGATAGACTCAAAGAGCTCAATCTATTTAGTTTAACAAAGAGAAGGTTAAGAAGTGACTTGATTACAGTCTAGGAAGTACCTACATGGGGAACAACCAAATCTTTTTTTAAACGGCTAGTTGCAGGATAAAAAAGGGAATGGGGATTAGCCTGCAGAGCTGCCCTCTCCCCCACTTCATTTTCCCAGCTATAAAAATCTTATCTGGCAATAAATCAGAAATGGAGACTGCATCATTTCTTTTACTTTCAATAATGGAAACAAGGGCAAGTTCACAAACATCTTGGGCCAGATTCACTAGGCTGCAGGCCCTTGGAAATAGGAAGTCCACTTGGAGCTGGGGCACAGCACCTTTCAGGAACTAACATTGCCCCAAAAGTGGAAATGGCCACCATAGAAGAGAGCAGGGACAGATCAGCTGAGAGTTGCAAGGATTCAGTGTCTCTTCTAAGCAGTTTCCTGCAGAGGAGCTCCTGTACTGCCCCAACAGTAATTTAAAGCTGTTTTTCTCTAGAAGAACTGTTGAGGATAGCAGTTGCACTGCTGCCTACCTTTCCAGAGCAAATCCCCCCTCCATTGTTGCTGCTTTTGCAGGTGTAAGGGATGAACTTTTCTATTTTTGTTTTTATCACCATGACATGTGGGCACCTGTTTCGCACCCGTACCCCATCCCCAAAGGAGTGAATCTGTCCCCACTGTAAGTGTGCAAGAGATAAGACTGAAAACGTAGTAACCATCAAATTACACTGTGGGAAAGTGTTAGATCTACACAGGCGTTGTAATATGTCTCTACATAACTTAGCCAGCTGTTATGTCCCTTGGCTACCAAATTCCAAGACATCCTGCTGTTCTTCTGAAAGATTAATAGTCTGTTTTTCCTGTAACATTCTATCCTGCTTCTCCTGTTTTGTAGGATTCAGATTCCTCTCTGTCATGTAGCAGCATCTACATATTTGTTATTAGATTAAATCTTTCATTTTGATAGCTTTCTATAAAGGATGCTTTCACCTACCACTTAGAGTTTAGGTGCCTGGTTTTGGACATTTAAAATGTAGGGTGTCTCTAGATCTTGACCCTACTGCTCTCTCCCTGGTTCCTAATTCCTGGTAATTCACAGCATTTTCTTTCCTTGGTCTGCTCTTTCTGCTAACCTAGAGATGCTAATCAAGGCTCTCCACATCCAATCCTTTTCAGAACAGTACTGCAGGCAGCAACAAATTCATTTGCTTTATGGCAATCCAGGCACAAATCTATCCAAGGTTTCAGAGTAGCAGCCGTGTTAGTCTGTATCCGCAAAAAGAACAGGAGTACTTGTGGCACCTTAGAGACTAAATCTATCCAAGAATCTCACCCATATATATGATGAAGTTGTGCTCAGAATCTCTTTCCTCCAGCCTGGTTGCAACAGATTATTTTACCTAGTTTTATCCCGCATGGAGATGACTTAAAATTTTGGGAGAAACTTGACAGGCAGGGTTGCCTTGAAAAGCAAGTTATTTACAGTGTATTCAGCTGCTTCCTCCCTCTAGTCCTGTAAGGCCTGTCAAGGCATTTGCTTTCCTTGAAGGGAGAAGATCTAAGCTGTTGCCTGCTAGTGGGAAGCCTGAACTGACCTCCTGATCTATAATATTTGCCTTCTCCACAAATCTTGCAAGCAGTTAAGACTGATCTGTGTCTTTCCTTTGCCCAATGCCCATTCTTCTATGACTAGAACTGAAGGAGACTCATCATTGGTCCCCAGCACCCAGTCTCCACAGTACCACTACCCACACCACACTGCGTCTGTAAGTCCCTCCTTCCCGTTTTGTGCTCCTTTCATGTCTTAGGGCTTGTGTACACTGGCACTTTACAGCGCTGCAACTTTCTCACTCAGGGGCGTGAAAAAACATCCCCCTGAGCGCAGCAAGTTTCAGCGCTGTAAAGCACCAGTGTAGACAGTGCACCAGCGCTGGGAACTGTGCTCCCAGCACTGGTAGCTACACCCCTCGTGGAAGGGGTTTATTTAGAGCACTCAGCGCTGCGCTGCGGGAGAGCTCTCTTCCAGCGCTGTGCTACAACCACACAAGGCACGTTAAAGTGCTGCCATGGCAACGCTTTAATGTTGCCAGTGTAGACTAGCCCTTATTCTTTATTTGTGATAGATTAGTGCCTACTATATACTGGTCATTTTCCAAACATTCAGAAAGGACAGCTCTTGCTCCAAAGAGTTCACAAATCAAAGGGTATGTCTACAGTTAAAACATTACAGCAGCACGAATGCAGCAGAGATGCAGCACTGTAGCACTTCAGTGTAGACACTCATTACAATGACGGGAGAGGATCTGCTTTGCTGTAGTTAATCCACATCCCCAAGAGGCAGTAGCTAGGTTAATGGAAGATTACTTCCATGGACCTAGCACACTCTACGCCAGGGGTTAGATTGGCAGAGCTACGTCTCTCAGGGATGTGAAGAGGCGGAGCTATTCCAACGTAAATTTTCAGTATAGACCAGCCCTAAGCAGCTCCGGTCTCTCACTTGCCGTAGAGCCCAAAGATAGTCATGGCCTCAAATGCCAGCAAGATGTACATGGTACTCAGCTCCATGTCTTCTTTATTTAAATGCACATAGGATATTTGGGAAATGGTGCTGTCTGGCTGAGAGAAATAAAAGGCAGCTGGGTGAAGCTGAACCTGGGCAAGATAAGGGAATGCTGGTGGGAAAAGGGGAAACTTTGAAAGAAAGAAAGACCAGGAAAGAAACCCCTATGGCCTGACTCCAGATTGTTAAATTGGTCTGCAGCCTCAGGCACTCCTCCTGGTCTCCTCACTAGTGCTGGACACAGAGATAGTGATACCCACAAAAATGTCTTTATCCATCTAAAACTAGCAATAAGACTGCATCCCATTTTACCTAATATAGACCAGGCCATAAGAATCCATGCCTTTGTCACCTCCACGATGGACTATTCCAACTCACTACTCCAATATTAAAACAGCTTCAGTTAGTCCAGAATGCAGTAGCCCTCTTCTTCAGCATGACCGGCAACTGAGAGCAGTGCTCGGTGCACTATATTGGCTCACAGAGAATGTGGGAACCTTTATTACCTTACACCAGCACCACCACTTTTCTCTTTCTTGGTCATTGTTAGCTACTCCCCAAGTATTTGCCTGCCACTGCCTTTTGCAACACAACACAGGGTGGAAACCCTTGCCTGTGCCTTGTTGTCTGAGGTGAGAGTGGGGAGGTTAGGTTTCAGAATGCTTTTTTCCTTCCATATCCCTTGCTGGAGTTTGCAGCATGCTTTTTCATGTCCAGGACCAGGATGGACTGGGTGAACCTTCCCCACACACAGCAGCAATTTTCTTAATGAGGACAAAATTGACTAAAAACAGAGAGAAAGTGGAGTAAGAACAAAAAAGAAATTGTTTGGTTACATACCTAGACATACACTTTGCATAAGATAAATCAAGTAAGACGCTCTCTGCATCATGTTCCAAAAAGCACTGTGTGGCTCGGAGCCCAGAGTCAGAGTTCCACCCCCACCCTGTTCCAAGGTGAAAGAGAGTCTCCCTTCCCTTTGTTCAGGGACCTCACTTTTCCCTGCCCTGCAGCTTTCCTGTCTAGAAATGCCTCCCATCATCTAGTGTTATTGTAGCCATGTCAGTCCTAGGTGGGTGAGGTAATATCTTTTATTGAATCAGCTTCTGGTGGTGAGAGAGACAAGCTTTGGAGCCTCAACACGGAGCTCTTCTTCAAGACCTGAAAGAAGACTCCACTCTAGAGGGTGGCAACTTCATATTTCCAATTTGTATTGCCCATCAAAAACCACTTTACTTGATGGGCAGACTGCTCTGTGAAATACAGTCTTTCAAATGGGTAGTTAAACTTTTGAAAGGTGATAATTAAAGGCTATTGGAATCTCAATAGGACATCTCTCAGGCATTAGCTCAACAAAACCTTAGAGAAAACAGCAGGTCCAAAACCTATTGTGTAAAAAAACCTAAATACCTAAAAAGTTATTGGGGGTGGGGGGAGGAGAGACTTGTTTGGAGAATGGGGGTAGCCACCCTAGATAATGGGCGAGACATGATAGGTGAGGTAATATCTTTTATTGGACCAAGTTCCAACTTCTCTTGGGTGAGAGAGACAAAGCTTTCAAGCTACACAGAGTTCTTCTTCAGGTCTTCCCTTAAGAACTTTTTAGGTACTTATTTAGTTTTTTACCCAATAGGTTTTGGACTTACTGTTTTCTTTAAAGTTTTGTTGAGCTAATGCCCGAGAGATGTCCTATTGAGAATCCAGTGGCCTTTAATCATCACCTTTCAAAAGTTTAACTACCCATTTGAAAGACTGTATTTCACAGAGCAGTCTGCCCATCAAGTAAAGTGGCTTCTGATGGGCAATACAAATTGTTCACTGAATAAGGTCTGGCTGAGGAAGAATCTTTCTAAAACTAAAACTCCCCCCTCCTCAGATTATAAATATTACTTTGACATGTTCAGTCCATCACAACTCTCCAGTGAAACAGTACAAGATATTGTACCGCACAGAACACCTTTCTCTTCATGATCTCCCTCAACTACTACATTTCTCTGCCACCCTCTGTGAAGCTTGTGAGAGTGAAGGATTTCTTAGCAACAGGCCCAAAGCTTTGGAACTCATTAATGGAGGAGCTAAGAATGAGCTCAAATCTCATTGCCAGCGGGATAAAGTGCAGTGCTCACTTATTAGACTGTGCTATCCCACAGCAACTATACAAAGCAAAGAAAAATAGAGGTGGAAGAGGAGGAAAAAAGAGAAAAAAAGATGTAACAGGAGAGATATGGAAGAAACTTGACAAAGCATCATCTGATATAGAAATTCCTGTCTCCAAAGCAGAGGAGGGTGTTATACTTGGATACTTGATAGATATCAGACAACCATTACTTGAGTTTATTTGAACACAAAGACAAAATATCCACCTTTTAACCTTTTACAAGATTGGCTAATTAGCAAGCAGCACAGCAGTCTCTTTGTTTCCTAAATCACAGATTGTTTTAGGTGACAGGTGGGACCAACTATTGAAGAGCAAATCATCCCAGGAAATGTAGATTTTCTTAATGTGAAAGTTTAAAGTGCAGGAGTAAAACCCTGAGTCAGGATCAAATCCAGATGTGTTGTACAAAATATTTTTCACTAATATTTGTGAAAAGCTGAAAAGCAGTTTTCCTTCCTTCCTTCTGACCCCCTGCTCCTCATTCAGACACTCCTGTGCTCAGCCAACTACCCGGCTTCCCCAATAGTTTTTTATGAGCTTCTCTTCCACTCTGCTTTCCCCTAGAAAACCAGCAATTCCCAGGCTATAACAAAAGTCCCAGCTTTCCTGGAGAAAGGGCAGCAGACATCAGCTCTCCCAGCCCCATTTATTTTCTTTTTCAGAGCTTTCAGCCCCCACTTCTGGCATCTCCATTGGCATAAGCTGGCACAACTCTATTGATTTCAGTGGAAACCAAGCCAAATTCAGCTCTCTCTTTAAATTGTTGAGCTACACTGGAAGTTGACTTTGTATTTGATCATGGGCCTTCATATTTATTGCATTTCAATTGTTCTACAACAAATTTGCTCAATTTACAAATAGAAAAATATGTTCTAATTGCCAAGTCTGCAAACTCAGCCTTTAACCTAAAAATCAAATTGAGCTCATACTGGCTAAGACATCACCAGCCGCAGAGATCCTGTAATTGGAACATATTTAACAACTCTGTTGATGCATGAGCCAGAATAAAATCAGCTCATTCTCTCAGTTTTGTTAGCTCTGCAGGGCTAACAGGAGTAAGAAGTTGTACAGATTTATCTTAGTCAGTAAATTCAGTTGCTGTGACACTAAATATCCCCTGGAATCCGGTCCATTAAGTAAGAAAGGTGCCATTTTGTATAGGCACTTTTCAAAGCTGGAGTGCAATTTACAGGCTCTGTACTGCAGAACCCAGTTCACACAAGTAGTTGTTACTTAGACCATCTAAGCCTTGAACACTGTCTGTACTGGGTGTCCCCTGTACGTGACGTGACAGGTCATCCTGTCCTTTCTCTCTGTGATGTAGAAGTGGTCTCCAAGCTAGCCCCACACAATGTGGGTCAAAGTCTACAAAAGGGGTATTGGACTTCACTCACAAGTAGCACCATTCAGGTGCAAGCAGAGGCCTGCTAAGTATTATTATTCACATTAGCAAGACTTACTTAGATGAGGAAACATCTGCAGAAATAATAGCTTACTGCATTTGTCAAAGAAAACAATGTTCTTTATTATCACTGGTTAAGCAGAAAACTGAACAAAATATAGCTTAGAGAGACTGAAGAAATTTAAATGTGTCCTGAAATTAGGAAGAATCCTAGGATGTGAGTATGCCTTTGACAGCTATTTCCTGAAAGATGCACTGGACTAGATACTGGCTTGTCTTTTAATGTCCGTAATTGAACATAGACAACTTTAAAGCCAGTACCACTTAGCACATCTTTTAATTTTTGTTTGTTTTTAAACCAGGAGCTGCAAGAGATGCTAGATAAGCACAAGGCCCAAAATGAAGCCTGGCTCAAAGCCAGAGCAGAGGAAAATGACAAGGAAAGGAAAGAAATATGTAAACTGAGGGTAAACTTTTTCCAAAGTAACATATAACTGTGTGCATAACTGGAGAGTCCATTTGGATCCTTTCTATATGTGTTGTAGGCACAATTCTTATAGCAATAATGAAATAAGCAAAATGTGTTTTTTTTTCTTGAACACCACATATGAAGATGATACAACAACAACAAAACCACTGTTCCCAAAGTATTCTAGAAGGAAATGTTAAATGAATCACCGACTGCTAGTTCTGGATTACATTTTTAAATTGCTTTCAAATAATTTAATTGTTTTCCCCTTCAACTTTTTAGTTACGGTAGCTAAAATACATAAACATGTTTCCAGCAACCAAACAATCAATTTTTGCATGAACGATAAACATGTTTTGTTCACTATTGCTCTGTTTTAGTTCTGATTTATCTTTAAGAATTCCTCTGGTAAGAACTGAACCAAAAAAGTCTACTTTTAAAATAGTTAACAACCCCCCCTGCCCTATACTAGTTTATTTTAAAACTTAAAATACATTATTTTGTCCATATAGAGCCAGTTTTAATAATTATCACAATGATTTTCCTTATTAATGTAGCTTTGTTTGTTTTTTAATGCATGCAAACATTCTTTTTATCCTCCTCCTCAGTGGCCCAGTCCTGCCATCCTCACGCAGAGCCAGATTCTCCCCCGTGCTTCGAGTAGAGAGGAGTGCAAGCAGATTATAACTGAGTCAGGGCCACAGAATGTGACAGCACCAGCTCTGCAGTATGTTCTCCTCTCCTCCCCCAATAAGGGAAACTGCAGAAGCCTTTTTCCTAGACTGTGCCAGGTCAGGCCTCTGAGGTATTTGGAGGTAGGGCCAGGGATAGAACTAGGGAGCAGGTGCAGTCTGGAGTGTGCTGCCATGCTGAATCCATGGATTATCCAATCAGGTGTTAACATTAATAACTAGGGACTCTCCTTCATGGCTACTACTGTGAAGCTGAGGGGGTGTCAGCCAGCGGTAGAATGGATCCTGAATAAGAAACTGGCAGGGAGAAGGGCCCTGTGCATTGGCTGCATGGGACCCTGGGCTTCTGGAAATCTCAGGAAGTCAGGAGACCAAACCCTCACTCCAACCATTACACAAAGGGAGAGCAAGCCCAGCCTTCTGAAGTTACAGTGAGGGGGAAACTTAGGGCCACCAGACAGCAAGAGTGAAAAATCAGGACCGGGGTGGGGGCTAATAGGAGCCTATATAAGAAAAAGACCCCAAAATCAGGACTATCTGTATAAAATCAGGACACCTGGTCACCCTAGGGGAATTCCACAGCTGAAACTTGGAGATTCCTCCTGCTGCTGACATAAAAAACAGTTTGGGAAGAACATGGTTCTGAGCCCCTACTAAGACAGAACCCCCATTGGAATTGGGGTTTGACTAAGGAATAATAGATGGTAGTTATAAATTCTGCTGTACAACACGTCTGAGCAAGGCCCACTTATGCTCAGAAAATATAGAGCATTTGGCTGAAAGTTTCTGAAGTTTTGGCCTTGCTGATAAGGCATAAGAGGGAGTTAGTTGGTAGCTAAAGAGAAGTACTCAATAGCTTTCATGGGAACTAGATGCTCTCTGTGGAATCATCCTCTGCTCAGCCCATAGATTTCCACGCAGAAACTAGAGTTGGAGGTAATGCTGTTAGAAACGTAATAATTCTTGCTGGGTCCCCTCTCTCAGGTTTCTAAGTAGCCTCAGGGGAACTCAGCCTGCTGGAGCTGTGTTACTGAAGGGGAAGGGATAATAGAGAAACACAGGAAGCAGCCATCCATCTGGACTATTTTTTTTTTTGCCACTGGGGATCTGAAAGTATTTTTTCCTGGGGATTCATTGGATTTATTAAATAGGGAGGCTTCACTCCCTGCCCACTCCAAGACCCAAACCCCTGCCATGAGAGGGGACAAATTCCTGCAATCTATATGGCAAGCCCTTGAATTTTCAGTTTGATCTGGCCCTAAATTATTTTTTCCACTTGGCAGTGAGCTAGTTGATTTTGTTTGTTTTGGTTTTTGAATTTTACTTGACTGAAAGAGAGAGTCTGGTCATAGCTGTGGCTCTCTAGCACTTATGGGTTTTTTTGATTGGAGGGGGGGGGGGTGGGGAGGTGGTGGTATATTTTAACTCATTTTTTATATTAGTTGCCAGGACTGGATGTTTCATCTAAAGCGTGGTCTCCTGCCTTTTGTAGGAAGAGATTCTTCATGATCAGGAGAGGCTAAAAGAAGAACAGCAAAATGTTCAACACCGCAATCAGCAGCTGCTTTCTATTATGCAACAGTTTAAAGGAATGTGACCAGTCTGCTGAATAAAGCCTGAACCACATGAGCAGGATCATAGCAACAATACAACCCTACTTGAACAACTGAGCTCTTATATACTAATATAAAAAAGATCCAGTTACTGTGCATGTTGAAGGACCATATTCGGTTAGTGTGAAAAGGAGTTTAATCTCCTTAGGTTCTCTCATGAGCACTGGAATGATATCTCAATTAAATTTCCACCCACTACCTTTTGTGCATTTTCCATTTTGATTCAATGTTTTTTTCAGATTTTTGAAGAATTATTTCTTTGCCTTGTCTGAGCTTAAAAAAGAAGAAAAGGCAGAACACTATGGCTGCCCCTATGAAAGCTGGACCTACGGAGTTTTATTTCAGGGTCATGCGGTTAAGATTAGGATGTCATTCATATACCAGCAAAAAGAACAGCGCGGTTGTCAAGTAGGACATTCTTGTTTAAAAAAAAAAAGTTAAATATTTTGTAACAGTGGGAAAGAAGACAGAAACCATAGCTAGGATAATATGATTATATTTTATGGCCAGATTCTGCTTACAACTAAACTGGTGTAACTGAAGAACAAGTCTATTGACTAGAATGGAGTTACATTGAATTCATACAGGGGGAAACTAGGAACAGAATTTTGAAACTGAGCTTTGCATTGGAGGGACCAAATATGGACCATTTTAAACAGCTTACAGTGATAAAGCAAAAAAATCATGTTTGTTGGGTATGGAGGAATTGTCAAAGGTTTTAGGCATTTTGTTTTCAGCTTGATTCATGAAAAAAAAAGTTATTTCAGTCATCTGCTTCTCTGTATTAAACTATTTCTCCTTTTTAAATTTCAATGGGCTGCTTTATACCATCAGTTTTCAGGCAGAACTCCCTAGTGTTTGAAATCAGTGGGGAGTTTTGCTGAAAAATTGCTGGCACTATATAACCCCACATCTTAAAAATCATTTTTTAACAGACTAATTTGTCAGTGTTTGTAAAGGGAAAAGTTGGAAACATTACACTATATTAGTAACATTCACCCCCAATTTCAGAAGTGATGTAGAAGTTAGATCTCCTTATACTCATGCTGTAGTACGTTCATGCCCAAAGCATAAGTGACTCTAAGATGGTATAATGTACACACTGTAAAGAAAGGAAGTGTGAGTAAAAGTAGGGGAGAAGTCCTACTTGAACTTATGCATTCTTACATCCTCCTGTTAGTTGGTTTTCTTGGTACACTTCTGTGTGGTCCCCTTGGCATGAGAGTATCAATTCAGGCCTGGTCTACACTAGAAAATTAGATCAGATTAACTACATCAGTCAGGGGTATGAAAAATCCACACCTTTGAGTGGTGTTGTTAAACCAGCATAAATCCTTGTGTAGCCAGCACCGATCAACAGAAGAATTCTTCCATCGAGCAAGCTAGTGCCTCTTGAGCATAGGTACTGGAACTAGAGGTGCTGGGGGCGATGCCATGCCCCCTGGCTTGAAGTAGTAATAACAACCCAAATATGTGGTTTCCGCCTTCAACATTCCCACTATAACAATTGTCCCAACACCACTGCTCTCGAGATGGATTATCTACAGTGTTGGGAAAACCACTCCTATTGGCAACAGGTAGTATCTACACTGAAACACTACAGCAGTGCAGCTGTAGCATTTTAAGTGTAGACAAGCCCTCAGACTCAAATGGCCTAAATTCAGAGGTGTTGTGAAAGGGGGTGATGCAATTAAGTTACACGTTGGTAAGTGGGTATGAGTCGGAGTAAGTCAGTCTAAGGAAGTAGAGGACTGCTGGGGTATTTTTCACTCTCTGACTCAATGACTTGCAGAAAGCTAGCCAGCCAATTGTAAGCAGTAATGAGTCCTTCAAAGCAGAATAGCTTAAAGCAGCTTTCTGTTAGTATGTATAAATACCAAATTCCAAATAGCATAAAAAATGGTTGCCATAGCACTTGGCCCCCAAACTAAAGGTGCTATTCAGCCTCTTTTAGTATCTTGCGATTTGAATGCTGGGATATATCTGAGCGGAGGCTATAGAGTAAATAGATATTTATAAGATACATTGTTATTCTACTGCAGCTGTGGAAGGCACAGGCATCGCTCAGTGAGGAGGAATTCACTGGGGCTTAATTCCTCCTCAGACAATGAAATCTCAGGGACTGTCCCCCACCTCCTGAGCAGCTGCCAAGAAAATAGACCACATTCTTTACCCATTCCAGTTTTACTTGGAGTGAAAAATTAAGTGTCCATTGGATCCTCACTCCCACACCATCTGTACGACAAGGCTGCTCCCAAGCTTTCCAGCTTACCAGTAGCAGCAGGAGAGTCTGGAGCCATCCTGGGCAACCACAGCAGCAGGACACGCAGAGATCACCTGACCTCTTGGACTTCCCCCTCCCCACCCTGTTTCGGTCAGTTAGCATTGGGCTGATGGGCCACCCCTTATGCTCATCTTGCCTCTCCCCAGACTCCTCCCATGTCATTCTTTCCCCCCTTTGCAGTTTGCTGCTTCCCCCATGTCACCTGGTCCCCCAGTGGCCTCCCCCCTTGCAATTCGCTCCCCCTATCTTGCATGGTCCCCCTCACCTCACAGTTGACTGCCTTCCAGTTTGTTACCTGCCTCCCCTGCCCACCACCCCACCTATGTTTCCCCTTTATTGTTTGTTACCTACCTCTCCCATCCTGCCCAGTTTCCCTCCTCTTGCTACTTTGTTGCCAGTCCAAGCCCCTTCCCCTTACTGTATGTTCTCTACCTTCACTATCCTCACCTACCTTATGCACCTGCGCATTCCCAGTGCTTGTGATTCTCCACCCCCATTTTGTTTTCACCCCCTCCCCATCCACTGCACCCCTTCACACCTACATCTGCCCATTGCTCCCAGTGCAGCTGGTGGAGCTAGTTTACCCAAAACTGCCTGCTGTGACCCCCCAACTTCTTTGTTGGTTTGTTTTAATTCCACCATTTTCTGTTTGCACCATCCTGCTGCCACTCATAGCCTAGTGAGGAGGAATAGTTAGCATCCATTTTCCCTCCCCCGCCCTTAATAATTTCTTCCCCCCAGCCCCCACTCCTGTGGCTGTTCCCATCACCTGTCCTCAATAGCGGATCCCAACTCTGCCACATGTGAGGCTTCTGCTCTGGTGGCTGCATCCATGGGGGAAAGAGAGGGAAGAGACTCAGGGGGGAGGTTCCCCAGTCACCACTGTTGCCCCATCTTGGTTTTCTCTCCCATCCACCCCTGTGGCTACCACCACCAACACTGGGACAATGGCAGCAGCAGGGACCCTGCTGCTAAAAGTCCTACCACTACCAAGGGAGCCCCCCTCAATCAGCAAAAAGGACCAGGGTAGGAAAAAGGGCAAGAGCCCTCCCAGAAGGCTCCTTCCATGGTGGCAGCAGCTTCTGCCATGACCCCACCATCAGTCAGGCTTCCTCCTCCCTTAAGAAGAAAAACACCAAGCAGGGAACTGGGAGGTAAGATTTCCAACTGACTCCCTGGAACCATGATGACTTCCACTTAACTATGCTGAGTTTATGATAAAGACTTGGCACAGGCTGACTGGCTCTTTAAGGAGAGCTGGGCACAGCCCCACCTGTAACATGCTTAACTCACTTCCCCAGGTGGGGAAAATGAGTAAAGACACATGACAGGCAGGTTATGTAACCAAATCAGGCCACCTGGGGTGGAGATAAGAGAGAAGCATAGGGAGAGTCAAAGTGATACTTTAGGGAAGATGGCAGGAGGTTTGGAGCTTAGGAGAGACTTTAAGGTGCCCAGGAGGGGCTGAGGAGAAAAGACAATCCCTTAGGAGGGAGTAGGCCCAGTTTAAGACCAGGAGTGAATGTGGAAGACTGTTTTTGTGTTTGTTTTGGACTTGGATAGCCTACAGGGGTGGACTTCCTTCTTTAATGACTTACCCAGAGGACTAAGTCACTGCAGCAACCAAACCATGCTAGAAGGTCAGGAGATCCAACCTGAGTGAAAGGAAGCTGAGGTAGGAGCTCGCCTGAAGCCAGACTGGAGACTAGGTGGTGTTGTGATGAGACACCACACCCCCCTCCCCCCCCCCCATGAGAGTGGAGAAAAGTCAAAATGGGAGAGGGCTGTAGTGCAATGGCTGCTTAAAATCAAATTAAATAAGACCTTAGAAAACCATCACTTCACTACTCCTATTCTTTCAAGGAAAAGGATACCAGACTCTATATGAAGATAAAAACCAAGTTCCAATTTATTGCTAGCAACTAAGTAGCAAAAATATAGTCTCTTTATTGTTCTCTGATTAGAAAACTCATATACTACATCCTGAGACATCCACCCAAGCAGTAACACATTTCATAAATGTTTAAAAAGACAGTATAAGTGATTAGATATAAATATAGTAAAATAGTTACAGAAAACAAACATATCAACAAATATATTAGTCTTAATTTTAGCTAAAAAATTGCCTTTTATGGGTACAGAGTATCTTAATACTAACATCAACCTGCATTGAGACTACTCTCACAAGCAGGAATGAAGCTGCAGCAGTTTCAGAGTTGATATTGTAGCTCCTAGCTGAATAAGAACTGCTGCTAGGTGTGAGTTTTAAATATTTCTAGGAACATGTTTATGGGCATGAGTATGTCAAAGTCTACTTTTGCCTTTCTTCCTTCCAGACAGGATATCATGGTAGACAGTAACTAGTGGTCAGCTGAGCTGTTAGGCTCTCTTTCCCATTCTTGTCTCCATAACAGTGGTTGCCCGTGCTTCAAGCTTTTTCTGGTCAGGTCTGTCATCTCTCCTTGCATCATTCTTGGATTTGGTTAGCCAATAACTCATAAATCAGTGAATCCATGACCCATTTCACCCACTTCCTTGTTTTGCAGTTGTTATTTATAATCCTCAAAGTTGCAGGATAGCTTCCCTGATGCTTTTAGGCTACAAAGTGTAATAAAAAGGGGTTTTATATCAAGATAACTAACTTGAATTCGCTATCTTGATATAAAATCTTTGCTGAGATAGGCACATGTTGTAGTAAGAGGAGGCCCTGAGAGATAAACCTTGGTATCAGAGGCCTGGTATGAGGCCTAAGGCCTGAACTAAAGTAATGGTCAAGACTTTGCTAACATAAAGCAAAGTTAAGCTGTGAGCCAGAGGCAGGCCCTGCTCACAGAAGGTGACAAGGAAAGGGCTGATGCTGCAAAAAGAGACATACCTAAAAGGTACTGGACACCAGATATTAGAACATACACTATACTGGAACATTCCACAGATAACATGGAACAGGCCGACCCATCCCAATGACAGGGGCAAAAGGGTAAAATGATGGATAGAATTGTTTTGATCAAACGAACATATACAAGGTGAGAGGCGGCACCTTACTACCTAGAGGGGTTGTACCTTGCTACGTGGAGGGGTTGCACCTCAGTGCGTCAGGAGTGATGTGTAATTTGTTTGTACCTGTGTATAAGAATGTATCCCTGGGGTGGTGTCTTTGTCCGGCCGGGGGGCAGTGGAAAGTGCCGCCACTGAGCCGGGTCCTTGCCAAGAGGCACTTTCTCATAGTATGCCCTGAGTTAGGCTCAGAAACCTACAGGGAACCGCAATTGTGTCCGAGGTCGCAATAAACCTACTCAACGTGATTTTGCATCTTACTAGACTCTGTGGTTATTGGGGGTTCTCTTCGGGTCTGCTGGGTCAGCTATCTGTGCAGAGCTGGGGCAGCACACAGAGGGAACACACGCACGCAGCCGAGTGATATCAACATAGGAGAAAGCAGAGCACCACACCGGTAGCATCTCACAACACATGTGATTACTACTTTGATGTGGCTAGTTAAAGTCAACACAATGGCCCCCATTTCCCCAGTTGGGGCTGGCCTCATCTAACTGTATCAAAGTAAAAACTACAGAGCCTTGTCTCGGCTAGAATTTTACATCAAAATAGCTAACTTTCTGTAAATACACATTTTTCTTGCAGTGAAGACATAGCCATAAACTATTCACTGGCTTGCCTACTAACTTACTGCAAAAGAAGTGGAGCCCCTTTTCAACCTCTTGGCTAGTGGAAGTTTGGGGTCATGGAAATGTTCCATTTGGGCATAGAAATTGTGATAGTTAGGTATGCCTTTGATGCAGATTTGTTTCTTAACAAAGAATGTACAAAGTCCTAGACTTCTGAATACAGAAGAAATTAAATAGCATGAAAAAGCTTTGTTTGCTCACAATGCCACAAGCACTCTTTTTTTCAGCCTGCACCCCTGACTCAAAAATCTCTCTGCAGGTTTCTTCCAGGTTCAGACAACATGTTTTCAGCCACTCTTCCTGTCTGTCTGTGTCATTGTCTGGTCCTTTGTTCTGGCTATTCTCTCTCTCCTCTCCTTTCCTCCCCCCATCCCAAAACAATACTTTGCAAAAGTCCTTTTTTGTCCACAGTCCAAAACTCCTGTGTGGGTTCACATAAACCTTCTGTCTTAGGTAGAGGCCTATGATTAACTTACCCCTTTCAGTTTTGTGAGAGACAAGGCGGGTGAGGTAATATCTTTTATTGGTCCAACTCCTGTTGGCAGAAGGGACAAGCTTCACAGAGCTCTTCCTCAGGGTCTGAAGAAGGTAACTAGAGTGTTCAAGCTAAATACAAAGTGGGACAAATTGCTAAGCATAAGGGACTCACAGCAAATTCTCTAGAGGGTTAAAATTAACCATGTGGCTGTTACCCAAAACTATATCTCCAATAATGAGTATTTTCATAGATTACTGGTGGTTCAGTAGTATATGCATTTCTTTTGTTCTCTAGCTTTTTACACTACTCCTACAACAGTGCGTTTACATCAGTTAATTCTTTCTGTAAGGCACAGAAAAAAAACTCACCGCTCAGAAGAAGGAAACATTAAGTCAAATTAGCACCTTCCCAGTTCCAGGCTGTTCCTTGGGATTGAGTGCCCACTGGCACAATTTACACTGCCTCACTGGGCTAAGTGATGACATCCTGTTCCTTCCTGGCTGTGGGTAGCAGCGCTGCTCAGAATCTCCACAAAACCATGTCTCCACACCTGAGATGTCCTCCTGCCCCCAGCCAAGGCCCTGGGCCAGTGCGTGCAAGGACGTCAACAGTAGATGACTCCTTGGTCCCTGCACCCTGGGAATTGTCCCCCGACTGGATCCAAAACTTTGAGAGCCCCTTTACACTGGTCCTTACCTCCAGCATAAAGGAGCTGGGGTGAGGATCTCACCCTCAGCAAATCACTTGGGTTTAGTATATGAACCTCTGCCTTCACTCATATTTTTAATTATATTAAAATGGTGAGGTCCATTTATGGATGTAAAATCCAACTCTTTTTTTTGGTTGTTGTTATTTTAGGCTGTGAGGACAGAAATACATGTTTGTATTCATTTCACTTTTAATTTGTTGCTTCCTATCACTTAGATGAGCAAAACAATTTTTAAAATTACACTTTGAAACAAAAGGGTCTCTTTTTTCCAGGTTTTTAGAATAGATTTTATATGTACAGCCATGTTATAAGTCCCTGAATATAAGAGTTTATCACAGAAACACCAATAGATGCTTATACTGTAATTGTTAACTGGAAATTTTAACTGTAATAAAATTATTAAGTTGAAGCACTTGTCAGTGAATATTAGGTGCCAAACTCTGTTCTGTTATACTGGCATACATTCAGAATAATTATTGGCTTCAGGGAAGTTACTCCAGATCTACACCAGTGTAAATGAACACAGAATTTCTTTAGATATGCATATTTTAGAAAATTTAGATCATAAAGCTATTGTTCTTGCTCCAAATGGCAACAATGGTAAAACTCTCACTGACTTCACTGGTGCAAGATCAGGCCCTAAATGAAGAAGTAATTTGGTATAGTTTTAACACTGGCAAAAATATTGTGCTACTTTAAATAGAGTAGAAATTACAGGTGATAATAAGAAATCCTGGAGTTCTCTGACAGTGAAATAGCTATCATCATAATGTTCTACTAATGTATCATTAGTAACCAATTATATTTAAACTGTTTTTACTTCATTTGTTCGTATGCAGTTAAATTTCTTAAATGGATCAAAAGATTATTTCACTTTAAAAGGTGCATGGAGAAAAGTGTGTGTGAGTGAGAGAGAGAGAGAGAGAGAGAGAGAGGAGACCAAGAGATCTCTTTTTACATAACAGTACTGATCCCCAGTTGCTTAGTGGGAAGGATAGAACACCCTCCCCTAGTGGAGTGTGACTAATGGAAAAAGAATCCTCGGGAATGAAATTTGATTATTAGCCTCTACTTCCAAGCAAATAATCATGAAGGGAAACATCCTCTTCAGAAGCCATTACTAAAACTTCTTGATTGTCCATTGTAGATGGATGTTATCTGCTCAAGGTAGAGATTTAAATAGGCAATACTCCTTAATACTAAGAGGAGCTACACAGTTGAAAAGCCCCAAACTGAGAATTACGGATAAGTGATAGCAACTCTGTAGTAAGGTTGCAATAGAGTTTAAAGCCAGTTTTCAAATTTCTCTATAATCCAGATATACTACCCAATTCCAATACACTATGCTGTGTAAGAATTGGGTAGTATTCCTTCAAATAACTTGTGAGTGCCCACTCTGTGATTCAGAAGCCACCAGACACCCACCAGAGCAGCAGTGTGTATACGTAGCTAGGCCTTGCATATTATACATGTTTAGTAAACAGAGTTATTTGGACCCTCTTGTGCCTGTGTGATTCCTTCATATTACATTTGGGATGTAAAGAGCAAATAACTCTACTCATAGTCATAGATTTAAAGACTAGGAGGGAATCATTATGATCCTCTTGTCTCACCTCCTGATTAACACAGGCCATGGATTTCATCCAGTACTTTCTGCATCTAGTCCAACAACTTGTGGTTCAATTTTATTTTTTTACAGATGTATCCAATCTTGATTTAAAGACTCCAAATTATCACATCTCTTGATCATTTGTTCCAATGGTTAATTTCCCTTCCTGTTAAAACAGCAGCCTATTTCCAGTTTGAACATTGCTGAGTTCAATTTCCAGTCAGTAGATCTTGACCTTCAATCTATAGACTGAAGAGCCCTCAGGTATCAGTGTGGTTGATTAGTCAGAGAAATATTTTAACTTTGCATTTTTCTTTTTCTAATCTGAGGTTTCTTTTTTAATGTAGCTGCAATGCTCTTGTAAAGGGGTTTGTCAGTTGGGTTGCTTATACTGTAATTCTTGTGTAAAAGCTGTGACTCTGTGTTTCCTGGTTTTTTGAATGTTTAAATTTGAGGAATTAATCTCTCCCATTCAGGAAGTGCAGGGGGAGGAGGAGGCAACACCCTGCTGTATGGCAGCAATTTTAACTCCATGTTTACAGGGAGTTTGGTGAGTGATTCTCCCCGTAAGTCTGCCGTGCTGTTTGTTGCCATTGTTTAACTAGTAAGTAATTTTTCCTTTTTTTTTTTAATCATATTTTTAATGAGACATAGAATTCAGGGCCACATGATGAAGAGCTGGGTGAAACCTCTCTGTTTTGAGAGTTTGAAAAGTTAGTCCATGCAGCCATGTTAAACTTTGACACCACATACTCAAACTTTTTGCTTCCCATTTCCTTGTTTTATAAATCTGGGGTTTATTAGGTGTAACCCATCCCCAAATGGGTATTATTGATATTATTCTGCCATCTCCCCCCTAGCCCTTCTCCTTTTGTCATTTTGTACACCATTTTTTCTCTACTCCCCTCTGTCTTGGCTCAGGGTTACCTGCACCTCTGTCCTCTTTATGCTCTCTCTAGTGCGCTGTCCCCTTCTCACCCTCCCCCAGTGACTTCACCTATGGTCAAGGTGGATTTCCACAATTCTCACACTCTTACACCAGGCTTTTGGCTACTGTACCATGTGTATCAACCATGCTTATCCTGCAGGTCCGACTGAGTTTGGACACCTGCGTTTCTTCCCTTCAGGAGTCTATGAGCAGTGATCTACAATGCTGTTGGCATATCTATTAGGCTTACAATCCTCTTATGGTAAACTAGTTGGGTTTAACTTCTTCAGATACTCCAGAGTGTTTGTCTTGTTCCCCTGAACAACTCTCCCCCCTCTCTTAAGAAGGAGGTCCTCCTTAAACTTCCAGAAGTATTTTATTCTTCTGTGTTCCGGAGCTTTGGCCCTTCTGGACAAGACTGATTATGCACGTTGGCTGGAGAGAAGGTAAAATGTTCAAAGCTAAGAGGTTGGGGCATTGTCCCTTAACAACCTTCAAGTGTTTGCTGAAAGGTAGGTTATCTCAAGCTATTCATTGCCCTTCTTGCTTGTTTTTTTCTAGCTGCACTCTATTGAACTAAACCAATATATTCATTCAGTAAACATATAGCATTTGTACATTATTTCAGAGCAGCTCCACTTCCATAATGCCTTCTTCCTGGATTTGTGACTTATCAAAGTCATAACCAAACACCTCAAATATGCCAGAGGTAATGACATTAATTTCTGGATTACTTTCTATATGCTAAGGTTTATTAAAATTGTAAAATAAATACAAGTTATTGAAGGGAAATATGTAAAAACACAGAAAGGAAGGAAAAAGGCCAATGAATTCATATACATATTCTAGATCTCTCCTGATCCAAAGATGCCACTGACTTCAGTGGTCTTTGGATCAGGCCTTAAATTTGTTTTAACAAGCAATGATTATGACAGTTTCTCTTCAAAACCAGTAGGCTGTACTTGTGAAGAAATTTTCTAGCTAAAGCACAGCTGGTACTAAAATGCCTGTGTTATGTTCTAATAAATATAAAGTAGAGAAACTCTAACACGAGCACTTTTGTACTTTCAGAGTTTATGGGCTAACTAAAGTAATTATACAGTAACTCCTCGCTTAACGTTGTAGTTATGTTCCTGAAAAATGAGACTTTAAGCGAAACGATGTTAAGTGAATCCAATTTCCCCATAAGAATTAATGTAAATGAGGGGGTTAGGTTCCAGGGAAATTTCACCAGACAAAAAACTATATATTACATAGATATACACACAGTATACGTTTTAAACAAACAATGTAATACTGTTCTCAGCTATGATGATTGTGAAGCTTGGTTGAGGTGGTGAAGTTAGAGGGTGGAAGAGGGAGGGATATTTCCCAGGGAATGCCTTACTGCTAAATGATGAACTAGCACTCGGCTGAGCCCTCAAGTGTTAACACATTGTTGTTAATGTAGCCTCTCATCAAGGCAGCACGAACATGAGGGAGGGGAGACAGTATAGCAGACAGAAACAGACACACACCTTGTGTGTGGGAAAGAGAGAGAGAGCTGCACCCTGTCCCTTTAAGTAAGCTGACCTACTCTTAAGTGCATTTTCTTTTTAAGTGGATCAGGAAGTTGAGACAACAGCTGCTGCCCCAAGCTCTCTGTCTTGTTCCCTCTGTGTCCCCTCCCTGCTCTATATGGAGAAGGGGTAAGCGGGGTGCAGGAGCAGGGGGGAGAGGGACACCCTGACATTAGCCCCCTCTCTTCCCCCCCTGCACAGTAAAGCAGGAGTCTCTGGGAACAGCTCCAAGGTAGAGGGCAGGAGCAGCACATGGCAGTGGGGGGAGGAGAGCTGAACTGCCAATTGATAGCCTGCTGAGCGGCTGCAGCACAGGGAACTTACGGGAGCGGGGAGCTGATAGTGGGGCTGCCAGTCCACCCTGGTTCCAAGCCCCCACCAGCTAGCTGCAACGGGCTGCTCATGCAGTGGACAAAGCAGGCGGCTGCCAAATGACGTTAGAAAGGAGCATTGCACAACTTTAAATGAACATGTTCCCTAATTGATCAGCAACGTAACAACGTTAACCAGGACAACTTTAAGTGAGGAGTTACTGTGTAATGCTGATAAACCCCAGTTGTCGGTGGATGGGATCGAACCTGGGACCTCTGGAACTTAGTGCATGAGCCTCTACTCCATGAGCTAAAAGCCAACTGGCTGTTAAGCAGACTCATTTTATCTCTCTCTTTAAGTGGTCTTGGTGCCACTAGATGGGACAGAACACCACATCCAAAAGGTGTGTGAGTTACAATTAGTCTAACTGTATCTTCAACTGTAACTGCCTTGCCCTATAATTAATTAGTAAAACTCTTTCTAACATGTTCCCATTCAAGTATTTCTAAGGACCTGTCTTCCCACTTCATCATTTAGGAAAGTTTTGTATATAGTTTTGTAGATGATTTTGGTTAAAATGGAGCTGGAGGAAACTGGAATCCTTCCAGGAATTCAATACTTTGCTTTGCTGAAGACTAAACAAATTCTTTTAAGGATTAGTAAATTATCTAGAGTACAAATAATCCAGTTCTCTACCTATACCTCTGTACCATGCAGAGATGGGGTCCCTTGTCTTAAAAATCACTGAGGAAAAGAATAAACTGTAATTTATAACTGAGGAAAGGAGGCATAGCATATACACACTGTCCTGCATTGGAAAAAATCTAGAACAGGCAATTATACTTCCTGCCCCACTTTCTTCCTCCTACTTTCTCTCCTCTCCCCACTTAGCCTGTCTTTACTGCCACCCTCTGCATAGACACTACTTGCTGATGAGATTGCAAAAACAGAAGTAGATTAGCTAGTCATCAACTTCCTCCTCATCCTCTCCTTCTTTGATCTAGTAGTGGTTAGCCTAGGAACTGCCTGCCCAGACTCCTGGATTCCCTTTTCAGTGGAGCCACTGCTCACTAGGGTGACCTTGGGCAAGTCAATTGATCTCATTGTGTCTTAGTTTCCCCATCTATAAAATGTGTATAACTCATAGGGTTGATCTGAGGCTTTATTAATGTTGGTAAATTATTTTGACACAATCAGATGGCAGGCACTAAGTAAGTGTACTTTTCTCCCCCTTCTCTCTCCCCCCCCCCCACCCTTCCCCACCCTTTATTTCACTTTCACTCCATCATGCAGTACAGTGACAGAAATCCTGGCTCCATTACAGTCAGTGGTAAAACTCCCATTGACTTATATGAAGCCAGGATTTCACCCAGAGAATTTAGTTATCTGCATTTTAATAGTATTACAGCTTAAGAGTTTTGCTCCAAACTAATCTCATGGCATATACAGAACAATGGGATTTGAGTAACAGTCCATTCATGTAAATAAAATCAAAACTACAGATGTAGTTAGTGAGCATATCTGCATATGTAACTAGAAAGCTAAACATTCTTGTAGTGGATTTAAAGTGAGATAACTGTGAGCAACAGTCCTTTGTGTTCCTCTGATGGCTATTCAAAAGAGTCTGAAGCCTCTTTTCACTTCTCATAACAATTTGAATGTCTTTTACTTTCAGCATATTTCATACAAAGTCTCCTCAGCATTTTTGCTCTAAGGTCTGTGCATTACTTCCATTTATAAGGGTGACTCTTTTGTTAGGTCTTTTCAATTTCCACACAATCCCTAGACATGTTTTGATCACTTTAGGGTTCTTGACAGGATTCTCTCCCACTCTTCTCACTTACAAGAAAGAGAGAGGGCAGCAACTTAAGCGAAGGAAAAGTGGGCACAAAAGAAGGTGGAGTTGCTTTACACAATAACAATTACAAGTAGCAAGGGCAGCAATAGGATCAGTGAAACAAATAGGGACAATTTTTTTAACTAGGATACATGAAAGGATGAATATGATTAAGTGATAAAGCATAAAGAAGTGATCTTTGTCTGGCCCCAGTACTTCTTCACACGGGAATCGGAGCCCACGTATGCCTTCGGCTTTAATCTTGGTGAGATCTCACATTTGAGATCTATATTGGCCAGCACAAGATGCCCCATTATTCATCCTGTAATTGCTCTAATGAGCTCACATTTTCTTCACATGAGCTCTGATTTCTAAAAAAAGTAAAGTAAGTAAAGTAAGAACACAGAGAACTGCTTCCTGCTGTGGATTTGTGCTAAAAATGTAGCTACAGGTACCGCTGTGGCTGGTTACTTGATCCATACTGAATTGCTTATAGAGATTCAGGATGGGTGTTTATAGTAAGAACCAACTTCAGTACCGATGCCGAAGACTACCAGGAGGATGTGATGGTGGAAAGGGCGCATGGTGCTAGAAAGAGGTGTAATGGTGGGAAAAGCTGAATAAGTTGTAACATAGATCACAGATGCATTTGACACTACAGTAAATTGTAGGGCTGTAACTGAGGGGATTGATGGGGAGCAGGATAATAGAAAACATTTTCATCTCGTATTTACTAGCCTGCTAATCCTTTTTTAGAAGGCTGCTACTGTACATATATCAAATCTTTTCCAAGTCTGATTTCATTTCCCTTTTATATGCAGGAATATTACAATTAATTTACATTGTGCAATACTGTTTTTTATTTTACCTATACCCGAAGGTGTGTACTCTCTAATCTATGGGCCTACTTATTCCCTCAGATAGGCATGGGCAACTCCTATTGTTACTTACATGCATCTGAAGACCAAGGGCCTGAATATCCCCTCCATTAGGGCAAATATGCATTGCTCTCCACCAGCACAATCGGGAGGGGGGAGGGACTTGGGGAAGGAGTGGAATGGGGGTGGGGCGAGGGCAGAGCAGGGGCTGTGGGGTTGAGCACCCACTGGCCAGAGGAGAAGTTGGTACCTGTGAATAGCACAAGCAAGGGGGAATAAAGTTAGGGTATGTCTACACTACAAAATTAGGTCAATTTAATAGAAGTCGATTTTTTAGAAATTGATTTGATATTGTCGATTGTGTGTGTCCCCACTAAGCGCATTAAGTCGGCAGTGTGCGTCCACAGTACCGAGGCATCTGAAGAAGTGAGGTTCTTACCCACAAAAGCTTATGCTCCCAATACTTCTGTTAGCCTTAAAGGTGCCACAGGACCCTCTGTTGCTTTTTACAGATTCAGACTAACACGGCTACCCCTCTGATACTTGAGGCTAGCGTTGACTTTCGGAGTGTTGCACTGTGGTAGCTATCCCACAGTTCCCGCAGTCTCCGCTGCCCATTGGAATTCTGGGTTGAGCTCCCAATGCCTGACGGGGCAAAAACATTGTCGCGGGTTGTTCTGGGTACATGTCGTCAGGCCCCCCCTCCTTCCCTCCCTCCATGAAAGCAACGGCAAAAAATCGTTTCTCGCCTTTTTTCCTGGGTTACCTGTGCAGACGACATACCACAGCAAGCATGGAGCCCGCTCAGCTGTATGTTTCCTGGATGCTGCTGGCAGATGCGGTACTGCAGTGCTACACAGAAGCATCCCCTTGCCTTGCCTTGCCTTGCCTTGCCTTGTTTTGCGGACGGCAGATGGTGCAATACGACTGCTAGCCCTCGTCATCGTCCCGTGGGTGCTCCTGGCTGACCTCGGTTAGGTTGGTCGGGAGCGCCTGGACAAAAATGGGAATGACTCCAGGTCATTCTCTTCTTTAAGTTTCATCTAATAGAGATTCAGTTCTGCCTGGAATATCATGCCAGCTGGAGGCTTCTGCCTCAGGCTGCTCTCCCAGTCAGCAGTACTGCGCGGTTGCACCTACCCCAGCCTATCCCTTGCTCCCATGGCTCATGAAGCCTGGACAGTAGTAAGGAGCAGTTCAACTATAGGCTGAGCAAGTGAAGGATGGTGTTAGAATGTGCCTTTGGACATTTAAAAGCTCACTGGCGCAGTTTACTGACTTGGTTAGACCTCAGCGAAACCAATATTCCCATCGTTATTTCTGCTTGCTGTGCGCTCCACAATATCTGTGAGAGTAAGGGGGAGACATTTATGGCAGGGTGGGAGGTTGAGGCAAATCGCCTGGCCACTGATTACGCACAGCCAGACACCAGGGTGGTTAGAAGAGCACAGCAGGGCATGCTGCGCATCAGAGAAGCTTTGAAAACCAGTTTCATGACTGGCCAGGCTACGGTGTGAAAGTTCTGTTTGTTTCTCCTTGATGAAAACCCACCCCCTTGGTTCACTCTACTTCCCTGTAAGGCAACTGCCCTCCCTCCCCTCTTTGATCTCCGCTTGCAGAGGCAATAAAGTCATTGTTGTTTCAAATTCATGCATTCTTTATTAATTCATCACACAAATGGGGGGATAACTGCCAAGGTAGCCCGGGAAGGGTGGGGGAGGAGGGAAGCACAGGGGTAGGGTAGTTATAGGGGAACCCCCTAGAATGGCATGCAGCTCATCATAGAAGTGGCATGTCTGGGGCTCTGACCCAGAGCGGCCGTTTGCCTCTCTGGTTCTTTGGTAGGCTTCACGCTGCACTACTGCGGGTCCCTGTTATAACCTCTGTCCTTCATGCCCTTGGAGATTTTTTTCAAATATTCCGGCATTTCTTCTTTTGGAACGGAGTTCGGATAGCACAGATTTGTCTCCTCATACAGCGATCAGATGCAGTACCTCCTGTTCAGTCCATGCTGGAGCTCTTTTGCAATTCTGGGACTCCATGGTCACCTGTGCTGATCAGCTCGCTATGCTGGCCAAACAGGAAATGAAATTCAAAAGTTCCTGGGGCTTTTCCTGTCTACCTGGCCAGTGCATCTGAGTTGAGAGTGCTGTCCAGAGTGGTCAAAATGGAGCACTCTGAGTTAGCTCTGGGAGGCCAATACTGTCGAATTACATCCACACTACCCCAAATTCGACCCAGCAGGATCGATTTCAGTGCTAATCCCCTCGTCGGGGAGGAATACAGAAATCGATTTTAAGAGCCCTTTAAGTTGACAAAAATGGCTTTGTTGTGTGGACGGGTGCAGGGTTAAATCGATCTAATGCTGCTAAATTTGACCTAAACTCGTAGTGTAGACCAGGGCTTAGAAAGGCTAAAGCACAAAATGAGTTACATGTAGCAAGGAATATAAAAAACAATAAGAAGAGATTCTTTAAATACATTAGGAGCAACAGAAAGATGAAGGAAAGTATAGGGCCTCTCTTTAGCAGGGCAGGAGAGCTAATAACTGATGACCTAAGTTCCCTCTAAGCTGCGTGACCATGCAGCAGGCTATCAAGGGCATGCAGTCATGCAGCCTTAGGGGCCTGGAGTGGAGTGGAGAGGAGAGAGGTAGGGGGCGTGCAGGGCTGTGGCAGAGAGAAGCACTTCTCCCCCGGCCCCAGCCCCGGGGCTTCCGCGGCAAGGAGAGGTCCCTCTCCCCCAGCCCTGGCATGGGGCTGCCATGGCCAAGGAGAGGCGCCTCTCACCGGGCCCCGGGCTGCTGTGGCAAGAGAGGGCTGGGGGGAGTCCTCTCTCCCCACTGCAGCCCCAGGGCAGCCTGCACCCCAAACCCCTCATCCCCCCACCCCCAGAACTCGCACTCCCAGCCAGAGCCCTTAATCCCCCTCCCCCGCACTCCCAACCCTTTGCTCTAGCCCTGAGCCCCCTCCCATACCCCAAACCTCTCATCCCCGGCCCCACTCCAGGGCCCGCATCCCCCAGCCAGAGCCCTCACCCCTCCCGCACCCCAACCATCTGCCCCAGCCCTGAGCCCTCTCCCACGCTCCGAATCCCTCAGCCCCACCCCGCCACACATCATCTCCATATTGGTACATATAACAAAATTCAACCCACACATGGATGTAAAAAATTAGAGGGAACACTGCTGATGACATTAAGAAAGTAGAGTTGTTTCATGTTTATTTTGCTTTTTTGGGGTGGAAGATGATGACTTTCACACAGTCCACCCTGTTAAGTGGGAAATAATGACTGACATCAAACTGTCGATGGAACATCTAACCTCCCAGTCAAAAGAACAACAAAATAAGTCTACCTTGTCAGGGTCAATGTTCTAGGCAGATTGGACCTGGGGTAAAGATCTGCCAATTGAATATTGAGGCCTCTCTCAGTTGGGCCAAGTGTGACTACCTGGAGAAAATGCTGAAGACTGCTGTCCTAAACATCCGCTCCCTCCAGGAGACCCATGTTCCAAAGGAAGAAAAAGCCTGTTGCTACAAAATCAATGGCTATAAACTCAGCTCCAGCAATTACCACTCAAAATAAAGGCTGGCAATTTACATAAAGCAGGAGCTCAGTGAATGTGTTTCTGTCTCCAGCAGCATACAAACAAACAACACATTGGCAAGCTTACCATCGCTAATATATATCAACCACCTGGGGCTCTGTGCCCTCAGCCAGCTCTGCAGAATGCACAGGACCCTGCTGTATTTGCATGCACCTGTAATAGTCACTTCACCCAGTGGGGCTATGCAGCAAACCACATTGCAGGTGAAGAACTGACATGCTGGGCATCCGTAGATTATATGTTCCTCCTTTTTTATGTGAAAGGGCATGTCTTTTCCAATCTGCAAGATGGGGCAGAGGATAGTGCCCTCACCTGAATGTCATATCTAAAGATGATACCAGGGCCACCAATACCCGCATTGCAGATCGTCCTCTATGATTTCCTGAACAGCCAGCACAGACCAGTACTGCCCATATTGGCATTCAAATCCCAGTTCTCTACTTAAAACCAGTGCTGCACTAGAACTTCAAAAAAGCAGACTGGGCCCTTTCACTAGGACTGTGGACAATACAACCTCCCACATTCCCCCAACACGGAAGACTTTTGACCATTTTACTGAGCTCCTAATCTCCGCTACACAGAAGAACAATCTCCTCCCCTACCCCCCAGGGACACATGTCATTGTACACTCTTTGGTGAACTGCAGAGCGCCAAGAGCTCCTCCATAAATATGATGAGTGAAGAGACTCAGAAATTGGAAAAGCCCTCCTGGCATCAGTGGATGCAGCAAGGTGGAAACAATGGCTAGAGCAGATGCGCTTGGAGTCTGCTGCAACACCTTGGGGTTGCAAATCTCACACATGCCACTAGGCTGCAGGTGAAAGACAATGCCATTGCTGCTAAATTTTTATGGACATCAAAACAGCCTGTGGACAAACAGTATTACAACCAAGTCCGGCATCAGCTCTAGCAGGTGATGTCCACATGTGCTCCATCATCCCAATGATTTGGACCATTCACAAGTAAGGAGATTTATGAAGCCATTGTAGCCATGAAATTGGGAAAAGCAGCAAGAAAAGAAAGTATCTATCTTGAGTTCCTATATAACCTGGGTCCACTAGCACAGTAATGGATGATGCAGCTTTTCACCAACATCCTGGAGACTGGTGAAATCTGCAGTGTGTGGACAGAAGTCAAGGTTATTGCACTCCTAAAGCCTGAAAAACGTGCAGATTACCCGTCTAGTTATAGTCCAGTCTCCCTCTTGAGCATCACCTACCCTCGTTCTGAACCAAATTGAGCCAATGTGGATGTCAGCCTACCCTAGGAGCAAGCTGGTTTTCGACTGCACAGAAGTTGCTGCGACAGGGTCCTGGCCCTCATGGCAAACATAGAGACTGGATTTTAGTAGAGGGAGGGGTCAGAGAGAGAGAAAAGCAGGAGAAACAGAAGAAGAGAAGGAGCAGAAAGCCAGTTACCCTGAACAAGCACAGTCTCTTCTAGGTCTCGAACCCTGGGGCTTAGTCTCCCTCCTAGGTTTTCACTTTCCCTCCACTCTGCTCCCAGAGAGTTGACTCTAGACTCTCTTCCTATCGTCTCTTTCTGCTGTAAACATCCTGGCTTTATAATCCAGCCTACTCCAGCCCAGCTGAGCCTCTTATTCAGTTAAATCTGGATCTTCCACCAGGTGCAACCAGGCACCTGCTCTGGCCCCTCAGGCCCACATTAACCCCTTCAGGGCCTGATTGTGGTACAAACCCCTTCACAATGTATTAGGAAAGCTAAGGGATGAATTTTACACCCAGCAAATACAACAAAGTGTTCCAGGTACCACACGAAAAGCAAATTTAGGATAATGAATCAAGACACTTGAGTCAGCCCTACAGCTTGAACTGCTGTTTATTTCCTGGACTGTTAGGCTATCCGGGGTGGTCCCAGATGACTGGAAAAAGGCTAATGTAGTGCCCATCTTTAAAAAAGGGAAGAAGGAGGATCCGGGGAACTACAGGCCAGTCAGCCTCACCTCAGTCCCTGGAAAAATCATGGAGCAGGTCCTCAAGGAATCAATTCTGGAGCACTTAGAGGAGAGGAAAGTGATCAGGAACAGTCAGCATGGATTCACCAAGGGCAAGTCATGCCTGACTAACCTAATTGCCTTCTATGACAAGATAACTGGCTCTGTGGATGAGGGGAAAGCAGTGGACGTGTTATTCCTTGACTTTAGCAAAACTTTTGATACGGTCTCCCACAGTATTCTTGCCGGCAAGTTAAAGAAGTATGGGCTGGATGAATGGACTATAAGGTGGATAGAAAGCTGGCTAGATCATTGGGCTCAACGGGTAGTGATCAACGGCTCCATGTCTAGTTGGCAGCCGGTATCAAGCGGAGTGCCCCAAGGGTCAGTCCTGGGGCCAGTTTTGTTCAATATCATCATTAATGATCTGGAGGATGGCGTGGACTGCACCCTCAGCAAGTTTACAGATGACACTAAACTGGGAGGAGTGATAGATACGCTGGATAGCATACAGAGGGACCTAGACAAATTAGAGGATAGGCCAAAAGAAATCTGATGAGGTTCAACAAGGACAAGTGCAGAGTCCTGCACTTAGGATGGAAGAATCCCATGCACTGGTACAGACTAGGGACCGAATGGCTAGGCAGCAGTTCTGCAGAAAAGGACCTAGGGGTTACGGTGGCCAAGAAGCTGGATATGAGTCGACAGTGTGCCCTTCTTGCCAAGAAGGCTAACGGCATTTTGGGCTGTATAAGTTGGGGCATTGCCAGCAGATCGAGGGACGTGATCATTTCCCTCTATTCGACATTGGTGAGGCCTCATCTGGAGTACTGTGCCCAGTTTTGGGCCCCACACTTCAAGAAGGATGTGGAAAAATTGGAAAGAGTCCAGCGGAGGGCAACAAAAATTATTAGGGGGCTGGAGCGCACGACTTATGAGGAGAGGCTGAGGGAACTGGGATTGTTTAGTCCACAGAAGAGAAGAATGAGGGGGGATTTGATAGCTGCTTTCAACTACCTGAAAGGGGGTTCCAAAGAGGATGGATCTAGACTGTTCTCAGTGGTACCAGATGACAGAACAAGGTGTAATGGTCTCAAGTTGCAGTGGGGGATGTTTAGGTTGGATATTAGGAAAAACTTTTTTACTAGGAGGGTGGTGAAGCACTGGAATGGGTTACCTAGTGAGGTGGTGGAATCTCCTTCCTTAGAGGTTTTTAAAGTCAGGCTTGACAAAGCCCTGGCTGAGATGATTTAGTTGGGGATTGGTCCTGCTTTGAGCAGGGGGTTGGACTAGATGACCTCCTGAGTTCCCTTCCAACCCTGATATTCTATGATTCTATGACTACTGCTGACTTGTAAGTTATCCTAAGTAGTTTCTTGATGGAGGATGGGGAGTCTACCAAAAACCAGGTGAGCTGCATTTTTAGGCTCCTTTTAGCCTTTCTTGAGGGCACCTCTCAGATGACCGACCTGACTTCCTGCACCTCATTGCAAGGGAGGAACAACGTGGTGTATTTACCCTTATACAGGAGCACTGGGCTGCAGCCCATCTGTTCCCCAGCTGTGTTAACCCATCAGGCCCAGCTGTGTTTGGCACCTGTGAGTTCTTTTCCTCTGAAAGCCTGTGACAGTGGTTGATTAGAGTGAGTCAAACAGCTTTTTCAAAACAAAGCATTATATATTCTTTCACCTAGCAATCAAAGTCAAGAGTTAATAATAACAATAAAAGCCTATCTGTATATTTTCCCCTTACCTAAACCCAAATCTTTCTTTGGGAGCTGTGGTATGTTCTCCTCAACACAGCATCTCCATTCAGCCCATGCACCTCCATGTCTGGGCTGGAGATGCAGACTGTGCTGTGGCAACGTGCTCATTGTGTCTCCCTCAGTCTTTGTGCCTCTGGGGGTCAGCCTGCTGACAACTCACTCAATCTTCCCTACTGCCCTCCACCTTCCTGACAAAACTAGCATCTTTAAGGTTCTAATACTTCCTCTGATCTTAGGTTTGGTGTGGGAAGAGTAAACTTTGCCAGTCTAGTGGATGCTGGGCTTATGGATATTTCCCACTTGATAGCTTCTCCCTTGATATTCCCTATGATAGCACCTGACCTTTGCCCTTATTTTGTTTCCTGTTGGTTTCCTCCTTATAGCTTCCTTTTAATTTAACTAAAAACATTCAAGCAAGATAGTAGCACACAGATGAACAGAGGTGCACATGATTTAAAAAAAAAAAAAGCACATTCCTCATCCACATCGCTCCTGCATTAAAGAAAGAACTAAGCAGGGTCACTTCTCAAGTGACCAAGAGACATTCGGGCATCTACTTCCTGGATGGAGCATCCATTATAAACTCTTCTGATTTCAAACTTCAAACAGTAAGTAAGACTTCCCATAACCAAATACATATACATTTCTCACTACATTGTACAAATATTTTCCCGTGTGATCCTCCTTGCAGCCTGCTTTTGATTTAACACTATGCATTCAGGCAGAATAATATCATACAAGTAAACTGAGATGCACCTGGTATTTATAAAAAATCATATACATAACTCCTTCATTTTCCACATCAGTATTTGGAAAAGTGTCTGAATCATTGCCTTTTGAATATTTAAATAATTTGAGCTGGCAAAATATGAGCAAGAGGTCTATGATAAGTGCACAATCTAAAATCTCTCTATGTAATTGTCTCAGATTCTTAATTTACTATTGCTGAAAAATGTGAGTTGACCTAAATATAATTCCATAACAGTAATAGTTTTTAGATTAAATTATTATATTGTGTGCTTTTCCTTTACATCAATACAAAGTGATTGACTCCATATAGTTTGTCAGTCAGTAGGATATATGTTTACTGGAGTCTTGAAAGAAGCAGGATAATTTTTAATGCAAGTTGATAATATTACACACGTTATTGTGGAGGAGTGGCAATGACCCCTATACCGAAGTTGCCTAACACTTCCTAGAACTTCCACAAAAGACTGATTTCAACCTAGAACAAATATTTGTATCTTGGAATAAACATTTGTGATGTGTCCACACTATCCTTTGTAACCATGCTAACTACCTTGGGGGTTAACTGGAAATCCATCGCTCAAGGTTAAAAACAAAAATCCAATGGTATGTCTAGATTTGAGGATGGAGCCTTATTGGGTTTGTTTCTACTACATTTTTTACATCAAGTGAAACTTGGATAACAAAATTAGATAGTGAAACTGGCAAGACTGAATCTTGCACGCCAGCTAAATGCCATTTTGTTTGGGTTCACAACACCACAGAAAGTATAAATAAAGCAAAACAAACAAACAAAAAGCCACCTGTGTTACATTAAAATATACTAAGTTGTCCTAAAAACATTTTTCTTTAAATTAACTCTTTGAAAATTGTGTGTGAGAGAGAGAGTGTGGAGAGAGAGTGTTAGTTGGGCTTAAATGAGATTTAAATGGTGCATAGATCTTTGTGCTGGCAGCCCCAGAGTAACCTTAATAAACACTAACATAGGAATATTTTGTGCTCTGCCATTCCTTGAAAAATGTCCAAATGTATCCATGTGAATGTTCACTTCAATAGTGTTACATTTATGTAAGTGAGGTAGATAAAAAACATTGTGGTTTTAAATAGTACAGCTGTGACAACTTAATATTATTTTATTTCACCCAAGGGGAATAGAATTCTCTCAGGTTCCTTCTGTAACAAATGTTTATGCGAGACAGGGCAATAAAATCTCAGCTGTTCCTAATCAGACAGGACTTCCTTCATTCTTCATCCAAATTTCCCAGACCCACATAACTACTATTTTTCCACTGTTGTAAGTTACAGACATCTGAGGTGTTAACTTAACGTCCTTTAAAAATATGCCTACATTATGAATCATGGAAGAGCATCTCCAGGGGCGGCTCTATGTATTTTGCCACCCCAAGCACAGCAGTCAGGTGGCTTTCAGCAGTGTGCCTGCTGGCGGTCCGCTGGTAACGCGGATTCGGAGGCATGCCTGCGGCAGGGCCGCCGGTCCCGCGCCTTCGGCATACCCGCCGCCAAATTGCCGCGGAAACCGCGGGGCCGGCGGACCTCCTACAGGCATGCCACCGAAGGCAGCCTGACTGCTGCCCTCATGGTGACCGGCACGCCACCCTCAGTGGCTTGCTGCCCCAGGCACGCACTTGGTGCACTGGTGCCTGGAGCCACCCCTGAGCCGGGGGGAGAGACAGAAGGGAGGTGGCCAGGGCTTCCTTCAGCTGGAGCGCTCGTCACTTGGCCCCTCCTGCCGCCCTGCCTGCAGGTGAATGGAAGGACACGGGCTGCCGGCTTGCTGCAGACCTGGCACCGGGTGGGACAGATGGAGCGCGCAGCCTGCTCCCAGCAGGGCGCTCCCCTCCTCCACCCCCTACAGGGCGGCTGGAGCGACAAATCAAAAAAAAAAAAGGAAAAAAAGGGTGGCCATGCCATCCTAGGACTGGACAGAATGCCGCTCCTTAGAATCTGCCGCCCCAAGCACGAGCTTGCTCAGCTGGTGCCTGGAGCCGGCCCTGAGCATCTCACATTGTAAACAAGAAAAACTCATTGGAGGGAGATCTTTTTTTTCCCCCCTACATAGTGATTCTCCTCCCGTTCCCTGATTCAGACCAAGTTGTTTTTGCAGTAAGAGGCACAAGTTCTTTTTAAAAGTAATAGGGCAGGATCTTCCACTTATCACTCAGGAAAAATGTCTGATTTCAAGAAGAGCTTTGCCCGAATAAGAAGAGTAGGATTGGTTCAAATGATTAAATATAGAATTATAGGCCCTGATCATGCAAGTACTTAAACATGTAAGTAGTTCACTGACAGAGGAACTATTCACATGTTTGCAGATTTGGGACCATATGCTGTATCCAGGGCCGACGAGCGGGGGGAAAGCCGGTACAAATTACCGGGGCCTGGCAGTCCGGAAGGGGTCCCGGGGCCCAGCTTCCCCCCCCTCTCCTCGGCCCTGTTTAGCCAGTCCGCCCTTGCTGGAAGGCCCCAAAAAAAAATTTTCACCGGGGCCCGAACCCGCTCTCGGCGGCCCTGGCTGTATCTCTTCTAGGACTAGAGAAGGAGTGGTTGAAATGGCTTGTAAAACAGACTTCAGTAGCATTTGTATGCCTCTTATTATTGCACATTCTCTCCTATCTTATGAGGAGTTGGTAGCTTTGTAAGACATGAATGTTTCATCCTGTTGTTCTCTGTGCAATTCTGCAAAACTGAAATTGATTGAAGAAATACAGATAATCACTTTGGTCATATTAAACTGGAGCAAAAGAGAATTTCAGATAAAATAGTAGCTATCCTTGTAAATCAAGGACATCTGAAAAGCACAAAGTGTACTTCTCCATCCTAGGCAATGTTATTTTTCCTTTGGCTTCCATTACTTGTTCTTGTGGTCTGTGAACTGTGTCCTAATTGCCCCATGTAAGAACCATATCAAAATGTGTCTTCCCTTTCAAGTTTAGAATGCCTTTCTTTCCTATTGCCATTTTTAAACTGTGCTATCTATCAAAGGTATTTCTCAGCCCTATGGGTCAATGAATTATGATTATTCTCTATGAAACTGACTTGTGACTAATAAAAGGCAGGCAGAATACTTGTACAGAAGTACTCTTGAAAAGCAATGCACATAACTCTATTTCTTGTCTATCTGTTTTTAAGCTTTTTATTTCCCCTTTTGGGATAAAATTAATATATCCCCATTTAAAATATAAAATACAGAATTTTTTTAAATTTAGTACAACTATCCCCAAATTCCAGCAATTGTAGTTTTGATATTAATCTAGTGCAACCGTATATGTTGGTATTTATTTTTATAGTTTTGGTCCCATGTTCATATCTGAAAAAAGAAAAAATGAGCAAAATTCTGTTCTGTCCCACTTGTTCAACTTGTCCCTCTTGATTTAGTGGGAATCGCACCCATGTGAATAAAAGCATAAGTTGGCCCATTACCTCTTGTTCACTTCCAAGCCAGTCTCTCTCTGTATAATCTCTAAAATCTCATTTGTCTTTCACTGTCTCTGTTACTACTGCAGGGATAAACAGCTTTTGGATGGGATTTTCCAAAAATGTTCAGTGTTGTTCCTCACTCTGCTCCCACTAACGTCAATGGGAATGGATTTAAATTGCATGGGTGCAATTCCAGCTCAACAGGAATTGACTTCCATGGTAGCAGTCAGGACAATGCTGAGTACTTCTGAAAATCTTAGCCCTTTGTTCTCTTGTTCAATTTCTTTCCCCTTGCCCAGCTACACAAGCCTTCCCCTACAGTTCCCTCCACAAAACTAAGCTAGAAAAATAAGTTTCAATGCCATTTCACAATTATTTCATCACAAAATTTTCTTGTGGTATCTCAAACCTTCCATTTTCACTACTGGTAACCAACACTGAACTAACCATTCATTCACTGGCATCTCTTCACAATAGATTCTACACAATAACTGTCCTAAAGAATGGTGTGGCATCACTTTCCTGAATATAACTAATACATTAAATATTTTTTAAATCCATGAGCACTCTCATGACTTAATATGAAGAAAGAGTGGAGAATATAATCTTTCAGACTGACTGCTTAATTTTTGGCGATGGGTAGATTGGAAAGTAGTGTGACCCACCTTTTATTTCTTCTTTTTGTGATACGACCAGTCTGTTGCCACTTCAGAATGTTCAGATTTGTAAAAATGTCCTTTACATTGGCAGGCTCACTTGCTCATTTATTTGTTCTTTTGTTTTGATCTCGCTCTCTCTATAATGCCTCTCTTTACTTCATAGTTCAGCTTTTCTGAATCACTTTCTTCCTAAGTGCCCTTGTTTCTGCACTATGTGTCAAGAAACCACACTGTTATGACAACCCATTTGATCCACAGTTAGGGATCTTGCAGTTCATAGTAATAGTCATCCTTCTGAAAGACTCTCCATTGTGTGTTCTCTTTACCTCCTCTTACAGATTAGGAGAAAGCATGTAATTTTCTCCAAGTAGACATTTGTTTTAATAGCTTCTAATTCTTTCTCATCAGATGTGATCTTTTCTTTCACAACATTTACACTAAATATGTTTGTCTTCTGCATATTCATTATGAGTCTGTTTTCTTACTCTCTGCTCAGCAATCTATTGCTTCAAGGTCTTCTGGGATTTCAACAAAGTAATCTGTAACACTGTATGAGCTGACTGCTGTTCTCTGTTGTTCTTAGTGTCACTTTTATCTTTAAAAGGTTCTTCCTCAAGAAGAAGGGAAAATTTTTGGTGAGTTACTGAAAATAATAAAGTAAGAAATCCTTTTTAAAGTTTGCCCTTTCTGGTATGCCTCTGTGAGATGAGACTAGCATTGGCTGTCCCTATTTTCAAAATCAGTTAAAACAAACCATGCTCAGCGCTAAACCCAATTAGATATACATCAGTTTCAAAAACAAATTCAAGTTGTTCTTTAAGGATGCATAACCACTTAAAACCTCTTTTACTTGGTTCTTAAACAATGTAGTAACAGAATGCTTGCCTTTCTAAAGCACAGCAAAGTAGGCTGCCCTGTACTGCTAAGACATATTGTGCTGTGATATTCTGGCAGGATTCAGGCTTGCATGAGTCCTATGACTCTGTGGTACTTACTAAGCCCTGTTGATCACAGTGTTGTTCTGATTCCTGGTCATGGGGGTAGGCTGAATAATAATATACAAATATTAATAAGGATATGGTTGAATTTTATACCCACCAAACTTAATTCTCTTATTTGCTTCTTCAACAAACTTCTCTAGTGATTTGGATGTGACAGGCTGCCAGTAGTGAAATAACAGTAGTTATTTTAACCTCTATGAATGAAATGTATTAGCACTACTGTTCTTTCACTTTCTGTACAATTCATTGTCTAGTTCTCACTTTCCATTATACTAGTGTATTTCCTAAAGATTATTATCAACCCAGCTATGTGCTCACCTTCATAAAATTGAAGGTGCAGGGACAGATTGTGGTTGGCCCCTACACTGGGATGCAAACAGCAGGTCATGGAGGTATACAAGGAGTTTCTCTCTACATCTTGCAACACTGACCATAATTACAGCCATGCTTTCTTGAGAGCAGGGACTGTTTTCTGTTAGTGCCTCTTCCAAGCCATCCTAAGGGCTTGTCTCCACAGGGGGATCGACGCGTGGCAATTGATCCACCAAGGGTAGATCGCTCTCTGGCTGACTCCGGTACTCCACCGGAACGAGAAGCATAAGGTAAGTCCAGGGAAGAGTTTCTCCCGTCGACCCAGTGCGGTGTAGACACCACAATAAGTCGACCTAAGGTATGTCGACTCCAGCTACGTTATTCACGTAGCTGGAGTTATGTAACTTAGGTCGACTTAGCCCTGCATAGCATAGATCTGCCCTAAGAAAGGGCAGGGAAAAGAAACTTAATGGCTGCAGAAGGAAGCACATGTTGTATTTCCTTCAGGGATGGGACAAGGAACACAGTTCAACTGTGCTTTTAGGGGCACTGTGCCTTCCTGAGACACAGTGCCTCCTGGATCTTTCTCCAGGTTAATTACCGGGTGATAAGAACACACCTTTTTTCCCCACCTAGTGAAGATTAACTCTTGTGGGTCAATGCCTAATAGGAATAATCTGTCTCAATCTTTTTCATCTCTTTTACCCCTCCATTGGCTTAGTATCAGCTGCCATTGCTGCAGTTGGTTCACTTGCTGCTATTTGCAAGGAAATAAAGTGGGGACTGTATTTTGGAATAGTCAAACCTTTTAAAACCTAGAAATAGGCCAACAATGATGTATACATTGGGGTTTTAAAATTCAGATTTGCTTGATTCGTTGAGAACTGAACTGAGCAGTTGGAAATTTTTTTTGAGTCAATTTGCTCACATTTTTCAATACTAATTTAATATCCGTGAGATTTCCTGGGATTTTATTAACCTTGCAATCAACTTTCGTCTTCATCTGACTTTAGGCAAGATTTTTCACCACCACAGAGGTGGGTTGAAAAATCATATTAATGTTAAAGACAGCAAGATTTTTTTTTTTAAATGTCCAGATGAGTTCCAAGAACCCCAGAGCAAATTCTGGGTTTGGTTAGACTGTAATATGCCTTCCTCAACAAGACACTTATGTAGCAGCCATTCAAGTTTGTTCCCGAATTGTTACTGTCTTTATAAATTACTAATCTTTCTGTGGGATGCAGGGAGTTGGACAAAGGAGCAAATTAGCAGGGCATATTTTAAATAAAGGTGGGCTCAAATTGCAAACTTCAGGTCTGAACTTAGATCCGAATTTCAACTTCCCCAAAGTTTGGTGGGCTGTGGATTTGGTGTTCAGTATAAACCCATCTGTAATTTTATTAACTTAAAATTTAAAAAAAAATGTATTAAAGAAGAGCTAAAAGTTAAGTGTTGTGTGTGTGTGTGATGTGAATGTGAAATTTATCAAAAACATATTGGGCTATAGAAGAAAATCCCAGGAAGTTCAAAGGAAAAGAGCATTCAATGAGAGGGATAGGAGAAGTGCTTATTTTTTTCCCATAGCCTTTTAGAACGTGTGTGTCTGAGACCAACTTAGAGTGTACTTCTGTCAACAAGTTGCAGTGACAGGCATATACATCACTGAGGGACTTGCTAGCGGTATTGTCCTTAACCACATCTGGTAGTGGCAAGATTGAAGGTTGAGGTAACTGTAAAAGGGTTGGGAAGATTGATCTGTGAAGTTGTCTGATTGTTGGGGGATGGGTTGCCAGCACTAGAGTACAGGGTGGACTGAATTGCTAACCCTACTAAGGTAGACAGTGCTACAGCAGATTCCCTCATGGAGCATCCACTCTGCTATGATTCTGCATTCAAATGAGCCCTGGTTACAAATCCTTTGGTGTATTCTAATTGCGTTTTTTTTTTTTTTTTTTTTTTTTTTTGCCCATGCTTCTGCCTTGGTTGCCTAATTTCCTATAGAACATCCCCATAACAGCATCTTCTCCCCCCACTTAGATCAACCTCTCTGGGGAGAAAGAGGGGCTCTTGCTCTTTTTTGACCACAACTACTGGAACAAGTGCCTCATGTGATCCCTGTATTTTGTTTAATCATATTACTGCAGTATTTACTTAGTTAAATATTAAAGAGTTATATGATATACCATACATGGCTGCTAAGGTAAATGAGTTTCTTGGTACATGTAGTAATCTGTAGCATGCACTTAAGTACTGTCCTGAGTAGGGATGTTTTCCTGAACTGAAACCTAAGGGTCTGATACAAGTCAATAGAAAGACTTAGCCTATGGTGCTGAGGACCTTCTATAAAGTGATGAGCCCCTCATCTTGCACTGAAATTTGCATCATGAACTTTTTTTTTGCAATACCAACATATTGGTTCCACCTCAGAGGAGACAGTTAAGAGTTAATTATTTCATCCAAGCTATGAAATAACTTGTGCTACTAAAAATGAAACAAACTCCAGAGATGCACAATCTTTAGTCTGAAAATACATCTCTACCATGTGAAAAAAGAGAGACCCATGGATCTAAAGTTAAGCATGTTCGGAAGTATGGAAGAACTTTGAAAAGCATCAGATAAGCATTCATGCTTCCAAGGAGCCTCAGCTACAGTAAGGCCATGTCTACACTACAAACTTTGGTCAATGTAAGTTGTGTTGGTGTACAGCCATCGAAGTCTGTATACTACTCAGGTGTGTGCATACTTGGCTGCTTGTGTCAGCGCTGCACATATTCACCAGGGGTTCATGTGTCTATGTAAAATGCAGTCCATCATGGGTAGGTATTCCAGTGTGCCATGAGATAGTAATGACCTGCTCAGGGATCTCTGGGAGCGAGGGATCAAATTCCCAGCATGCAACTTTCTTGTCCCATAATGCCATCCATATCCCCATAATTTTTGCACTTCTTTAAAAAATCCTACAAAGCCCCACGGCACTTTTCAGTGTCTGCCATCTCTGGCAGAAGTACAGAGCAAGCAGAGCTCTGCATTATTCTCATGAACATTGCAAATACAGGGTACACGACTCTCCTGTATTTGCAACCCACAGGGGCGACAGGAGGATTTCTTTGAGGACAGTTTCTGAAGGACCTAGCCAAAAAAAATTTCAAGATACTTGGTGATGTTCATGGAGCAGCAGCTGATGGTAGAGCTCTGTTTCTGGGCCTGAGAAATGAGCACTGACTGGTGATCAAATCGTAATGCAGGTTTGGGATGACAAGCAGTCAGTGAAGAACTTTCGGGTGCAAAAGGCCACATTCTTGGATCTGTGTGCCAAGCTCACTCCAGCCCTCCAGCACATGGACACAAGAATGAAAGCTGCATTGACAGTGGCAATCACACTTTGGAACACTGGATTGCTACAGGTCAATGGGAAATCATTTTGGAGTTGGAAAATCCATAGTGGGGCCTATTGTCATGAAAGTGTGCATGGTCATTAATCATCTCCTGCTATGCAGGATTGTGACTCTTGACAGTGTGCAGGAAATAGTGTGAATGGATTTTCAGCAATGGAGTGTCCGAACTGTGCTGGGGTGACAGACAGTACACACATCCCTATTTTGGTACCAGCCCACCTTGCCATAGAATATATGAACAGAAAGGGCTACTTTTCTATGGTTATGCAAGCACTGGTGGATCAATGTGGGTTGCTCAGGAAAGGTGTATCACACATCTTTGGGAACGCAGGACTGTTCAGAAAGCTGCAAGCAGGGACATTCTTTCCCAATCAGCAGATTACCATTGGCAATAGGTGTAGAGATATGTTTGTAGAAGATTATACTTTACAGACACTCTTTCCTAAGGGACAGACTCGTGGGACCACATAGTGTTGCAGGTGTGGGATGATTCTCAGTGGCTGCGAAATTTTCGCATGGGTAAGGGCACTTTCATAGAACTTTGTGGCTTGCTTTCCCCTGCCCTGAAGCACAAGAATACCAAGATGAGAGCAGCCCTCACAGTTGAGAAGCAAGTGGCGATATCCCTCTGGAAACTTGCAACACCAGACAGCTACTGGTCAGTCAGGAATCAATTTGGAGTGGGCAAATCTACTGTGGGGGCTGCTGTGATCCAAGTTGCCAGTGCAATCACTGAGGTGTTGCTATCAAGGGTAGTGACTCTAGGAAATGTGCAGGTCATAATGGATGGCTTTGCTGCAATGGGGTTCCCTAACTGTGGTGGGGCGATAGACAGAACACATATCCCTATCTTGGGATCGGACCACCTTGTCAGCCAGTACGTAAACTGCAAGAGGTACTTTTCAATGGTGCTGCAAGCACTGGTGGATCACAAGGGATGTTTCACTGACATCAACATGGGATGACTAGGAAAGGTGCATGACGCTTGCATCTTCAGGAACTCTGGTCTGTTTGAACAGCTACAGGAAGGAACTTACTTCCCAGACCAGAAAATTACCATTGGGGATGTTGAAATGCCTATAGTTATCCTTGGGGACCCAGCCTATCCCTTAATGCCATGGCTCATGAAGGCATACACAGGCACCCAGGACAGTAGTAAGGAGCTATTCAACTATAGGCTGAGCAAGTGCAGAATGGTGGTAGAATGTGTATTTGGATGTTTAAAAGCTCGCTGGCGCAGTTTACTGACTAGGTTAGACCTCAGCGACACCAATATGCCCATTGTTATTGCTGCTTGCTGTGTACTCCACAATCTCTGTGAGAGTAAGGGGGAGACGTTTATGGTGGGGTGGGAGGTTGAAGCAAGTCTCCTGGTGGCCGATTACGCGCAGCCAGATACCAAGGCAATTAGAAGAGCACAGCTGGGTGCCCTGCACATCAGAGAAGCTTTGAAAACCAGTTTCATGACTGGCCAGGCTACCGTGTGACAGTTCTCTTTGTTTTTCCTTGATGAATACCCGCCTCCTTGGTTGACTCTACTTCCCTGTAAGCAGGGCCGGCTCCAGCATTTTTGCCACCCCAAGCAGTGGGAAAAAAAGAAAAACCCGATTGAGCTGCTGCCGAAGTGCTGCCGACAATGACCCGGATGTGCTGCCCCAACAACAGATGGACTGCCACCCCTTTCTATTGGCCGCCCCAGGCACCTGCTTCCTTCGCTGGTGCCTGAAGCCGGCCCTGCCTGTAAGCCAACTGACCTCCCCTCTTTGATCACCAGTTTCAGAGGCAATAAAGTCATTATTGTTTCAAAATCATGCATTCTTTATTAATTCATCACACAAAAAGGGGGAAAACTCGCAAGGTAGCCTGGGAGGGGTGGATGAGGAGGGAAGCACTGGGTGGGGTGGTGGATGAGGGGAGGAGGGAAGGACAAGGCCACACTACAGTTCAAAACTTATTGAATACCAGCCTTCTGTTGCTTGGGTAATCCTCTGGGGTGGAGTGGCTGGGTGCCCATAGCCTCCCTCTCCCCCTCCCCCGCGTTCTTGAGCATCTGGGTGAGGAAGCTATGGAACTTGGGGAGGAGGGCAGGCGGTTATACAGGGGCTGCAGCAGTGGTCTGTGCTCCTGCTGCCTTTCCTGCAGCTCCACAAGACACCTGAGCATGTCAGTTTGCTCCCCCATTAACCACAGCATTGCATCCAGCCTCCTCTCAGCATGCTCCTCTCTCCTCTCATCGTGTTCATTTAACGCTTTCCTGGACTCTGCCATTGTTTGCCTCCATGCATTCTGCTGAACTCTTTCAGTGTGGGAGGACTGCATGAGCTCTGAGAGCATCTCATCGTGAGTGTGTTTTTTTCACCTTCTAATCTGCGCTAGCCTCTAGGATGGAAATGATAGGAGGAGCATAGAAACATTTGCAGCTGCGGGAGGAAAAAAAAAGGGAGAGTAGTATTTAAAAAAAGATAAGTTTTAGAGAGCAAAGGGAAGACTATTTCACACTGAATCAAGCGATTCACATTACATAGCACATGTGCTTTTGCTACAAGGTTGAATTTTCCCTCTTATATTGAATGCCTGCCAGTTTGGTGTGAGACATCACACGCTCGGCTGGGCAACAGAATTCGGCTTGCAGGCAGCCATGGTAAGGCAAAGGGTTTCAGCTTCTTCATAACATGTGGGAATGGTTTTAAACAGCAGCACCCTCCTTTCCCATACCAAGCAAAGCCGTTGGGTTGGCCATTTAAAAAGGAGGGGCTGCGGTTTTAGGGTGAATGTGCAGCACAATCAAACCCCACCCCCAATTCTCTGGGATGATCGCTTCACCTCCCCCTGCTCCCCAACCACATGTCTAGTATCAGGGAAGATCCCTGTCAGCCAAACGCGAACAGTTTAGCATGAACAGGCCTCCCCCGCACCGCGTGGCTAACAGCAGGAATGATTTATTTTCAGCCAAAGGCAAACAGCCAAAGCCCGGGCCCATTCGCTGCAAGGTTTTGTTCTGCAATGATTCCAGACTACTTGCTACTGGCTTGGCATGGTAAATTAATCATTAAACACGCTTGCTTTTAAACCCTGTATTATATTTACAAAGATACACTCCCAGAGGTTCCTTCTCCGGCTTCATGGTCCGGGAGCCCACTTTGGGAAGGTTGGGAGGGTATTGGCTCCAGGGTGATGAACAGTTCCTGGCTACTGGGGAGAAGGGATTCTCCGCTTGCCTGCTGTGCGCTATCCTCAACCTCCTTCTCCTCCTCATCTTCCAACTCCTCATCCCTGTTGCGTGAGACTCCCCCCTTGCAGGTGTCCACGGACAGTGGTGGGCTAGTGGTAGGGCTACCACTAGAATTGCATGCAGCTCATCATAGAACTGACATGTATGGGGCTCTGACCTGGAGCTACTGTTTGCATCCTTTGTTTTTTGATAAACTTGCCTCAGCTCCTTAACTTTCACGCGGCACTGCTGTGTGTCCCTGTTGTAGCCTCTGTCCATCATGCCTTGGAGATTTTGGCAAATATATTGGCATTTCGTCTTTTGGAACGGAGTTCTGCCTGCACGGATTCTTCTCCCCATACAGCGATCAGATCCAGTACCTCCCGTTTGGTCCATGCTGGAGCTCTTTTGTGATTCTGAAACTCCATGGTCGCCTGTGCTGATCAGCGCGCCACACTGGCCAAACAGGAAATTAAAAAAGTTTCTGGGGCTTTTCCGGTCTACCTGGCCAGTGCATCTGAGTTGAGAGTGCTGTCCAGAGCAGTCACAATGGAGCACTCTGGGATAGCTCCTGGAGGCCAATACCGTCTAATTGCATCCACCCTACCTGAAATTCGACCCAGCAAGATCGATTTTAGCGCTAAATCCCTCGCCGGGGAGGAGTACAGAAATAGATTTTAAGAGCCTTTTAAGTTAACAAAAAAGGCTTGGTCATGTGGACGGGTGTAGAGTTAAATCGACCTAATGCTGCTAAATTCGACCTAAACTCATAGTGTAGACCTGGTCTAAGGATTAACACAGGTGATCAGCCTTTACACTATTTTAATAGGTCGACCATGGCTCTACGCCATTTGGGGAGGAGATTTTATTGTGTCACTAGTGCTTATGTCATCCGGAGACAAATTTGAGTGTCGACACTTGCACACATAGGTCAACGCAAGGCGACTAACACCAACCTAACTTTGTAGAGTAGACCAGGCCTTAGTTACTTTTCCAAATTAAGCATGTATGTACTTTTCCTTCAGTGTAAACTCAAAATGGATTGATGCTTTGATTATTTTCTTTGTATATAGCCTAGACATAAATTTTAAAAAATGGGCCTTAACCAGAAGTGATGATATCATCTTAATTATAATAGTATGACAGAGCTGCACAAACTTAATAATGTGGAAAGAAGATCCTATAACAGGAACAGTGAATAAGCAATAAATGAGAGCAAATTGTTCAACACACACACACAAGATTAAAGCAAAATTTAATGAGGTATGATACGTTTTATTATAATTTTAAAGTGCTCTGAAATAGTTACAAACAAAGTCACAGAAGGCAAAAACACAAGCTTTATCTATAAAGATGTTTTTCTCATGTCTATATAGAGGGAAAAATCCACTTACAATTTTTGTTAAGAATCTTCAATCAGTATTTCAGACTCTCATCTTCTCCATCATCAGTACTGTGTCTCTGAAAGAAAAGAATTTTCATATTTTCTTTTGGAACTATTAGGATGTGAAATAGGTCATCTCGGTCTCTCTCAGATTTCTTTACCAGTGTTTTTTTTCTGCTATGTTTCTTTTTATATGATCACTGTTAGACTCCCCAGGGGAGCTATAAAACACAAAGCACAGAAGGTACATGTCTCTCAAATGTTTCCTAGCCTGGTGTTCAACAAAAATTCTCAAGGTGGAAATAAATGTTATCTGTGTGAAAATTAAGTTGCTAAGATTACAAGGTCATTGTAAAGGAAATAAGGAAGAGGATACATATACCTGAAATATACTCCTACTTTGATCTTTACAGAATTTGTCCCTATTTGCATGGAAGCCACCAAAACAAAAGCCATAATTTGTTTGCCAGCAAGCAAATAATGTATAGTATACCTGCATTACAAGGGTCACTCATTCAGGACTATCTCTTGCTATGAGTGGAAAAAGTCTATTGAAAGATGAGACCCCTCTGCATGATGAATAGTCACTTATGTTTCAAAGGGGTGTCTGGCTAATATCAGTGACTTTCTCTCCTGACACTTTTATTAGATTATTTCTTCACTAGCTTGTCATTAGCTGGTATTTGTTAAGAGCATGAGAAGACCATTTATTTACAAAAGGGAATAATGGAATAACTATGCCGTAAAAAGTTAGGAGACAAAATAAACCGTAGCAAAATGGCAAGTTTTGCCAGTATCACTTTCTAGTGTAGACCAGGCCTTGATGTGACTGAACATCTGGCCCTATACAATGTATATTTTCTGCTATAAATCCACCACTTCTCTGGCATTTGGTCACTTTTGGAACTCACTCCAGTCTTTTGAACTCACTGATGGATGAATCAGGCCAACGCAGAATGAATGTGAATGCTTAGGTTCTAAATGTGAGTCATCTTTAGTTGATTTTTTCCCTGTCAGGTTCAGGGATTCTCTGTTTTTCATTCCAGATAAGGCAGTGAGTTTTTGCAACCTTATTTCTCTGGGGGTGAGGCTGTTGATCTAAAGTCATTTGGTGTGCTGGCAGAGAACAGAGATTTTGGAATAGGCAGAGCCTTACAAACACACTTGCTCATCCACAACAAATAGGGTTGCCAACTGTCTAATCACACAAACCCAAACACCTATGCCCCGCCCTTCCCAGAGGCCAGGCCCCTGCTCACTCCAGCTCCCCTCCCTCAGTCAGTCACTCTCCCCCACCCTCACTCACTTTCACTGGGCTGGGGCAGGGTGTTGGGGGGTGGGAGCATGGGCAGCAGGTAGGGGACGCTGTGCCTCCCCAAACAGCCAGGTGTAGACTGGCCCACTCTCCGCCCTTAGGGCCCCATTTTGGCAGTGCCGCTCGGCTCCAGGGGCTGGAGCCATGCCGCCCACTTTCCGGGACTGGGGGGCTGCAATGAGACTGTGCGATCTCCCTCCCGGCGCTCCGGGGCTGGGGGGCTGCGGGCACTAGCCAACCTGGGGCGGGGGCAGGAGCGCCGCCAGCTTTTCTGCCGCCCTAGGCAGCAGAAGGTCCTGCCGCCGAAATACCACCGCGGTCGCCGCCCCCCAAATTGTAGTGCCCTAGGCAACCGCCTAGGTCGCCTAATGGGTTGCACTGGCCCCGGGTGGGGGCCGGCAGCTACAGTAGGGGAACTCTGAGTTCTGGGGTGCGCAGAAGGGGCGGGGCCTTGGGTGGAAGGGGCAGGGCTGGGGGCTAGCCTCCCCCAGCCAGTGGTTTATCTGATGCCCAGGTGCGGGAGTGGGTGTGGGGTGCAGGCTCTGGGAGGAAGTTGGGTGCGGGAGGGGTCTAAGGCAGGGGGTTGGGTGTGGGAGGAGGTTTGGGGTGCGGGCTCTGGGAGGATTTTGGGTGTGGGAAGGGGCTGGGATGGGGTTTGGGGTATGGGAGGGGATGTGGGGTGCAGGCTCCAGCCAGGCGGTGCTTACCTCGGGTGGCTCCCGGCATAGACTCCAACTTCTAATGGCGTTGGTGGGTGCTCGACCCCCTCTGCCCCCTCCCCGCCCTGACTCCACCCCTGCCCTGCCCCCTCCCCTGAGCGCGCCGCGTTCCCACTCCTCCTTCCCAGAGCTTGCTATAGCTGTTTGGCGGTAGCAAGTGCTGGGAGGAGCGGGGACGGGGCACACTCAGGGGAGGAGGAGGTGAGGTGCGGGGCTGGGGTGGGGAACTTGGCTGCCGGTGGGTGCAGAGCATCCACTAATTTTTCCCCATGGGTGTGCCAGCCCCAGAGCACCCACGAAATTGGCGCCTATGGCTCCCGGAAGCGGCGGCATGTCCGGCAGCGGCTCCTAGGCTCAGGCGTGGCCAGGCGGCTCTGCGAGCTGCTCCTGCTTGCAGGCATCGCCCCCACAGCTCCCATTGGCCGAGGTTCCCTGTTCCTGGCCAATGGGAGCTGCAGAGTCAGTTCTTGGGGCGAGGGCAGCATGTAGAGACCCCTTGGCCAACCCGAGCCTAGGAGCCGCTGTCAGACATACTGTCTGCTTCCCGGAGCAGTGTGGAGCCAGGGCAGGTAGGGAGCCTGCCTTAGCCTCACTGCGCCACCAGACTTTAAGCAGCCTAAAATCTCCCAGATTGGCTTCAGTAGCCTGCAGCAGATCAATTCCGATTCCAGGAGCTCCCAGCCAAACCAGGAGGATTGGCAACCCTAACAGGAAATAGGGCATTTTCCTTTGAAAGTTTGGCCTTATTCACTTGCTTCTGCAGAATGTATGCTCTCATTTAAAAAATAAAGCCCCAGATCTGCAAAAGTATTTAGGTTCCTAACTTCTATTAATTTCAATGGAAGTTAGGAGCTTAAATACTTTTGTGGACTGGGCCAAGGCCCTTTTGGCTGTGAAAATCTTCTGAATGTGAAAGTCACTTCTGTGACTTTGCAGACTGATATCCTAAAATACTAGAGAAATATCAACTGGCTCCATTCATATCACTGAGGTATTATTTCTGAAGCCTGCCACAGTGCCACTTAATGAGTCTGTATATACCACCAAAAACAACTGAATCAGGGAACCCTGGTATAGCACAGTTATGCTCTATCCCCATGACATATCTTAACTATGCTGTAACCAGGCCATGAAATATCCACGTTGGTAGTAGACACCTGTTTCGTAGTGCAAATGGGCACCATGTCAGACTCTGTTTTGTTATGCTTATAAGAAGCACACAGAATCTTTCTAAAAGGAATAAGGCAATACACCACATTTATTGAAAGTACAATTTAAGCATTAAAATCAGCATATGCTTCCATTCTCTCTCTTTCTCTCTCTCACACACCCACCCCAAAAGGTTCTGCAGCTGGATTTTATAATTACACACACACACACCCCCAAAGGTTCTGCAGATGGATTTTATAGTTACCAGTCCTTACTGTTGTTCAGTCAGTTCCAGTGGCCAGCTGAAACTGCACATGAGGGAGGGGAGCTGGGCCTCTGTTCGAAGCTCCGATGCAGAACGAATCCAAAGTCCCATGGCAATACACCCTTCTTTATAGTGATAAGTTCCCATATAAGTCTATGGACCTTGCTGTGTCACACCAGAGCTGTCAATCATGAGGTATTCAAGGTTGCTCTTAATTAGCATTATTTTGAGTTGTTACCGGGAGGATCCGCAGCTGTTTCTTATCTCATCCTTTTGGCTCAACTCCTTATCTCGTCCTTGGGGTGTATGCCTTTGCTTTAGTGTTGTCAATCTGCCATCAGGGTGATTGATAATAAAATTGGTGCCTCTTGGCTCCTCCACTCCCTTCTTGACCATCCAGCCCGGTTGTCCTTTCTCAGTTAATTACCATACATTCTTCACTCACACCAAACAGTAAATAAAGCAATTGCAGAGATAAAACTTCTATCCTTCTAAGAACAAATGTTAACACAATCAGCAAAAAATAAACTCAGTAAGAAAAATAAACAAAAAGCTAGCAAAATGGAGTATAAGGCAAAATAAACAAAATGGAGTACAATTTTACTTGAAACAATTTCTTCCCATTAGGCTTTTGGCCTACGTTGTCCCCACTTTGACCCTTTAATATCAATATATTAAATGGGTCACGTCTTGTGTAATTGCTTTAAGGCAACGTATTACGAAGCAATTTGGGCTTGTGCTTTTAATTTGAGGTACGTTCTCTTAATCCAACAGCACCTAAAACACATTATGACAAACATTATTCCAGTTAGTACAAAGAAAACAATTATGGGATGAATCATAATATTTAAAACTGATGTCCATGAGGGGGACCAGCCTCTAAAAATGTCATACCAATGGTGCACCATCATTTGTTGAGCTACTTGTTGGATACTTTTAGAATTTCAGTTCCTTTGTGCAAAATAGCTAGACTTCATGTTAGTACTTTTGTCTGGGTTGCTGCAATTAATTGACTCATTTGCTTATTCCCTGCTAGCCATTGGTATGAGTTGGTCCAATTAACCCCCAAAGAAAAATTAAAACTCAGGGCATTATTGGCATCTACTAGTTAACATCCCTATCTTCATGAACCAGAAAATAGTAAGTCATGGTGGGGGTTTGAAATATTGCATTGCACATAATTGTTGTACAGGTGGCCTTTGAGTATACTTTTCCTACCACTCAATTTTTTCCAATCCAATAATACAAACACAATTCTTTCCATCATAGTATACTTTGGTGGTGCTATTATCCAATTCATCCCAAGAGGATGTGCTAAATTTTTGTTTTGCATGGAGTAAGGTTCCTCTAAAATCAGCAAGGTGGGGCATTCCCACTGTCAGGTAGTCCATTTTTCACATGATTTACCCTTAGTTTTATCCTTCAAGACTTATATGTGGAGCTTCTGGAAGACTTCAACCTTCCTCTCCTATCTAAACCCTGTATGTACCTCAAACACTAAAAGGGACTTGGATATATATTTGTCTGGCTAATGATTCATAGATTCATAAATTCTAGGACTGGAAGGGACCTCGAGAGGTCATCGAGTCCAGTCCCCTGCCCACATGGCAGGACCAAATACTGTCTAGACCATCCCTGATAGACATTTATCTAACCTACTCTTAAATATCTCCAGAGATGGAGATTCCACAACCTCCCTAGGCAATTTATTCCAGTGTTTAACCACCCTGATAGTTAGGAACTTTTTCCTAATGTCCAACCTAGACCTCCCTTGCTGCAGTTTAAACCCATTGCTTCTTGTTCTATCCTTAGAGGCTAAGGTGAACAAGTTTTCTCCCTCCTCCTTATGACACCCTTTTAAATACCTGAAAACTGCTATCATGTCCCCTCTCAGTCTTCTCTTTTCCAAACTAAACAAACCCAATTCTTTCAGCCTTCCTTCATAGGTCATGTTCTCAAGACCTTTAATCATTCTTGTTGCTCTTCTCTGGACCCTTTCCAATTTCTCCACATCTTTTTTAAAATGCGGTGCCCAGATTACTCCACACAATACTCCAGCTGAGGCCTAACCAGAGCAGAGTAGAGTGGAAGAATGACTTCTTGTGTCTTGCTCACAACACACCTGTTAATACATCCCAGAATCATGTTTGCTTTTTTTGCAACAGCATCACACTGTTGACTCATATTTAGCTTGTGGTCCACTATAACCCCTAGATCCCTTTCTGCCGTACTCCTTCCTAGACAGTCTCTTCCCATTCTGTATGTGTGAAACTGATTTTTTCTTCCTAAGTGGAGCACTTTGCATTTGTCTTTGTTAAACTTCATCCTGTTTAACTCAGACCATTTCTCCAATTTGTCCAGATCATTTTGAATTATGACCCTGTCCTCCAAAGCAGTTGCAATCCCTCCCAGTTTGGTATCATCCGCAAACTTAATAAGCGTACTTTCTATGCCAATATCTAAGTCGTTGATGAAGATATTGAACAGAGCCGGTCCCAAAACAGACCCCTGCGGTACCCCACTCGTTATGCCTTTCCAGCAGGACTGGGAACCATTAATAACAACTCTCTGAGTACGGTTATCCAGCCAGTTATGCACCCACCTTATAGTAGCCCCATCTAAATTGTATTTGCCTAGTTTATCAATAAGAATATCATGCCAGACAGTATCAAATACCTTACTAAAGTCTAGGTATACCACATCCACAGCTTCACCCTTATTCACAAGGCTCATTATCCTATCAAAGAAAGCTATCAGATTGGTTTGACATGATTTGTTCTTCACAAATCCATGCTGGCTGTTCCCTATCACCTTACCATCTTCCAAGTGTTTGCAGATGATTTCCTTAATTACTTGCTCCATTATCTTCCCTGGCACAGAAGTTAAACTAACTGGTCTGTAGTTTCCTGCGTTGTTTTTATTTCCCTTTTTAGGGATACCTCCTCTATTAGCTCCTTGAGTATTCTAGGATGCATTTCATCAGGCCCTGGTGACTTGCAGGCATCTAACTTTTCTAAGTGATTTTTAACTTGTTCTTCTTTTTTAATTTTTCTGCTAAACCTACCCACTTCCCATTAGTATTCACTATGTTAGCCATTCCTTCAGACTTCTCAGTGAAGACCGAAACAAAGAAGTCATTAAGCATCTCTGCCATTTCCAAGTTTCCTGATACTGTTTCTCCCTCTTCACTAAGCAGTGGGCCTACCCTGTCTTTGGTCTTCCTCTTGCTTCTAATGTATTGATAAAAAGTCTTCTTGTTTCCCTTTATTCCTGTAGCTAGTTTGAGCTCATTTTGTGCCTTTGCCTTTCTAGTCTTGCCCCTGCATTCCTGTGTTGTTTGCCTATATTCATCCTTTGTAATCTGTCCTAGTTTCCATTTTTTATATGACTCCTTTTTATTTTTTAGATCATGCAAGATCTCGTGGTTAAGCCAAGGTGGTCTTTTGCCACATTTTCAATCTTTCCTAACCAGCGGAATAGCTTGCTTTTGGGCCCTTAATAGTGTCCCTTTGAAAAACTGCCAACTCTCCTCAGTTGTTTTTCCCCTCAGTCTTGATTCCCATGGGACCTTACCTATCAGCTCTCTGAGCTTCCCAAAATCTGCCTTCCTGAAATCCATTGTCTCTATTTTGCTGTTCTCCCTTCTACCCTTCCTTAGAATTGCAAACTCTATGATTTGATGATCACTTTCACCCAGGCTGCCTTCTACTTTCAAATTCTCAACAAGTTCCTCCCTATTTGTTAAAATCAAGTCTAGAACAGCTTCCCCCCTAGTAGCTTTTTCAACCTTCTGAAATAAAAAGTTGTCTGCAATGCAGTCCAAGAATTTGTTGGATAGTCTGTGCCCCGCTGTGTTATTTTCCCAACATATATCCGGATAGTTGAAGTCCCCCATCACCACCAAATCTTGGGCTTTGGATGATTTTGTTAGTTGCTTAAAAAAAGCCTCATCCACCTCTTCCACCTGGTTAGGTGGCCTGTAGTAGACTCCTAGCATGACATCTCCCTTGTTTTTTACCCCTTTTAGCCTAACCCAGAGACTCTCAACACTTCCGTCTCCTATGTCCATCTCTACCTCAGTCCAAGTGTGTACATTTTTAATATATAAGGCAACACCTCCTCCCTTTTTCCCCTGTCTATCCTTCCTGAGCAAGCTGTACCCATCCACACCAACATTCCAATCATGTGTATTATCCCACCAAGTTTCAGTGATGCCAACAATGTCATAGTTGTATTTATTTATTAGCACTTCCAGTTCTTCCTGCTTATTCCCCATACTTCTCGCATTTGTATATAGGCATCTAAGATACTGGTTTGATCTTTCCTCCCAGTTTTGTCCTGACCCTCCTTTCTCTCTGCCAATATAGCCCACACTCCCTCTCGTTTCCGACCCTCTCCCAGGTCTCCATGTTCCCCACTTACCTGTGGGCTTTGCTCACCTGTCCCCGTCGAACCTAGTTTAGAAGATGACTTGTTAAAGGTTATTAGTTATATTAAGTTTGGGTTCTAACCTCAAACTTCAGTAAATTTGACCCCTAGTCCATGCTCTCCTTCACTCCCCTGAGATGTGACAGAGCTTCTTTTGTGCCTTGATACTTGTGTTACTGTGTCAACACCAACTAAATCATTTTGCCATACTATCTCTGTCAAACACAAGCTTGCAAAAGTTCAGATAAGGCAAAATGAGGCTGTGACACCCTATACCTCAAAGTGATGTCTGTTAGTCTATAAGGTGCCACAGGACTCTTGCTCGCTTTTTACAGATCCAGACTAACACGGCTACCCCTTTGATTTCCTTACCTCAGAGTAGTATCCTGTAACCCCTATATTCATTGTTCAAATATGGTTGTGATATTTCATACAAAGCATGCCTTGTAATATATCATATGAAAGGTCATGATATGCTGAAACCAATTGTTCTGTCAAAATATGTATATCATTAGTGTGTATGAAGTTATCAGATGTTGTTGTGTGGTTGTTATTGAAATATGCTGTGAGTTTGGGAGTCGCCCACTGCTAGTTCTTCAGTGACAACAAAGGGAATGACCCATGTTGACAATAGGAGGTGCTACTACCCCTGAAATGGATCTTTACTGGCTCCGGGTGGAGCAGATTACTTTCATATCAGTGAAAAAGGTCCACAGTAATTATCTTCAATACACAGCAGTTTATTGAGAAGGAATTACACAAGCAGTAAAGGGTTATATTAAGCACATAACTCCTATGTTAGACATTAAGAGCTATACATTAAGAGCTATACATTCCTCTTAACAAGTCTCTCTTTCACAAACATACACAAACAGGCCCTGCTCTAGCCTCACGCAGTTCCTGCTTGACAAACAGAGAAGATGGTTACCAATTTTATATACGGCTTCTTTTCTCCTGGTCTGTTCTTCTCAGCCCTCTGGTCTGTCTCAGATTTCCTCCAGGCAGGGCCCTCGTTGCCTTGAGAGCCCTCTGTTTCACAGTCCTACTTGAGCCCACAGAGCAGAGGTTTGGCTACTCTGTCTAGCAATGTTGCTTCTTCAAGAGTTAATTAAGGAATCCCAACCACAGTAATTTACTTTGCTTGATTCTTATACTATTTTTCCCCAAAGGAGACACATGTCTTAAAAGCATGCCCAGTGGACGTATGGTTACTAATTTTTACCTGATTAGTATTTTAGAAGGGGCTGGGTGGTAGTGGTACTGAACGAAGATCACCCATGTTTATTCACTCATCGGTCATTCACTCTATCTCTCTGTGTGACATTCCTGCTGTAAGGTCACTATAACCAGGTCGACCTGTGCTCCATGCTGGAACTTTATACACGTGATATTTATTTTCGTATGGGCCCATATTTGCTGACTAATAGGTACAACATTGATTGTACACACAGTCTTTGCCAGTCCTTTATCAAATTTGCTTCTGCTTAAAAGGAACCTGCTCCCAGGATCCTCTGCAGCCATTCAGCCATGTTTAAGTCATGTCAAGTTATGCTCTCACCATTCATTCAGCCTGGCCACACCAATTTGGCACCATCCCAACAACCCACACCCAGGCGGGCGTTAAATGACCATTAATCATCAGGGAAGTTGTAAACAAGAGATTTATAATTTTGTAGGAGAGTTGCACAAGCATCACACAATGGGGCTTGCTCAACTCTGTGACTCAGTAAGGCCAACAGAACATGTCTGGACCAGTACTTTCCAGGACTGAGGATATTAAAAAAAGGGACAGTGGCATCATGAGAATACTTCTCCTCCCTCACCTACGCTGAAGGCAACAAGAACAGTGGGAAGACAAAGACTTGAGCTGAGGAGACTGGTCCCAGGCTGAGAAGGAAAGTCAGCCTGTGCATTAAGGACTGTAACCTGCCTGCAACATCCAGTGCAGTGAGAAAAACTGCATGATCCAAACACTGGTAAGTCTAATAAGGTTTAGGATTAAGACTGTGTACTTACTTTTTATTTTCTTTGGTTACTATCTCCGATCTTTATGCCTACCATTTATAATCATTTAAAATCTACCTTTCTGTAGTTAATAAACTTATTTTAATGGTTTATCCTTACCAGTAAGTTTGTCTGAAGTACTTGGGGAATCTGATAAGGTTACAAAGGCTGGTACATATCCACTTTCCTTTGATGAAGTGGCAAACTAATTAATAAGTTTGCAGTGTTCAAGAGAAGGTCTTGAGCAGTGATAGACGGTATATTTCTCGGTGGAAGGATGGGGGCTTGGGAGACTTGCTGGTGTTTCCCTGCGTATAGTTCATGGGTGGCTTGGAGACCATTCATGCAATGTAGCTGGGTGTGCCGCTGCATGTTGGTGGCTGAGTGATAGTGCCTGGAAGGGTTTGCTGCTTGTCACTGGCAAAGCATTGTGAGAGACAGCCCAGGCTGGAGAATTAAGGGGGCACAGTGGTCCCACAATTCCAGGTTGTACCCCTGAGATCCTATCACAGTGCTGGTTCACAGATTACTGCCTCACCAATTCACCCAGTTTCATTATTAGAGCAATGGTTGTTTGGCAGAGAAGAGTATGTTTGATCAGCTGATGTTCTCCATGTATTGCTTGCATTTGTAAGGCTGTGAAAAGGTCTTGATGTTATATCCTTGGATGAATTAGCAAGAGAAAATTAACTATGATTAGGTGATAATGTGTTCTTATTTATATACAGTTTCATCTAAAATCTTTGTTTTCATTTCTGGCTGTATGAGGATTATGTTTTCACACTGGTTTATGCTGAGTAATTTTTCTGTCATAATAAATTTTCTTGAATTTTGTCCTCTTGAAAACTTTTATCGTGCCTTTTGCTGTCTACTTTGTGCAGATCTCATAAATTAAATAGACGGGTCATACTAATGTTTGGAGTGATTTTCAGGGAACTCGGAAGTGCTGCAGGAAGTGATGCTAATGATTCAATAGGCGACACTTTTCCCTATGAGCCGAGTGAAATGTAAAACAATGGTCCTATCCATTGGATTATATGTCACTTTCCACAAGAGGTGTTGCCTCCTGGCTGAGTCATAGGTAAAATTCAAGGCTCTCACAGGGAAGTTTCCCACTTGGAGCTGAAATTGGTGATGTGGAGTCAGAAATTTCATAGTTAATTTATTACACAATTAAAAATTTACACAAGCCCTGTTTCTTTGGACAGTAGTAGGAACAAACTGCATGTAGACAACTACCTTTTGCAGGGATTCCAGGGAAGAAACCACTTCCATGTCCCAAGAGCTTCTCTTCAGGTGCTCATGCAGAGACACACCAAACTCAATGTGACTGTTCAACACCCCTTCATTCAGTTCTCAACCTCTGAGTTTGAAACCTAGGATCCCTTGTTAGCTGACTCTTGCAGTCCGGGATCCGTACTACTTTGATTCCCTGAATATGACTTTAATAGCCTAATACAAGGTTCAATAGAATGACATGAAAAGGACATATTTGGTGGTCTTCAACCTCTTTGTGGAACATGAACAGAAAGATAAGGTTTCAGAGTAGCAGCCAGGTTAGTCTGTATCCACAACTGTCTGTAATGGACTATCTTGATTATCACTACAAAAGTTTTTTCTCTTAATTAATTAGCCTCTTAGAGTTGGTAGGACAACTCCCATCTTTTCATGTTCTCTGTATCTGTATATATATCTCCTTACTATATGTTCCATTCTATGCATCCGATGAAGTGGGCTGTAGCCCAAGAAAGCTTATGCTCAAATAAATTTGTTAGTCTCTAAGGTGCCACAAGTACTCCTGTTCTTTTTGAGAAATATAAGGAAAACTTACCTGCAAATTTCCTGAGCTTCTAGCATTTAGATTTTCTTTTTAAACATTCTGCTGTTATTTTAAGTGTCAATGTATTCAGAACCTTCATAATAAATAAAATTCAAAATAAAAATAAAGATTTTTGGCTGGGAGTAGACTTACATTTCTGCTCTCCCAATTTCCCCAGTCGGGCAATTTCTATGTAAAATTCATCATTTCAATGCAATAATGAATATGAAAAAGTTTTAAACTTAGATTTTGATATTCACAATAATAATTCCTGGCTTCTTGCATCCAGTACTTTTGGGATATTACTACATCAGTGACTGTATTGGAATGCGATATATGTAGCTGCATTAGAATGAAGGAGTGAAAACAGACTTGGGAACTAGAAATAACTGGCCAACATCAATATACTTCAAAAGTATGTGTGTAGAGAAGTTCTTTAATCAGAAATGAAGCAGTTGCTTTCATAGGTCTTGAGAAGGAGCAAGTGTATTTGTATAATGAAATAGTAATATTTTACAACACTGAATTAATTTTACTCTTATGATGTGAACATTACATGGCAGCTCATTTTGGTTGAAAGGCAGCCAGCCTTGCACACATCTTAATAGTCACCCTGTGTTCTAGAGATGAATGAACAGGGATGCTGAAACATTGCCCTGTTAAGGAAGGGGAAGGGGGGGGGGGGGATTCTTGCTTTTTTATAGTAGGGTTGTATTTCTCTAATTCTGCAACTGATTTTTCCATTATATATATATTGTTTCTGGCTTATTTCCACAGAAATTACTAGAGATTCTGCCCTTGATTTCAGTTAGGAACAAGATCTAGCCCTACAGGTGGAGTGCCCCTACACACTGGTGGACGTTTCGGATTTCCCCCAACGTTTCATACAGTTCTGCAGAGAATTAGCATCACCACCCGTTAATCAATGGGATACATGAGGAAGCTTTAGCATCCTTGCTGCGTTGGCTCAGCGGCGAAGTTCCCATTGCCACCAAAGGTGCGGGCATCAGGCCTGACACGTGCCACCTCCTTCGAAAGGCCGCTAGGGACAGGCAGGGCCGGGTAACACCGAGGAGAATCCGGTGTAGGTGCGTGGTGGGGAGACGTAGCACTGGCCCGCCCCGCGGTCCTGTCTCTAGCGGGCAGAGGGGTCTGCGCATCGAGGGGGTCCTGACCGCAGCCACCGGGGGATGAGGCAGGCTCAATCCGCGCAGGCGCACTGCTGCCCAGCGCAGGCAGCAAGCGGGCATGGAGAGATGGGGAGGGGAGCTTCCTGCGCTCCTGTCGCAGTTAGGCAGACTGAGTGCGCCTGCGCGCTGGGGAGGTGGTGGAGGAGGGCGGGGCTGTATTTTGAACGGCTGGATGCGGGTGGCTCACTATTTGGCAGGAAGGTGAGGAGGCCTCTACCCTGGCAGCAAAGGCAAGGCGGGGAGCGGCGGCTCCAAATGTGGCAGAGGAGAGCAGCAGGCAGCGGCGGCAGAGGAGGGGGGCACACAAGAGAAGGGGCGCAGCTGTCCCCGCGGCGGAGCTGAGCGGCCTGGCGAGGCAGGGGGGCTCCGTCAGCTGCCGCTCTGGCACCCCCAGGCCGTCCGCCTGGCACCCCCGGGCCCCGTCCGGCCAGCAGGTGAGAGCGAGAGCCGAGGGGGAGCCTGTCGCGCCGCCCTTGGCCTGGCCCAGTACCAGGCCGAGCCGGAGGGAGTCGCTGTGGGGGGAGCCGGAGCCGCCGCTCCCAGCCTCCCCCTCCCTCGGGGCTGCCATTAGTTATTCACTCGTAGCTGGCCCCGCCCCAGGGCCCCCTCCCGGCCGTCGCTGTTGTGACTCAGCCTCGGGGCCCAGCTCCATCCTGGGGTGTGCGGGGGGAGGCCCCGGTGTGACCGCTCCTGCCCCGCCCCCTTGGGATCCGGGGGAGGGGTCCTCTCGCTGCCGTCCTTAATACCGCCCCCTCGGGCTGCACCCTCCTCCCCCGCTGCCGGACTGCAAGCGGGGGGCCCCCCACGGGGGGGGAAGGGCCCCCCCCTCGCTGGCAAAGCCCCTGAGTCAAGCCCCCCTCCCAGTTGTGCTGCAGCGTGTGTCTCTCCTGCCCCCCCATGTGGCCGGGCGAGGGGGTGCGTCGCACGGGGGCTGGTGCCCGACTGGGGTACGCGGGGGTTGGGGGCACAGCTGTTGCGGTGGGACTGCGCCCGGCTCCCTGCACCGGAGCGACACACGGCACTGTCGCTATCTGAGACACTCCGTGTGCGCGTGTGTGTGAGCGCGCCTGGCTCGGGCTCTGCTGGCTTCCTTTGTCTGCTGCTGCCGCCGCGCTCCCCTCCTCCCTCTCTCGGTACCTCTCTCCCTCCCGCCCCCTCGCCCTTCCCCCTCCCTCCCTTCCTTCCCCTCTCTCCCAGACTCCAAGCGCTGCTGCAGCTGCAGGTTTGTAAATACTGGACCAACACACACACAACATGGCTGACGCTCGCCCTGCTCTTCCACCAGGCTCTCCTCCTCTGTTTCTCTCCGTTTCTTAATGTTTCATCCGTACGTGCTTTTCTGTCTCGTTCCCCATCCCTAATCTCCTTCCCCATCCCCCCCCAAAAAGGAGGAAAAGCAATTCACCCTCCTTCTTGCGCGCATGGCGGGATTTCAAGGGTAAGGATCCTTGCTTTGGAAGCTTTCTCCTTTCGCTTTGCTGTTTACAACAAAATGAAACCTAAAATCAGAGGGAGCCTGGCAAGGTCTGGGGCGGAGGGGGAGGGAGGTGAATGGGGTGAGCCCTGCTGAGAGAGGCTTGATTGGAATGTGCGTGTCTTTTTCTCTTTAGGGAGGTGGTGGGGGTGGGGAGAAAACTGATGCACCAAAATGTTGGCAGAGATGAAATACTCGGTGTTGCACTTGCAGAATGCTCTAGAGCAGTTTCTTTTCTCTTTCTTTAGAATGTGGCTCATTATAAAGGTATCAACCCAATACAGTCACTTGAAAAAGAACTAGATCACTTAGGTCAGAATGTGTGTTGGGTAGATAAATACCATAATGTAGGCTTTTGGAATTTTTGGCTGTACCTTCTCCAATACAGTATCAATATCTTGAGGAGCTTTCATACCATAGGATCCAGAACTGGAATGGAGGCTTGCTGAATCCTCTTTTGCAATGCCAGGTTTGTTGTACAAACCTATTTGCCCTTGTGATGACCACATCATGGCTGAAGGATGTTTCCTTTATAAAAGAAACATGATGCTGGGTATGCCAGAAATCTGGAAAGAATTGTGAACTTCAGTGTGCTGTGCTGAACTGCAACAAGAAAGCATGTTTCCTTCCTACTTGCTCCCGGGCTCTGGATGGAGTCCTAGCACTGGGCTAACAGTCAGTCCCACACCCTCAGGCCTCAGTTATCCACAGTACCCCCTTCTGGCTTCCAGAAGAATGTCCTCAAGTCAGTGTATAAATGATGATGAATTTCTAAACTAGATGCCAAAATAATATTGTTTGATGGCAATTTCTTGTGCATATTTTCCCCATTCTAAAGTGACCTGGAGTAGAGCTGAATTTTTTTCTAGATTAGTTTTAATAGTCACTTTTTAGTGCTTCCTAGGCCTCTTGCTACATGTTTTGTGACTTTAGTGGTAAACATTTCATTTTCAAAGCTTAAATTTACAGTATAATGCTGCTGGTGTATTGTCTAAAATGAAGTTAACATAGGTAAAACTAAAATTATTTCACTGACTTGGATAACATACACTGCATATTTGTGTGGAATCATTGCAGTAACTTATTGATAGGCCTAACTTCCATTAATATCTGAGTTGTGCTCCAAGGTAACATTTTAGCTTTTGTAGTTTTGGATAGCCTGCTTTGCTTTGGAAGCTTCTGGTAGTTTCTAGAAGAGAAACAGACTGGTATATTTGCATTTGTATAGGTTTTGAAAGGTATTTAAGTGGAATTATATTTCTTGTGTTGGAATTAGGTATGATGTGTTATACTGGCTGTATAAATATTTTACCATTTGCATCTCTATTACAAAATGTAAATTGAGTAGAGGTGAGGTCCAAATTAGAAGATCATTTTGGAATGGGTATCTATGTCCGCTATACTTCATACAACGGAGGTATTGCGATATTCAGTTATTCCTTTAACCTCACAAGGTTCTTTAGTAATATCTGTGGAACCATTAAAATGTTCTAATAGTAGCAGGTAAATAGCTATGCATTACATATCAACCACACTTCAAAACTGCTATAATTTTTTTTTTATATGAAAAGCCTGCAAGTGTACTATGTGTGTTCAGGTCCCCTCTCCTCCTTAGTCCTGTTGATATGCAGCTGCAATTTCATTGCAGAAGTAAAACTAACTTGAATGTTGGACTTATATTGTAACTGTTTCAATGGAATGTGAATTCAAAATGTTTACCCATATAATTTATCAATTAAAGCTGTCATTTATGTTGGAACTGGACCTTGCTCTATAAAGCTAGCAACTAACTTTTCTTGCAGTTGAATAAATTCAGTTCATGGTTGCTTGGTACTGTTGTAGGTATCCTATAAGTAATTTTGTATACCCTGTACACTTTACAACATGATTTTTTTTTTTTTTTTTTTAGTTGTACAGATGAATCCTAGCCCAGAATGGAAGTCATTGATCTTTCTCAGTAGTGTTGCATAGGGAACTGGTCTGACCTAGGTATTTGCCCAGAGAATCCTCTCAATTTTCACCTCTTTTTCAAGTACAAATAGAGCAGGTGGGTGCCATTGGAGGACCACTTCTTGCATATTGGGGTTGGGAGACAATGAAATATAAAATTCAAGAAGCTGTCAAGGTTATTGTGCCTAAAAGACAAAGTATCATGTTGATAGAAAAACATAGAGCAGAACAATGTGCATCAAGATTGAGGGATAGCTCAGTGGTTTGAGCATTGGCCTGCTAAAACCCAGGGTTGAGTTCAATCCTTCAGGGGGCCATTTAGGGAACTGGGGCAAAAATCTGTCTGGGGATTGGTCCTGCTTTGAGCAGGGGGTTGGACTAGATAACCTCCTGAGGTCCCTTCCGACTAGGGTGACCAGACAGCAAGTATAAAAAATCGGGACGGGGGTGGGGGGTAATAGGAGCCTATATAAGAAAAAGACCCCAAAATCGGGACTGTCCCTATAAAATCGGGACATCTGGTCACCCTACTTCCAACCCTGACATTCTATGAAGATTTAATATAAATTACTCATTAATATAACCATATTGTAAAACAAGAGTGAAAGGGGAAGAACTTGTAAAACACCTATTGTACAGGTAGGTTAACAGGAGGAGGTGAAAAGTGGGAAACTTATAAACTGATTTACCCTTTATTAACATTTTTATCAGTGGATCTTGGTACAAACAGCAAACCATAATAGAGTGTGATTCTTCATTTTAGCACAGAGCTTCACAAATGATTAAATGAACTCTTAAGGTAATAGGCGGTTTTAGTTCCCGTCCACTTGAACTCCTACAGCTCTTCTGTTTTAGCTGTTCATAAGGGTGTGTGAATATTACCCTTCCATCATTCATCTTAATTCGGTACCTTCCCCCCAGTAATAGCTGCCAAACCCTTCTTGCCATCTTGAGATTGATAAAAATCTTGCTGATGCAATGTCTGTCAAACTTGGTTTAAAATATTTTAATGCATTACAGATAACTTCATTAAATTCCAACTTGTTTTGTCAAATATGATTAAGATTTTGAAGAGCAAAACAGAACAGCTTATCTTTGCCATTAAAGTTGTGCTTTTGGTTTTACTCACAAACTTATTAGGAAGACGAAACTGACTCTGCTTGATAGTATGTGCAGGAAGGTATTTTGTATGTAACAATTTTAGACCATGGCCAAAATATCCTAATGTCGATGTCTCCAAAGGATGTTATCTGAAAAATGACTAACATGGAGGCTTATTTTGTGTCTTGCTGACCCTGTAGTTGTGTTGGTGCTTTAGAAGACCTGAGAAGAAGTAAACTTTCAGATGAAAATAGCAATAAAATACTATGATCGGCTCAATTTTTTTCATACTGTATGTAAAGGATTCATCTTTATTCTTTGAAATGTTCTTATATTATTTTCATTATGTCACTGTGGGTGGTTTTAAACCAACTACTATATTGGATGTGAAAACCTGACTTTTACAGAAGATTTCTAAGTTGACTTATTTTCTCATCTTCATCTCTTTCTTTTAAGTAGTTGGCATAGACACGCAGCTTGTACTTAGAAGAAAAATGTCAATCATTCAACTTGCTTTTATGTATGATTTAAAAGATCTCTGGTTATGGCTCTGTGGTAATCCTGTTTCTTATTGCTCTGTTACTAGCTAGTAGTTTCTGCACATTCTTTAACTCAAGAGAAACCTACCTAAACATCAACATATTGCATAACAAGATCATGAAGAATCAGAATTCATTTTATGAGTAGATGTCTGTATTCTACACCTCCCTCAACATACAGTGAAGAATGAGATTTTTAAAGCATCCTAGGGATTTGTCAGATATGCCATTAAAGTTTAATACAAGATGTGTCTAAAACCACTAAACTACTTTGAAAGTCTCAACCAAGGCATTTACTTGAATTACTAGCAGTATGTAGGACCGCTTTTACCATATGGATGAATGTTACATATTAAACCAAAACAGGAAGCCAGATCCTTTAAGCCACTGTAATTCTGAATTTAAGAATGTAATTGACTCTTCTAAAAGTGAAATTGACAAGTATTGAAAGTGTTTTCCTAACTGGAGACTCTTTCTATATTCCTCTTCGGCAGTGTATGGTATGAAACTGGTGTAATTCCATACTAAGTGAGATCATACATATTTCCCTCCATCTACCTTTAACTATTTTTTTTAGTGTAGTGGTAAGTCCAACTGCCACAATGCATTAATCACAGGCACGGATGGTGGCAAAAGCTTATATTTTAGAATATCATATTCTTCAACACGAGGTCCCAGTATCTGCAGATCTTAGCAAGGTGGTTATTGATGTCTATAGAATCATTTTACATCAATATGAGTAAATTTGGAAAAGACATGGGGAGTTGTAAGTGAACTATAAAAGAGCAACAATGCTGTACTAGAGATTTATTTCCTGAAGCATGCTTGAGACATTATAGAGTTGTAGATGGGTTTTTTTGGGTTTGTGAAGGAAGGTGGCAAGACAAGACATCTCAGGGTTTTCAATTATGTATTTTTCAACTAATTGTTACATTGTGGGAAATTTTTAGAGAATTTTTCACTTGACCAGAGCTCAAAGAGCCGGGAAGCTTACTATTCAAGAAGCTAAGGTCAAGAACCACTGACAGTTTTGCGAACATCTAAAATAGTTTAATAAAGTTTTAATAAAGTTATCCTATAACACTCCTGTATTATCCATCATTGCTGAATGATGCGTACTGTTTAGGGCCTGATTGTGCAAGTGTTTACTGTCAAGTGTATTGCTATCAGAAGTTTCTCGATTTCAATGCAGCACTGTGTTCGATAGCAGATGTGTGCGGGCTGAGGCACTTAGATTGTAATCTCATTGGAGAAGGGCCTGGGTCTCCCGCGTGCCCCCCCCCCCCCACACCAAATACCAGGCAGAGAATGATATTGGCATATTTAATTTTTTTTTCTTTTATAAAATGGCCTTTTCTGTTCATTGAGTGATTGCATGATGGTGACTTGTGACATCATTACACTTAAATCTGGGAAGAATGTGCTGTCATAGTTATTGGGCTATCTGCATCTCTGACCTTTCTTGATCTCTTCAAGTTCTCCTGGTGTCAGATCTCACCTTCACTTCTCTCTGCATAGAATCACATGATCTTTACCACACAGAGTTGGCCTTAGGTGTCAGTCCAAAGTACAAACCATGATTACCTCAGCAGGCCAGAGTTATTTTCTGTACCTATAGTTCCACTCCTTAGAAGCAGTGGCAGCGGTGGTACCCATTTAGTGATTTTTTTGATCTCTTCTGTTCCCAGCCTTGGCAAAACAGCTGTGTAACTTTAGCTAGATGCAGTGGTTCTCAAACTTTTGTACTGGTGACCCCTTTCATATAGCAAGCCTCTGAGTGTGACATTCCCCCCCTTTATAAATTAAAAACACTTTTTAATATATTTAACTCCATTATAAATGCTGGCCGCAAAGTGGGGTTTGGGGTGGAGGCTGACAGCTCGTGACCCCCCCCCCCCCGTAATAACTTTGTGACCCCGAGGGGTCCCGAACCCTAGTTTGAGAACCCCTGGGGTATAGCCTGGAAATACGCAATTGTTGTGGAACTATCCCCCCTCCCAACTGTTTGTTGAGAGGTTGCTTATCTAGCTTCATTATGTTGCTTTCTTGCTTGTTATTCCAGCAGCTCCCTGTTAAACTGTGTTAAGTGATCTTGATATTCCATCCATTCACTTCTCAGCAGTTGAAGATGGGGAAACAAAGATTGGGAGCTACTGAGCTAGACAAATACATTGACACAAGAAACTGGTAACCCAGTTAACTATACAATAACTTTACCTCACAGACTAGATTACATTCTGTATTCATAAAATTACATACCTGTATTAGATTATTGTATTGCAGCTGCATATCAGCCATAGGTGTCTTCCTCCCCCCAGTTAGAATGGAATTTATTTGCACGCACTTGGTAGTCACTCATAAAGTGAAAAAATTGAGCGCTTTACAGTAAAATGCATCATGTTTGTTCTAAACTATATATGAAGCTTTCATGGCCTAACATGGCTTCCTTCTTGTTTTCTCTATAATCCCACATTTTTGCTTTTTCACCTTGCCTTGGATTCTTTCTTCTGAAACAGATGTAGCTGTCTGTCTCCTTCAAACAATTTCTCTCAACTTTAAATCCTACAATAATGTAAAAATAACCCTTACTATGTCATTTTAGTCTTTCTTTCCATCCCCAGAAACACAATCAAAGGACAGAGAGAGGTATCTGAAGCTAAATGAGTTTTGGTAGCCTTTTAGAAACTAATTCACACCTTTCTTCTCAAAACCTTATGGTTGTTAGAGAGGCTTATTAATGTAAGCTGCAATATTATTGGTCACTTTCTTAACATGTTCTGTTGCATGACCACCGTGTTGTCTAACCAAGCTCAGAGCAGACCTAAGTAACTTGGTAGTAAAAATCATTGGTGGTCAAGGGCATGGCTACACTCGAAACTCCAAAGCGTTCCCGAAGCAGCGCTTTGAAGTGCGAGTGTGGTTATGAACCATTTCAATTTGGGGCTTGTAGGCACTATTTATTGTAATATAAATAATTAAGGAATTGACTTCACCAAGGTAGCAATGGGTACATGAGACTGGTGGAACAGTGGCCTGCTCTTGTGCACTCTCAGGCTGAGCCTGCAGAAGTCTGAGAAAGGAGGGAGAAGGGAAAACTCACAAGCCTAAGGGAAAGGGGACCCAACTTTTTTTATTTGTTTTTTAAAGTACTATTTTCTTGAAAGACTGTCCAGTTCTTCCTCTTCTGAGTCCTTTTCTTTCCCCTCCTCCCCCAGTACTCTGTGATATGGTAGTTTGTAGGACATGTTTTGTGAAGATGACGTAAGTTGTAACATCACAACAACCAAAAAAACCCCCACGGTATTTGGTTCTTTTTTACATCAAGATAGCTATCTTTATATAAAATCTTAGAGGAGACAAGGCACAGATAGTTTTTACATCATTGTAGGGAGTTGAAGTCAATCATGTACTCCCCAGCTGGAATTGACCTCAGCGAGGTCAAAACTATTTGTGCCTTTTGTCTCCCCTAGGATTTTACGTTGAGATAGGTGCCTTTTTACATGGTTAGCATTTTTTTTTTCTTTTTTTTGTAGTGAAGACATAGCCTTAGTCAAGCAGAAGCAGGTAGGAGGAAAAACTAGGGGGAAAGGAATGCACATTTCTCCTTATTCTGACCTTGCCCAGAAAAAAGTTCCAGAGAAAACAATGCTCTTAGAATGGAGAACCCGCTCCCGTTGTTGAGTCCTTGACTTTATTATTTTCCTTTTCAAGCCCACTTCTTAAAGGTTTAATTTATTTCACTACAGGCAGGCTCCTGGTTACTCTGCTTGTCCTTGAGGAGCTGTTTCTGTAGACAGTTTATTCACAAACTATCCTTTCTTTTGAAAGATTACAAAGTTGAAAGTTCCAGCAAGCTAAATTGTCCAAGTGTAGCATCTTAAGTATTGTTTTGTTGGTATAGGCTATTAAATGTCATTACATTTCATGAAAACTCAATGTAGTCCATGAAAGTTGGTATCTTGCTTTTTGAAAAACTGCACTTTTTCTGTGTGCATTCTCTCAGGTGCTTGGTTGGCTGGCTTTTGCTCATGCACTCAGGGTCTAACTCAGGCCTGCACAACATACGGCCCGTGGGCCGCATGTGCACTGTGCAGCCCGCGGGGGGTGAATAGGCAAGTGGTGGGGTGGGGCAAGCCAACGGCTGGCTGGCGGGTGGGCAGGGTGGTGAAGAGGCCAGTGGCAGGCTGGGGAGTGAGGGTGAGCCAGTGGCAGGGGCAGCAGCAGAAGGTAAGAGGCCACCGGCGGGCAGGCGAGCTAGCGGGGGAGGGGGGACTGAGGAGGCGAGCGGGCAGTGGGGGATGAGTAGGGGGGATGGTGAGCCAAGCGGCCGGGCAGTGGCAGGGGGACTTTATACTTCGGGGGGGGGGGGGGGGGGCGGGGGAGGTGAGGAGGCAAGCGGCCAGTTGGTGGCTGATCTGTTCTACTGATCTTGCCTATCATAAAAATTGGTCCTTTTTGCTGCTTTTCTCTTGGCTGGGGGTTATCCCAATGCTGCAAAGAGGGTGTTCCCAAAGGAAGGTGCTTGCTTCTAACCCCCCCGAGGCCATCAGTATGTCTGCTCTTCTCTAGTCAGCCCACTTTACAAGTTTGATTGTCCTTGGTCTGGCTCCCATTCCCTCTCCAAGGGTTGCCGCTGTCTGGAGGTGCCTGCTTTTCACGCCTTCCTCATTCACACCTCATTCATTCAACAGGGCAGTTAATTACAAAGTGGGGGGAAGATCTTATTCTACTTCTAACAAAAAGACATTTTTCTTTTACCTTAATTATACTACCTTAGGGGCCCACTATAACATATTACGGAGGTTCAATACCGCTGTTTCGGCAGGGCGGTGCTGGGGAAGGAGGGTTTGTCTTCTGTGGGCTGTAATACTTCAGTTATTGGGTTTAGTGGGGCGAAGGGTTGCTGAGTGGTTGGTAGCCTGTGATATCCAGGAGATCAGACTAGTGGTCTAACATAGTGTGTCTACACTGCCACTTTCAGTGCTAAAACTTTTGTCATTCAGGGGTGTGAAAAAACACCCCCCTGAGCGACAAAAGTTTTAGCACTGAAAAGCTCCGGTATAGACAGTGGCTCCTGGCAATAAAGCTACCATCACTCATTTGGGATTGTTTTTTTTTTTAATCGCCGGGAGAGCTCTCCTCCGGCGATAAAGCATGTCTACACTGCCCATGTCACAGCGCTGTAACATGAGTAGTGTAGACATACCCTTAGTCAGAGTTTAATACAGCATTGGGCCTCTGATCACATCCCCCCCTCTCATCCCCCAAAACCTTGAAGGAATTCCCTGATGTGTATTAGTGATGCCATGCCCACCCAAAGCAATGCATATACTTCAATAGTAAACTGACAAGGGAATATTTTCACTCCCTAAATAAATCACTTCTTTCCTTCTCCTGAGAGTTCAATAAATCATTTTCCACAAAATACTTTTAAACAGTTTTGCCCCACGCTCATCTTTGTTGGGCTGTTTTGCTACCACTGTCTTCCTGAGTGGATGTATATCCTCCACTGTCTAGATCTGAAGTTATTGCTCTCTTCTCTTCTCCCCCCCACCTCCCAAACAAAAAATAGCAACACTTGGGCTTGTCTGGAATTGTCCTTCTTGGAAGGAATGTAGGGAAGCAAGGAACAATCAGTTCCCCAGCTTGACTTTTCCGGTCAGAATATTTACTCATCCTGGACATGTTGATTTTTTTTCAAACCCTAAGGGAAAATGGTTTACTTGTAAACTGAGCAAATGTGATAAGTTGAGGCACAATAAATAAGGAACCATACACTATCACTGCTTCTCATTGTTCTGAGAATAAACACTTTTATGGAGCATTCAGAGTTTAATTAGCAAGTAGTTTTAAATATGAATTTTCTTAACCATTTATGGACTGTAATACTGGTTAACAGTTAAGAGTTTTCATTTTTCTGTTCTCCATCTTCAATTCATTAACTTTTTGTTCAAAAACTTTATTCCATTCACATTCCGGGTTTATCCAGTAAACTAATTTTTGTTAACTGAAGCTAAATGTATGCTTGTTACAGATTCTGAAAATACCAACACAATCTTTCAGTTCAAGGTTTCATTTTTCTGTCCCTTGATCCTGCAAAAATTTAAGTACTAAGTGCTAAGTTGTTGTGGCTACTTGCATGCTTAAAGTTGCTTATATGTGTAAGTCCTTGCATCACTGGGGTTCAGAGGAACAACAGTGATAAATGTTATGATTACAATGAGAGGAATATTGTGCTATTCTTTAAATTTGGCAGGAACGTAGATTACACAATGAACGTGCTATTTATAACCATGGTATTTCATATTGTAGAAACTTTTTATTCAGATATGTCAAGTAAAACATTTTCACAATTGGGGTTATTTTCATGTAAAACTCTAATCAAATAGTGAGTTAAGACTGTTAGAGACTAGCAAAAATGTGTGAGTTAAGTTCAGCTGGAGATGGTTTGTTCCTCTAGTCTCTTTAAAGATATAGTTAAAGTCAGTGGAAGAGTTCCTTTCCATGTTCATTTATTCATTTTTTTTCTTCTCATGGGACTGATCCTGTAAAAACTTACATAGTGGTTAAGCACATATGTAAGTCTTTACAGGATCAAGACTGCAGATAGTACTGATAACTTTGCCTTTGGACAATTTTTGGAATCTCTTAGTTCAGTTATGTATTGAATTGCATAATAAAATCTGCCCTTTCACTACTGATAATACTTAACAGGATCACTTTGGTTAGTCTCTAAAAACTGAAGGAGACTTCTTCCTTGTTGGTAGTGTTAACTTTATTTGATTATTATTGGGGCGGGGAGGGGATAGTGGGTTATAGAGTTGATACACAATAGGACTTATTTTCTTTATCCATTCAGTGCTGCTTGTAATGAGCTGTAGAACTCTTAAAACATGCAAAATAGGGTTTTAGTTGACAGCCAGTAATGATAAATGTGTTATCAGTTGGACTATAAATTGATCAGCCAGATACTAATAGGGTATAAAAAGGGAGTTGTAACTCCTTAATAATAGCTTATATTTATATAGCACCTTTGATCCAGAAGCATTCAAGCATGTGTTAGAGTAGACTATACACATAGAAATTGAACATGGCAGCAGTACACAAACTTGAGGAGAGAAGTTAAGTATAACTTCTTTAACTGAAATTACAGGATTCATTTTTAGTAGATAAATCATGAGTAGCCACCTTGAAATCTGACTAGAAAATTCCCTCCTGTGACTTGCATCTGAAGAAGTGAGGTTCTTACCCACGAAAGCTTATGCTCCCTGTTAGTCTTAAAGGTGGCACAGGATCCTCTGTTACTTCCGCCTGTGAATAGTGGTTTGTGATCTACTAATGACATGAGTGATTATGGTTTAGGATTTTATTTGATCTGAAAAATTATTAATATATCCTCAGTACTCCAAGGAGAAAGTGACACCTACTTGGTGCAGTACGTGCAGTGTCCTTTAACACATTGAGATTTTTTTTTCTTAGGCCTTGGCTACACTTACCCGGTAGTTCGGCGGCGAGCGATCGAACTTCTGGGTTCGACTTATCGCGTCTAGTCTGGACGCGATAAGTCGAACCCGGAAGTGCTCGCCGTCGACTGCGGTACTCCAGCTCGGCGAGAGGAGTACCGCGGAGTCGACGGGGGAGCCTGCCTGCCGAGTGTGGACCAAGGTAAGTTCGAACTAAGGTACTTCGAACTTCAGCTACGTTATTCACGTAGCTGAAGTTGCGTACCTTAGTTCGAATTAGGGGGGTAGTGTAGACCTGGCCTTAGTCTTGGACTCTTCTTGGCCTCTTGTCCAAGTAACAAGTAGGCCTGACACTGCTAAGTGTAAGAATTTGAGGTAGAATGGTTACTGTGATACAGGAAGGGAAACTTTTTTTTTAACTCCTACTTGAGCCAAAGTAATGAACTGAGACCGAACTTGATGTTTCTTAAAGTATTTTCATCAGGATACTGAAGATGATGATTTCTTTCTTTGACAGGGTTACTGGTCTAGTGGATGTGGGGAAGCAATGGACCTAATATATCTTGATTTTTATTAAGGCTTTTGACACAGTCCCACATGACATTCTCCTAATCAAACTAAAGTAATATGCTCTAGATGAAATTACGATAAGGGTCTGCCCAGCTAGTTTAAAGACCATACTCTGAGTAGTTATCAGTGCTTCACTATCAAACTGGGAGGGCATATCTAAGGGGGTCCCACGGGAGTCAGCCCTGGGTCCAGTACTAGTCACTATTTTCATTCATGACCTGATAATGAAGTAGAAAGTATGCTTATAAAACTTGCAGATGGCTCCAACCTGGGAGCACTTTGCAAGCACTTTAGAGGACAGGATTAGAATTAAAAAGGGCCTTGACAAATAAGTGAATTGGTCTGCATTAAATAAGATGAAATTTAATAAAGACCGGTGAACTTCCCTTCACTTAAGAAGGAAAAATCAAATGTGCTACTACAAAATGGGGAATAACTGGCTAGGTGGCAGTAATGCTGAAAAGGATGTGTGGGTTGTGGATCACAAATTGAATATGAGTAGACAGTTTGATGCATTTGCAAAAGAGGCTAATATTCTGGGGTGTTTTAACAGGAGTGTCAAATGTAAGACATGGGAGGTAACTGTCCAGTGCTACTTGGCACTGGTGGGACCTCAGCTGGAGAACTGTCAAGTTCTGGGCACCATACTTTAGGAAAGATGTGGACAAATTGGAGAGAGTCCAGAGGAGAATAACAAAAATGATGAAAGATTTAGAAAACCTGACATATAAGGAAAAGTTAAAAAAACTGGACATGTTTAGTTTAGAGAAAAGCAGACTGAGGGGAGACCAGATAACAGCCTTACTATGTTAAGTACTGTTATAAAGGGGATGGTGATCAAATGTTTTCCATGTCCACTGAAGTTAGGACAAAAGTAACAGCCCTAATCTGCAGCAAGGGAGTGTGACGGGTTGGATCACAGAAACCCCCTTGGGAGCTGCCACCCGATGTGCAAAGACTACCCCTGCTCCTGTTTTCCCTGCCAGCTCAGGACTCCAGCACCCTGTCTTGCTGAACCTGACACTCCCGTCTGGCTCCAGCCACAGACCCAGGGCCTGAATCACTCGTCCCAAAGCTGCAGGTTTACCTGAAGACAGCTCACAGTAGTGTGCTTGTCTTTAGCACTCAGTTGCCCAACTCCCAATGGGGTCTAAACCCAGATAAATCCGTTTTACCCTGCATAAAGCTTATACAGGGCAAACTCATAAATTGTTCGCCCTCTATAACACTGATAGAGAGATATGCACAGCTGTTTGCTCCCCCAGGTATTAATACATACTCTGAGTAAATTACTAAATAGAAAGTGATTTTATTAAATACAGACAGTAGGATTTAAGTGGTTCAAAGTAGTAACAGACAGAACAAAGTAAGTCACCAAGCAAAATAAAATAAAATGCGCAAATCTATGCCTAATCAAACTGAATACAGATAATCTCACCCTCAGAGATGCTTCAGTAAGTTTTTCTCAGACTGGACACCTTCCAGGCCTGGGCACAATTCTTTCCCCTGGTACAGCTCTTGTTGCAGCTCAGGTGGTAGCGAGGGGATTCTTCATGATGGCTCCTCTCCCTCTCTGTTCTCTTCCCCCCTTTATATATCTTTTGCATAAGGCGGGAACCCTTTGTCCCTCTGGGTTTCCACCCCCCCTCACTGGAAAAGCACCAGGTTAAAGATGGATTCCAGTTCAGGTGACATGATCACATGTCACTGCAAGACTTCATTACTCACTTGCCAGCACACACATATACAGGAAGACTCACAGGTAAATACAGCCATCTGCAGACAATGGGAGTCATCAAGATTCCAAACCATCATTAATGGTCCACACTTTACACAATTACAATAGGCCCTCAGAGTTGCATTTTATATTTCTAGTTTTAGATACAAGAGTGGTACATTTATACAAATCAGATGATCATACTCAGTAGATTATAAGCTTTGTAATGATACCTTACAAGAGACCTTTTGCATGAAGCATATCCCAGTTACGTTACAGTCACTTATTACCGTATTTTCTCTAAAACTATCTCAGTTACATTATATTGACTTATTATCAAGTTTTTATAAAACCATATAGACTGCACAACGTCACAGGGAAATTTAGATGAAACATTAGGAAATTTTTTCTAGCTATAAAGGTAGGTAATTTCTGGAATAGTCTTCCAAGGGGGCTTGTGGAATCCCCATCATTGGAGGGTTTTAAAAACAGGTTGGACAAACACAAGTCTGGGATGGTCTAGTTTTACTTGGTCCTGCTTCAGTGCAGTGGGCTGCACTTGGTGACTTGTCGAGGTCCCTTCCAGCCCTGTGCCTATATGATTCTATGAGAAACTAGATCCCTTAATAACCAAGTAGATTGTAGAACAAAACACTGTGGATCTGATAAGTATTTCAGTTAGCTCTTTCCTGAAAAGAGTGGTATTGATGCAGATAAGGAGCAAATGGTCTAGCATAATACTGGGAGGTGTGTAAGTGGTGGCAGAAATGTCTGCCTTAAAATTGTAGGAATATAACAATAGCATGGTGTAAAGACAAAATAACACAGGACTGGAATTCCAGAGTTCTAATCCCCATTATGTCTCTGGGTTTGTAGCATTTGAGAAGGAATTCTTAAATGACTTGCATTGATCCCATTTTACATATAGGAAACTGCTTGCCCACTTTTCAGGGTTGTGTGGATAAATAGATATTTGTATATAACTTTGATGTGGTAAACTGCAGTGTGTAATAGCTATAAAGGGGCTGCACCACCATTACAAGTGCCCCTGTATACATGTCTTTAGTGTTCTAGTAGCCAAGGTGCGTGAATAATTATTCTGCAATAATTTACAAAAAAAAGAAGTTCCTGTTCTTTGGATCAGATATCTGATTATGAAAGGTCATTATGCAGATGAACGTTTCAAGAGGTCCTTGGGATTGTCAGATTGAAACAGACTAGAAGCTTGAGTGAATTTCTTTTGAAACTTGCATGTATATGTACATTCATAATATAAATATTTATACTGGTTGATACCAATACACTTCTTTGTTTAAACTTGACTTTTAAGCTTTATTCCAGCTTTGTTTGGCAGTAGTCTGATCTTTATTTCTCTTGTAGCTGACTCTTAAACAGTGGGTTGTTCCATTGAGGTTTTTTTTAATATTAAACCTCAAATCCACTTTCTTTGAATCATTCTGTTCCAATTTAATCCTTGGTTTAATCTGGGAGCAAGACATTCTCCAAAGGGATAGCAAATTGTCCAATGCCTTAGCCAAATCTTCTTGAATGTGGCTGTGGTGTTACTTATGAGGGAGGCAAAGCAAACAGGAAACTATTAAATTTTCATTTTACATAACTGTAAACTTTCATTTTGCTTTACTGTCAAAGGTCCTTTAAAGTAATATTAGAACAACCAACACTTTTTGGGACACATCCTGTGCAGGAATTTCATTTGTTTTTGGTTTCATACACCCCCCGCCCCAGGCATCTGGGGTGGGTTCCTGAAAATTAATGGATATGTTTTATATGTCTGTCTTGGACGTGAGGGGGCGGGGAGGCTGTCATTCTTGTGCTGAAATGAAGTAGCTCACTCTTTCCCTAATTGTCTTTGGATCTGTCTGTCTTTTCTTTCATCCTCATCCATGTTATCCATTTTAATTTTTCTCCCACTACCACCCTCTTGGGCCTCATTTCCTTTATTGTGCTGACATCCAGATTTTTTTCCTTTCAAATTGGGCTTTGAGGCAGTGACTGGTTATAGTCTCGGTGCTGTCTACACTAGAGAATTAAACTATTGATAACCGGAACCGGTGAGATAACTTCGAACTAAGTGCCCACAGTACAGTGTGTACAAATTAACCAGTGTTTTGATTTAAGTCTTGTACATTTTCATGCTTACTCTTTACTTTGCTATTTCAGTAGCACTGTTTTTGAGTACCCATTTCACAACTATTGGTGCAGTTACCTTCAGTGTCTGCTTGTAGGAAACTTAGGCATTTGTGCAATCCAAAGAGAATTGTAGAGGAGTCAGTCAAACTCTCAAGTCTCTAGAATCAGTTATATTTTTGAGACAAGGCCTGGAAAACGATAAGCTAGGATAAATTTTCAGTTCTTGCTCTTTGCTCAATAGGAAAGGCTTTTGTTGGAGCTTATTAGGCAGGGTGAATTGATTTAAATCAGTGATATAAATCAGCAAGTGGAAAGGCTCAACTTAAATCATCCTTTAATCAACCTTTCAATTTGTGCTTCAGTTAATTTCTTTAAAAAAAAAGTGCATTCTCTTGGCACCAGGTAGATTTGATTTAAATCATGATTTAAATCACTGGTCAGGAAGACTCTCTATTTAATCATGGATTTCTACATAAAAGTGCATTCTTGTTGGTTGTTATAACCTTAATACATATTCTTCCCAACTCAGAGATAATGTAGTTTTCATTTTTAGAAGGTACACACTATACATTTTTAAAGTGATTTATTTTGAAAACTTTTCAGATTAGTTTTACAGCTATATCAGAAAATGAATGATTGTTTGGTTATTTTATTTACCAAAGGTAATTGAAGCAGATATTTATTAAGTCAGTTCACCTCCCAACATCTCCAGTTCAACAGGTTAATCATTAATATTTGGAGGATTTTCTTGCCATGCTGTACTAGGATAACATCACCAGACATGCATGTAAATTGTTTTATTTAACTAAAACAACAACGTTATGTATTCTGTATTTTTTTTCTTTAACAAAACAAGCATATGAATTTTTGAATGTAGTTAAACATTCACGTTTTTTAAAATCAGGTTTGTTTTTGTTAAAATTTGTTTTTAACTAAAATAGTTAAATGAAATATTTAAAAAAAAAAAAATTAAATCGACTAGGTCAGCCAGGTCAAAGAAAAGGAAGATCTGCCTATTTCAGCTATTTATTTTTTTCACAACTGCATTTAAAATGATAGTACCATAGAGTAACAACTATAGTTTTTTTGCTCAATCATGAGAATTCAAGAATAGTCCAGAAGGAAGACAGGCAGTCCTTAAGAAAGAAGTCTGAAATAAAAAAGTTTACCAACCTGAAGATCCTGCATGTTCAGACATGTTACTTTCATCGTCTTCAACATCGTCTTATTAACGTAGCTGAATTTGCGTACCTTAGTCCGAAGTGGGGGGTTAGTGTGGACCAGGCCGTTGTTTCATTCGGGCAACAAGGCCTTGCATTTCTTTGTTGCACTGCTTGTTTGCATTTTGCACGCTTGCCTGTCTTACCCACAGCTAGAGGAACTTCATTAAAATATTCCCAAACTGGCTCTCTTTTATAGCACTTTCAGAGAGTGGTAAGGGATTGACTCTGTGTACACAAATTTGCAGAGGGACAATGGGGTTGAGGTCTGTTATTTCTCACCTCTGTATATTTATTTATTTAAAAAACATTTTTGCTGTTAACAAGCATGTTATCTTTAGAGACACAGATCCACCGTTTGAGAACTGCAAAACTAAGCATATCTGATGGTATCGTCTAGACAGAGCACTGAGTCCCATTGGGTAGATAGAAAGATTAACCTAAATAACCTACACAGAAGCCCCTGGAACCCCATAAAATTGGGTCCCTAATCCATGTGCTATTGGAACTCATTTACAAAACTTTTCTTAAACATTACATGAATATATTGTCTCATACTATAGAAGTAGAATTTATAATCCCTATTCCATGATGAGATATCTTTGAGCTATAATGTGTCTTAGTTTTTTTTTCCTGAAAAAGCATTTTATCAAAAAACCTGATATATATTTTTTAAATCATTGATTTTTATCCTCCCTGCATTGGCAGATACTTAATGATTAAAACATGGTGATTTATAACTAAATGAGTCTTTACACTAGATTTGGTACATCTTTTTGCTGTCTTAGAGGATACACTATAATTCTGCTTAAATAATTTAATTATATTGCTTAATATTTTTCTGATTTTTATTGAGCATGTTTAGTATGTTTAGAACATGGTGAATTATATCTTTTGTTTACTAGATAATTAACTCTTTGCTTATGATTTGTGTCAAACTGCATTAGTTGGTAATTGGAAGTTAAATACAACATATACAAATTGTATTAAACAATCTTAAATGTTTTGGATACATAAACTTCTCTTACCAAAAATTTTCACCTTTAAGACTAAATGATTTATTAAAAGAACAGAGAGATTAACTGTAGTCATTGAGTTAAACTGGTCATTTCAGGTCAGTCTGGGAAAACTTTCAAATAAGCCTAAATTAAAGTGACTGAAGTTTAAGTTCCTACTTGCCTAAGTCTCTTGAAAATGAGACAAGTGTCCCCAAGTTCCTTAAGCAGTCCTTCAAACCTTTAAAACTAATAGATCTCATGCCCTCCCTCCTCATTTATATTCATAGACTAGAAGACAGAGGTATTTTTATCTTTTCAACTCCCAAATAATTAATCTCAACTTTGAAATAATTAGTCCAAATGAAGAAAATATTCTTTCTGTGCCCCCAGGAAAGGCTACTGCTGTCAAAAGTTTGAATAGCATGTCGTCAAGCTTTGGTTCCAGGTGCTTAGCTAATGACTTCCACCGGGTCAGTGGTTTGACTTTCTTTAAAACATCTGCAAACAAATTCTGCTTGAATGGCACATCTCCAGGCCTGAAATTTATTATGGTTGGCATGTTTGATGGGTAATTGTTAGATGCCCATATCATAGCAGCAGCAGCATCTTCGGCAGTTAGGCATCTTCCCTGGTACTTTGGTCCATATACTTCTTCACTGCGTGTAATTTAACTTTGTTGTTGGGTATTTCTTTGTTCAGTGCCTTTTTTTTAAGTGCTTTCCAAATTTCAACAGCATCAGCAATACAGAAGCAAACCTTCTGCAGTTTGTCCAGGGCTATAGAAATAGGTTTCAGTATATTCAGGATATTTTCTATGTTTCTCTTTAGTCTGGTGTTGATTACTTTGGCTCTGGTAGTAGTTCCATCTATTTTATGATTTTCTTCACAAATTATCAGAATAGGCCAGTTCTTAATAAATAGCTCAAAACAATCAAGCACTGAATTCCAATTGTACATCTTGGGGGGAGAATTATGTTGGATTCTCCTGCTCTCTTCAGTGTAGCTTAAGCAAAGTGGTTGCTATGGAAGTATTTTGTAGTTTCAACATTTTCCTTTAACCCTGGAGTTGTACTTAAGTCTTTAGCTAAAAAGGGTGTTAAATGAGCACTTCATGCATATCATAAATTTCAAATTCCCTTCATTATCTTTTTGTAGATTTCTTGTCTGTAACAAAACCATGCAGTTGAAACTTTCGTTTTTGTTTACAGTTTGTTATAGGTTTTATTGCTACTTGTTAGTATTCCCCTGTATGGGCATTTCCTGGTGTATCAGTTTTTCCATAAGATAGACAACAGCATCCTCTGTCTCACAAGTGCAAATTACAGGATCATTGTGTACAATGCTCTTCTCATTAAAAACTCAGATTAATGAATTTCCCATCAATGTTTTTGCACGCTGTTCAATTTCCTTCTCATACACTGTATCCAGGAACCGTCCAGCAATGTCTGTACTGTCGTAATGATTGACTGTGTTAATGAAATCTTTGGACCTGAACTAGACAAAAGGGAGAATTTGTTGAATAAATGAAACAAGCAAGCTTCTCATCTGTGGAGTCTTGCTGGAATTTGCTTGTCCTGATTTATGAGCTCGTCCATGATTTTACTGGATGATGAAAGAGGGTTTTTGTTTGTTTTGTTTTTATACAGGTAATTTACTGTCTGACATATGTTTAGTTACAGCACTGCTAGTGGTACCAGCAGATTACTCCTGAGGTTGTAGACCAGGCCTGCTCAACTCGTAAAGCGGCGAGGGCCATATTACTCCAAAGAAAACAGCTGAGGGCTGAAACCCCCCAGCTCCCCCAAAACACAGTCCCTCCCCCCAGCGCCACCCTGCCGAAACAGCAGTATTGAACCTCCGTAATATGTTATAGCAGGCCCCTAAGATAGTATAATTAAGGTAAAAGAAAAATGTCTTTTGCTAGAAGTAGAATAAGATCCTTCCCCCCACTTTGTAATCAATTGCCCTGTTGAATGAATGAGGTGTGAATGAGGAAGGCATGAAAGGCAGGCACCTCTAGACAGCCGCAACCCTTGGAGAGGGGATGGGAGCCAGACCAAGGACAATCAAACTTGTTAAGTGGGCTGACTAGAGAAGAGCAGACATACTGACAGCCTCGGGGGTTAGAAACAAGCACCTTCCTTTGGGAACACCCTCTTTGCAGCATTGGGACAACCCCCAGCCAAGAGAAAAGCAGCAAAAAGGACCAATTTTTTATGAGAGGCAAGATCAGTAGAACAGGTCAGCCACCGACTGTCCGCTTACCTCCTTACCCCCCCGCCCTAAGTATAAAGTCCCGTCCCCCCCGCCACTGCCCACTCGCTCGGCTCGTCATTCCCCCCATCCCTCCTAAATACCCCCCCCACACCCGCTCGCCTCCTCAGCCCCTCCTCCCCCGCTACCAGCTCACCTGTCCCCCCGCCACTGCCCGCCTGCTCAGCTTGTCATCCCCCCACCCGCCCGGCTCGCCTACTCACCCCCTGCTGCCCGCTCACCTCCTCAGCCCCCCTCCCCCACCCCCTCCGTCTCGCCTCTTCAGCCCCTCTCCCCCGCTGCCAGCTCACCTGCCCCCCCCTTCCCCCCCGCCACTGCCTGCGCACCTGCTCAGCTCGGCATCCCCCCCCAGCTCGCCTATTCACCCCCCGCCGCCCGCTCGCCTCCTCAGCTGCTGCTGCCAGCTCGCCTGCTCACTCTGCTGCCAGCTCGCCTGCCTGCCTGCTGCTGGCCTCTTACCTTCTGCCGCTGCCCCCGCCCCCTGTCGCTGGCTCACCCTCACTCCCCAGCCTGCCACTGGCCTCTTCACCACCCCACCCACCTGCGTTGGCTTGCCCCACCCTGCCGCATGCCTACTCACCCCCCGCGGGCCACACAATGAGCCCACGCGGGCCACATGCGGCCCGTGGGCCGTACATTGTGCAGGCCTGTTGTAGACATTGCAGATGACGGACATTCTTAACATCTTATTTCTAAATTGGGCCCTGAAACAAAATGATTTTAAAAAAGTCATTTTTACTTGCTGAGTATATTACTCAGTGCGTTGCTTTTAAAAAATGAGATGGTAAATGAAAGATTCCTCCTACTGCAATTGTTTATACCACTGTTGCAATGATATGATTTATTCTAAACCCAGTTTTATAGGGAAATCAATAAATGTTTTACATGTTAATTCATAAGTGCCTAATAAAACTTTTAAACAGGACATTTTCACCAGGTCATTTGATTATATTGAGCAATAAAAAAATCAGTTTAGAAGTCCAGCAGTAACAGTAGAAACATAAATACTCCCACATGCTAAGTACAGTAGAACCCTATTTATCCGAGTTTCCATTATCTGGTTCTCCATATTAACCGAACTGGGTGGCTGGGTTTGGGCTGCCATTTGGCAATTTTATTTATTTATTTATTTTTAACCCAGTGTTACAGGAATTTCTTGAATTATTCACAAATAGGGTCTTTTTTACGATCCGCAGCCACTGCAGTTTTTCCTTCGGTTCCCAGGTGTTGAAGTCAGAATTAGAGGTTGCACTCTGAAGAATGTTGTCCCTTCTTCCCACAGTGTCCTGCTTTGGCACCAGTGTTGCTACTTTGTGGTAGCACACTCTGCATCTTGTGATATATAGCCTCTGCCCCACCACATCCCCCAACCCTACCCCAGATAAACAAAAGAACTTACAACAATCCACATTTCTGCTTGTGTAACCTACATGCCTTTTGCACTGTGGTATTTTATTTAGAGGTAGCAAGAGACAGTTAATAGATTTTTGGGGCAGGGGGGATTCATCTGTGTATACATGCAAGTAGACAGAGCAGAGTAATTTATTTATTTAATAGTACAGAATTTATTGTGCCATATTTATAATGCTTGACTTCAAAAGTTAGATGGTTTCCCCCTGAATTTTTCTTTATGTAGAAAAGCAGCCATTGACTTAGTTTTTGATAGAGGCTTATGGATTCAGCATTTTTTTTTATTTAAATGTTTTAAGAGATTGTAATAAGCTTAGACCTTAATGTATTTTGTATTAAATTCAGATTTCATTTTAAACAAGTTTATTTTTAAAAAATTAAATAAAAATCCTATTTTTATCCATCCTGTTTTGAGGTGACTACAATGAATTAGTGGAGGCTATCTTGACAGTTCCGGCAGATATGGATCAACAATTTGTGGTTGAGAAGCATAATCTTGTTCTGGGACAAGTCGATTGCTGGATAGAACATCCAGTTGGACACAGTTCTTCTTGAGACTTGGGACTAGCATCAGTGAGCTGCAGAACTTCAGAATTAGGAGGGAGACTTATTTGTATCTCATTGGTGTGCTAGTACTAGTAATTTTATTTGTCCATGTAGTCTTTTCATGAGCTTTGTTTCAGATAGCACTCACAATGTTATGCTATACAAAAGATATGATCCTCGCCTGAGGAGCTTATGCTCTGTTTCTTCTACGGCGAGAACTTTCACTGTATGACCACATGACTTTCATTGGCACAGGTAAGGTAGAATAGGCTTATTACTATAGATCCTCGTGACATTTTTTGCATCATGTGTTGCATTTACTTAAGGGTAAACTAACTATTTGACCATTGTCCGAGTTTCATTCTTCACACTGGTCCCCCATGTGAGTGTGTGTTGGTTCATGGCTTTCACCACGTTTCTACACAACTACACGTATGTGGTAGAGATGCATTCTTGTGGTGGCACTATTCTGCTGTGCTATAAACTGAATATTAAGACTTGCTGCTCCACGTTTGGAATCAGTTTTTGGCAAGATATGTTCACCAACCAAGACTATGGCATTGATGTTGGCTTGCTTTGTGGGGAACTTGGAGAATTTCAGCTCTGCTCTCAAAGTTTCCAAGATACCGTCGGTACTGTGAAGTTGCACATCTCATGGCAGAAGGCAAAGGTCCAGAACCTCAGAACTGTGCAGAGATATAGGAAGAAGGGGACACACATCAGGGCCCAAATGGGGCTCTGGGTGATCGCTACTTCCCATCACCCAAAACAGATGTAATGAGGTTAAGTGGTGTCCGTATAAAGAAATTAAAACTACTGATTATTCCTCAAGAAAGGCTTTTAATGACTTACGGCTATAAATGCAACACAGACAGAATAGGAAAAGAAAAATTTAAAGACCAGCATTGAATAAGGATTAATATAAATGACAAATTATACTGAAGACAAGCACAAGTACAAGTAATATTCTGCATTAATTATTGACTATAAAACCCTATCCTTAACATTGCAAGTTATACTGATGACAACCACAATATATGCAAGGTGGTTATTACTCATTAACTATTAACCTTACAAGTACTATTCCTGCCCTTAATAAACACAAGTACAAACAGAGATTAAACAATTTAACACTAGTATCAAACTTTTACTACTATTTTTAATACTGCAGCATTAATATAATCTGAGATCAAATTATCCTGACACTACTATTCTTAATACTACAGTGTCTGTACAATTTGAGATCAAATCAGCTTGAGCAAACCAGACTTCTTTACTCCGTTACCTTATTCTGCATGCAACCAGACTTTTTTATTCCATAACTTTACCCTGCATTCCTCCGAAAAATACGTTACCCCTTCAGTTGGCCGTTTTCCGCACTGGCCAGGTACAGACGGTCGCGAAGTGCACGTCCTTCTGTTCAGGGGGAGTGGATTCGGTTGACCAAAACACACACACACACAGTCCCGAACCTTAGGAATTTTTCTCGTCTGTCGGCCGTGTTCCAAAACAGGCCAACCAATTGGGTTAGGCCAAATATTTACTGTGGTAATTGTGGTTACTTTGATATCCAGTTGTTGTTTTAGTTTAATAAGTTATGCACAAGGAGATAACTTATTTCCATATAGCCCATTGTCTCGACTGTGGTTTTTCTAATAGCCAATTGGTGCTTTAGTTTTTTAGGTTACAAAAATAGATATAATTTATCTCTAAATGGGCTATTGTCTTGATTGTGGGTAAGGTTATTTTGATGACCTATGCCTGAAGGCCTAGCCCATCAAAACCACATAGGAATCAGTTCTCTGGTTGCAGCATGTCTTAACCACAAGTTTCAAAGGTGGTCTTAATAAGCTGTACCTGTGGGCATGACCTATTTTACCATATAGGAGTCAGTATAAAACGTTGTCTGGTTGCAAGTTCTTTTGACCACAAGTTGCAGCTTAATTTTGCAAAGCTTGCTTTTTAAAGCTTAATTTTACAAAGCTTGCTCTATAAAGCTACTGGAAGTTTTAGGCCTAACACTGGCAATACTGTTGTTAATTTTAAGCTTGACAATACTCTTGTTCAAATTAATCACAAACTGGGCTGTCAGAACCCCCTGGTTCAGGTGGGATCAAGTCCTGTGGAGAGCGTTGACGAGTTCATCTAGCTAGGCTGCAAGCAGAGTTCAGACTGTTGTAGCAAATCAGGTGTTCTTCGATGAATAGGTCTCACAGCCTTGTGTATGTTGTCCATGTCTTGTTTGTGGACACAAAAATGTTTTTGAACTGAGACAAAGTTCTGGATCTATCAAACACGTATGCTGCCTGTTTTGCTATATGAGCCATCTTACAGACTTGAAGTGGCTAGAAACATTTCATATGTGCTGTCTGTGCCAAATCCTGAGCATAAAAGGTTTGACTTTGTGCAAAGTGTTGCAGAGATCTGGCTTTCCTTCAGTCACTCACTGTATGAAAAAGCAGTGTTGTGTGTTCTCTTTGGCCATCTTGCCAGGATGGACAAACCACCCCAACACACCGTGCTCTCAAACTCTTCATTGACATGTAAAGGGGGTGGAGTGCCCACTCTGTCACCCTAGCTGGTGCCTTCCCTGGGGCCACCCCAGAGATTCATGGATTTGCAGGTTTGAGCCAGCTCTGAGAACTTAATACATGATGCCAGGTGCGATGGAATCAACCATGGTCATTCTGCCTTGTGCAACGGTTCTCAGTAGATTGTGTGTTTGAGTCTCATTATTTGGAAAACAATTTTTGAAGAGATTTATGATGGTTTAACATGTTCTGAGTTGTTTTGCTTTTTAAGACTATGATGTCTTATTTCACTTCTTGTTTGCTGTTTACTTTTTTTTCATTGTCTCCAGTTCCTTGAGGCAAGCTGCTGGTATTGAAATTTTTCTTCATGCAGTTCAAACTTTGACTTTAAACATTTTTTTTCTGTTAGCAGACTCTTCTTTTAGCTGTGTTCCTGCATAATAATGGAGTAGTTGCAGAGTAATAAGGGAATCTTTTTTAATTTTTATTTATTGGCACAAAGCACCATAAGGTGTGGTCTTGAAATTTTGGGATATACCCTGCCACTACTTTCTAATGAAGTTCCTGTTCATCTGAGCATAAATGGTAATTTTACTTAATAAAGTGTCCTGAGAAAATGTGGATAAAAGTTTGAGTGCAGAGTGCTTGATAAGCTAAATAAAATGACTGTACATGGATTAAAAGTTTATGCATGTTGTAAAAAGTGAAAATAATTTTTAGGACTATGGTGGAATATCTCAGTTTTTATTTCCAGATTCACAGAGGTTGGTTTCTATTATGCAGAGTCTTCTGAACTTTGAGAACTGTAAACTGGCTTGTAGTAAAGCTTTTATGCATTTAGATTTTAAAATAATCTACGTGCTCAACTAATGAGAGACAGAACTAAACTTGGCAAGTATGTTGTTTCCTTCTAAGAAGTCTAGAAACTCTGGAAAAGGTTCTGAAACTATTGAATATGCCTCTGTTCACTTATTTAGGTGATTGATAAATCAGACAGATGTAGAAGACATGCTCAATGAATCTTTCATTGATCTTTTTATTATATGGGTAGAAATTTTGGTCCGTGACACTATGTTACAAATCAGAGTTGAACTACCATGCATCTTGCAGTTATGTTCTTTTCCTAAAAAAGTAAAGTAAAATTTCTTTGCTTTTTGGAATACCTTGCAGTTGTTGGCATTCTTCTGGGGGGGAAAAACTGATATTACTACATTGTTATCCCAGTGGCCGAAACCTTACGAAGTGATTTGACATGCTTCCCATGATTGGTGAGATAAGAAAAACAACCTAGGACAGCTTACTCTAAAGACATGTTAGATGGAAAGTATACCCGAAGGATGTCATCAGTCTATCTTTTGAGGTCCATCTTTAAGGAATTCAAACTTGTTTCTCCCAAGCCATTTTTATCGGACGAAGTTGGGAGCTTGGGGAGAACATGTGATTGACTCCTTGTGCTCCCTGGAACTCCTGCTGTGAATGGGTAGATTGAAAATATATGTGGAATTAACCTGTGGTAATAGGTTTATAATGAAATCGTTTGTGTCTGTAAAATATGGTAGCACTAATGGAAACTGTTATACTTTGATTCTGCTCTGAAAACTACAAAGATTAAACCAGCAAATTTCACTGCTATCACATAGGTTATCATTAAAATTTTTTCTTTATCTTATCTATTTAACTATGCTTAGAATGGTAAATAGTGTTCAGAAGTTGCATCCGAAGAAGTGAGGTTTTTACTCACGAAAGCTTACGCCCAAATAAATCTGTTAGTCTTTAAGGTGCCACCAGACTCTTTGTTGTTTTTGCAGAAGTTTAAGAGAATCTTTTATAAACATACATCAGTGTAATTAATACAAAGCTGAATCACTTTAAGGTTTACTGCTGGTCAACTTCTTAAGATGCATCCTTTTGGTCTGAGGGAGGTTTATGTAGTCCCATATATCGATTAGCCATATAATTGCTGAAGGGCTATCCAGATTTCATTAGACCACGGAAACATCGACACTAACTGTACCTAGCACGCAAGCCATATTTGACGAACTTCTGTAACATAATATTGCTTCTGACAAATTCTGCATATACAAGGAACAATTTTAACTGCAAGAGTTTCACAATAAAGCTTAGCGTGAGTACAACATATTCTGGGAGATTTTAACTAGGTCAATACACTGACCTAGGGGACTTAGATAACTTATGTGTTTTCTCAAGCATTAAAACTATAAATACCAAAAGTGAACAAGAGAGAAACTAATATGTAATACCAGTGTTAAAAGAATTAACTATTTCAGCAGATAATGAGTACTAGAACTGAGCTCAGGTTATGCCTACGCTACAAACTTTGGTTGACACAAGTTATGTTGACAGAAAGCCACTGCAGTTAGTTTAACATTTATACGCTTGGATACTTGGCTCCTTGCGTTGGTGCTGCATGCACACACCAGTGGTTGTGTCAATGCACAGTGTGGTGCACCATGGGTAAGCATCCCAGGCTGCAATATGCCACCTTGCAGTGCACTGTCTTTTAGAAAGCTTTGGCAATGCATGGTGGAGCAGAAACAAGTCGTGCAGGGATGAATGGGAGCAAAGGGTCAACTTCCCAGAGTGTAACTGTCTCCATCCCATAATGTCATCTATATCCCATCTGTGCCTTTTTTAAAATTCCTCAAACCCGTGTTGCTTGCACAACTCTGCACTATTGTCATGAGCGTTGCAAGCCCAGGATGCCAGACTGTCTGGTATTTACAGAACCATACGAAGAATCAAATCAATGGGGAACATGAGAGTTTCCTGGAGGGCAGGTTGCTATGGGACATAGTGAGAACCAAGTTAAGGTTGTTAGTGGCATTCATAGAGCTACTGCGGGTGGGGGAGCACCACTTCTTGGCCTGAGAAATGAGCACTGACAGGTAGAATCAGCTTGTAATGCAGTTTTGGGACGGTGAGCAGTGGCTTCAGAACTTTCGGATGTGCAAGGCCATGTTCCTGGATCTGTGTGCTGAGCTCTTCCGCATCCTCCAGTGCAGGAATGCCAAAATGAGAACTGCGCTGACAGTGGAGAAGCGAGTGGCGATCACCTTCTGGAAGCTTCCATCACCAAATTGTTACCGATCAGTGGAAATAATTTTGGAGTTGGAAAATCCCCTCTGGGGCAGTTGTCATGCAAGAGTGCAAGGCCATTATATTTGAAAATGGATTCTTCAATCTAGAGAAAGGTATAACATGATCCAAGGGCTGGAAGTTGAAGCTAAAAAAAGTCAGACTGGAAACAAGGTATTTTTTTTTTTAATGGTGAGAGTAATTAACGGAGCAATTTACCAAGGTTCATGGTGGATTCTCCATCACTGACAATTTTTTAAATCAAGATTGGATGTTTTTCTAAAAGATCTGCTCGAGGAATTATTTTGGGGAATTTCTATGGCCTGGGCTGTACGGGAGGTCAGACTAAATGATCGCAATGGCCCCTTCTGGCCTTGGAATCTATGAATCTGTGAGCCTCGTGCAATGCAGGACAGTGACTCCCAGCAAATATTCAGGACATAACGGATGCATTTGCAGCAGTTTGGTTCCCAAACTGTGGTGGAGCAACAGACAGCATGTTTATCCTTATTTTGGCACCAGACCACCGTGCTACAGAGTACATCAACAGAAAAGGTAACTTTTCTATAGCTATGCATGTGTTGATGGATTCCTGGGGACTCAAATCTTTCTGAACACAGGACTGTTCAGAAAGCTACAGGGATATTCTTTCCCAACTGATTGATTACTTTTGGCAATGTGGAAATGCCAATATTGATCCTGGGGGGGACCCAGCCTACCCCTTACTCCCCTGGCTCATGAAGCTGTACTCTGGCCACCTCAACAACACAATAGAAAGTTTCAACTACTAGCTCAGCAGGTGCAGAATGACAGTTGGCTGTGCTTTTGGTAGATTGAAAGGACACTGATGTTTATCCACAAGATTGGATTTTGGGGGTGAGGGAAATCACAATGGTTATAGCTGCCTGCCATGTCCTGCATAATATCCGTGAAACAAAAGGGGGTGGGGGGCTGCTGGCATGGCTGGTGGTGGTAGAGTGGCTGCTGTCTGTTTTGAACAGCCAGCCACAAGACTTTTAGGGGAGCTCAAGTGAAGCTACACAGCTCAGGGAGGCTTTGAAAGAGCACTTTAATAGCAAGCCACATAATGCATTGTTGTGTACTGTGCTGTTTAGGGGCCTGTTGGGAATTGTGTGGTGCTTGGTGTACATTTGACTATAACACTGTCAATGCAAATACTACTTTTTTGGTGCTCTTATGATTATTATGTTTTTTTGTCACTGATCCTATGCATTGTCTCACTGTAACGTAAAAGTGGGTGCTCTCTGCAGCATATGTTTTGAACTAATAAAGATGACTCATTTTTTGAATAGAATTTTATTATGTAACAAAACCAGTGCAAAATAAAATCTGCAATTTGAAATCAAATACATTAAAAACTTAGCTTCTGTTCTATTAATATATTGTCAAGGGGAAAGAACATTTTTGTATAGGTAAAATGGACATACAGAAACAGCAGCTTTCACAAATCAATGTACGTGAGGCTGTTTGTCTTTAATGACTCCTGGGGAGTAGTGGTAGATGTAGGTATGCAGCCCCTGATACCACATGGAATGTTGAGGGAGAGTAGGGAGGTGCTGTAATGGAGTTCTCCATGGACGGCAAAGGAAGGTGAACCCATGTTTGTTGAACCTGTAGGTCCACAAGAGACTGGAGCCATCTACGTTTACTGCTGGAGAAGCCTCATTATGTCCTGGTGCATCTCCTTCTCCTTTCTCCTGCTTGGATTCTTGGACCTTTCTCCTGTCTGCTCTTTCCTTCTCCCAGCTGTCTGCAGTGTTCATCCTCCAGGCCCTTTGCTCATGGTCCTATGTAATACTGGCTTACAGGATTTCATTGAACATGTCATCCCAAGTAATTTTCTTTCTCTTCCTTATCTGGCTAAGGTGTTCCACAGGTGTGTGGGGAAACCCCTCAAGGCTGCAACGATAGCAGCTACAGATAAAACACATTGTCAATATAGTCACAATGGAAAGTGAACCTGCTGTAGCCAGGAGAGGGGCATGCCATAGGCGCCAACTTCCCCTCTAGTCGGGGGCGAGGGGTGCTCAACCCTGCCCTCTACCCCAGGCCCTGCCCCCACTCCACTCCTTCCCCCAAGTCCCTGCCCCCCCAGAGCCCCCCATCCCCACCCCAGAGCCTGCACCACCAGCCGGAGCCCTCACACCCCTGCACCCAAACCCTCTGCCCCAGCCCTGAGCCCCCTCCCATACTCCGAACCCCTCGGCTCCACCCCACCACATGATTTTTGTTACGTGTACCCATATGAAGGTGATGTGTCACATATCTCCATATTTTTCTCCAGTCCTGGAGCACCCACTGAGTTGGCACCTATGGGGGTGCCCCTCCCTTGGCCCCCACTGAGCCCTGGACCAGCCAGGGGGTGCGGGGAGCAGCCCGGACTAGCCCTGTAGCTGCCGCGGCATGGAGAGGCGCCTCTCCCTGCCCTCCCCCCCACCCCCCGAGCCTGGGTACTGTTGCGGGCAGAGAGAGCTGGGTGGAGTCCTCTCCCCTCCGAAACCCTGGAGCACCTTCCTGCACCCTCAGCTGGAGCCCTCACCCTATGCACCCCAACCCTCTGCACCAGCCCAGAGCCCTTCAGCCCCAGCCCAGAGTTCGCACCACCAGCCGGAGCCTTTACACCCCTTCACCCCAACCCTCTGCCCCAGCCCTGAGCCCCTTCCCATACTCCAAACCCCTCGGCCCCACCCCATCACATGAATTTTGTTAGGTGCACCAATATGAAGGTGATGTCACACATCTCCATATTGGTGAACCTAACAAAATTCATTCCACACATATGTGGGAAAAATTAGAGGGAACACTGGCTGCCATCCCTAAAAACCATCAGGAGAGGATTGCAGAGTACCTCCGTTAATGTTTCATTGAGATGGCTGTGAGAGTAGTTTTTGACAAGGAGCCTTTAGGGGCAGACTGGCAGTCAAAGTCAGGGGTACGTAAATACTGGGACTGGTTGGGTGCAGAGACTACACCAAAAGGCTTGGGATGAGGAGCCCTGAGAAGGGATGACTGGGTAAGGGAGCTGGAGGTGCAGAAGACTGGGAAGGAGTTTGTGGATAGTACTGTAGAGGACATGGCCAGAGGTGTCAGGCTGTAGAGGGGCCAGAGCAGAAGGGTCTGTGATTCCCCTACAAGCACACTCCCTTACAAACTTCAAATTGAACCAAAGAACCCAGTGCGTTGGCAACTACTTGTGAACTCTCATCGTCCTCTAGTGCTGATGGACACTAGAGCATGACAGCCTACTACAGCTATCATTTATTCAGTTACTTCAAGTGGTGGAGATCTGTGCTGTGGAGTTAAAGGTGTTCCAACCCTGCTGATGAGCCATGTGGGTTTGTGATGCCACATGCTTGTTTTTTCAGTTTTCTTTTTTAAGAACCTAGGAAATTCAACACACACAGACTATAGTAAAAACACAAGGTGGAAAATTCAAGCACACAGTAGTTAAAAAATGCCAGAATTAAGAATGCCTATGTGCAGACAACCTTAATTTTGGCCCTTCCAGACTATTGAACACTTAACTTTGGAACTTTAATGTTCTTTTAGTGTAGTTTTGTATATTTAAATATACTGATGTATATGTCATCACAACGCTATGAGAGTTCAATGACACAAATTACAGACAGTTCAGGTTGCAGTTCTATAAGTATTGGTTCCTACGCTGTATTTTACAGAGTTAATAGAAATGCAGAACTTGCTGAGGTAAAAAGTACCAAGGGAAAACGCTTCTTTATTCTGAAGTTTGTGTTCTGAAGCTGGTTATGCCTAATCTGATTTCTCTGATCAAGGCATGGATGGAGGGAGAAAGGTGTTTCTGGGGGAAAACAAGAACACCATCTTTGACCTAATAGAAATCCAAGTCTTGTCTTTGTTCTTTTTCTCTTAACAGGTTTCATTGAAGATTTTTAAGATTCTTAGCAGCAGGGTGGATATGATTTAAATCAAATTGATTAAATCACTAGTCAGGAAGACTCAATCATGGATTTCTACATAAAAGTGCATTCTTGTTGGTTGTTATACTCTTCACAACTCAGAGATAGATGTAGGTTTCATTTTTAGAAGGTACACACTATACATTTTTAAAGTGATTTATTTTGAAAACTTTTCAGATTCGTTTTACAGCTATATCAGAAAATGAATGATTGTTTGGTTATTTCATTTACCAAAAGTAATTGAAGCAGATATTTATGAAGTCAATTCACCTCCCAAGATCTCCAATTCAACAGGTTAATCATTAATATTTGGAGGATTTCTTGCCATGCTGTATTAGGAGGATAACATCACCAGACATGCATGTACATTGTTTTATTTAACTAAAACAACAACGTTATGTATTCTGGATTTTTTTCTTCAACAGTAAACATAATATTTTAACAAAACAAGCATTCAATTTTTTTAAAATCAGGTTTGTCTTGTTAAAATTGTTTAACTAAAATAGTTAAATGAAATATTTAAAACAAAAACCAAAAAAAAACAAAAATTAAATAGACTATGTCAGCCATGTCAACATGAGAAACTTTAAAATACTGGCTTCTGCAGCTAGCTCAGTCGTCTTCACCTTCGTTTTCCTGTTTGTTCATAATCTGGAAAAGAAAAACAAGCTTTCCTGCTTTTTCAGGTCCCAAATGATTTCTCAATTTGGAATGAATTAGTCCAAAGGAAGAAAATATTCTTTCTACCAGGCAGAAGAAACTACTGCTGTTAAAAGTGAGATTACCACTTCAACAGTCTCTGAATCCAAGTGCTTAAGTGACTTCCACCAGTTCACTGGTGTGACTTTCTTTAAAACATCATCAGCACACATATATTTTTTGAATGCTTCACCTTTACCTCTGAAGTTTATTATAGTTGGCATTATGGAGGGATGATTGCTGGATGTCCATGTCATAGCCAACTCTTCTTCAGCAGTTAAGGTTTGACTCTGGTACCGAGTATTGAAAATATTTGCAAGACAATGAGCTGGAGATAGTGCTTGTCCCATTCATTTTTTTTAATGCTTGTAATTTAACTCTGTCATTGCATAGTTCTCTTTTTAAGATCTCACTCCGTTCCTTCCTAATTTCAACAGCGTCAGCAATAAAATAGCCATTTCCCTGCATTTTGTTCAAGGCTACAGAAATAGGCTTCCAGGTACTCAGCATGTGTTCAGCATTTCTCTTAAGCCCAATGTTGAGAACTTTGTCTGTGATAGTGCTGTCTATTTTTTCACAATTTTGTTGACAAACTGTCATCAGATTACAGAGTAGCAGCCGTGTTAGTCTGTATCCGCAAAAAGAACAGGAGTACTTGTGGCACCTTAGAGACTAACAAATTTAGTCTCTAAGGTGCCACAAGTACTCCTGTTCTTTTTGTCATCAGATTAGTCCAGTTCTTGATATAGTCCACTACTGAGTTCCATCACACGTCTTGTGGGAGAGTTAGCTTGGTTCCTCCCACATTTTTCAGAGCAGCTGCTGCTAAGTGGTTGTTACGGAAGTATTTTGCAATTTCAACAACATTAGCCTTTATTTCTGGAACACTGAAGTCTTTGGCTAGGAGATGTATCAAATGAGCACTGCAACCATATGTTATTAGCTTGGGACTTTCTTCTAAATAATTTCTTCTCATCTTGGATACATTTGCAGTATTGTCTGTGACCAAGCTGTGTACTAGACATTTGATTTTTCCCCCCACAGTTTGTTATAGCTTTTTACTGCTACTTCTTGTGAGTATTCTGCTGTGTGTGCATTTCCTGATGTATGAATTGTTTCTGTAAGGAAGACATTCCCTTCTTTTGTTGTCACACAAGCACATCTGCTCTGTTGGGTGGACTTTATCCTGGTCTTAATGACTGAACCACATTAATGAAGTTTGGGTTCTCAATCATACGGAAAGCAGAGTTTGTTGCATAAACAAACCGGGTAATTTTTTCATCAATTACCTCTTTTTGTAATCTGCTGGTTCTTCTCCCAAATGTATCTATGGTTGTTTCTGGATGATGAAGTTTTTTTTTCCTTTTTGCTACAGGTGATATACTGTGGTTATGTGACATATATGATGTGACTGAAACACTATCATTAGCAGATAACTCTGAAAGTATAGAAAATGATGGTGATCTTGAAGGTGGATAGTCTTCAGAATCCTGTATGTTGAGATGGATTCTCCTAAACAAAATGTCAATACAGTTCTTTAATTATTATTGCCATACTGCTCATTTAGTATTACTCACTGCATTCACTGACACTCGGTACTACTTTAAGGGTGAGATTGTAAAAGGAAGATCTGCCTATTTCAGCTATTTATTTTTTATCACAACTGCATCTAAAATGATAGTACCATAGAGTAACAACTATATTTTTCGCTCAAACATGAGAATTCAAGAATAGTCCAGAAGGAAGACAGGCAGTCCTTAAGAAAGAAGTCTGAAATAAAAAAGTTTACCAACCTGAAGATCCTGCATGTTCAGATTTGTTCCTTTCATCATCTTCAACGCAGCTTCCTCCTGAAAAGGAACACTTCTCACAATGTTGTTTCATTCGGGCAAGCAGGCCTTTCATTTCTTTGTTGCACTGTTTGCATTTTGCACGCTTGCCTGTCTTACCCACAACTAGAGGAACTTCATTAAAATATTCCCCAAATGGGTCTCTTTTATGGCCTCCTGCCATTATAGGTTTTCCCTTCAAGTGAGAGAATGGTATGGTAGATCTCAAATCAATGAAGACTACACTCAGAGAGACCTCAAGACTTCTGGGGATGCAGGGGTGTGTTGGCCCCTTCCGGGAGCAGCGTGGGGCCAGGGTAGGAAGGGAGCATGCCTTAGTGGCAGCCATGGTCAGTGCTGCCTGGTGGGAGGCCGCACCTCAACTCCCAGGCCTGAGCCCCCTTTTGGAGCCAGCACCCCAAATCCCCTCCTGCACTCCAAGCCTGAGCCCCCTCCCAGAGTTAGCACCCCAGACCAGCCCTGAGCTCCCTCCTGGAGCCAGCACCCCATATCCCTTCCCGCACCTCAAACCCCCTCCTGCACCTCAAGCTCCAGCCATGACCCCCCCTCCCAGAGCCAGCACCCCATATCCCTTCCTGCACCCCAGCCTGGAGCCCCCTCCTGCACCCAAACTCTCTCTGAGCTTGTACCCCTCACCCCCTCCTGCACCCATCCTGTCCCAGGCTCAGCCCAGGGTGCCCCCCCACCCACCCCACTGCAAACCTCTCAGCCCCAGCCCAGAGCACACACCTCCTCCCAAACCCCAGCCCCCTACCCCAGCCCGGTGAAAGTGAGTGAGGGTGGGGCAGAGGAAGTGACGGAGAGAGGGGGGATAGAGTGACTGGCGTGGGCTTTCGGGAAGAGGGGGGCTCGGGGAAGGTGTGAGGTAGATCCTTGGTTGCCCTTAAATTCAAAAAGTGATCTTGGGCGTAAAAAGGTTGGAGACCACTGGCACAGAGGATAGGATTTTTCGGGATTTTTCTGTGTTCACAGTGTGTGGTTGTTTGGAATTTTGCACCCATGTTGCCACAAGTGTAGGATGATAGGTAATTGTGTTTAGCACTTCAAGTTAAACAGCTGGCAAACAGTAGGAGTACTTACAATGCCCTCCAAAAGTAGCCTTCTGCTCTTCTGAGTGTCTTTCTGCCTTTGTAGAGACAACATGCATACAGAGGCAGCTCTGTTTAGATGGCTTGCTTTATTAAAACAGATTGATGGTGTAGTTAAGATTAAGTTAGTGTTAGATTAAGAGCAGCTTTCTGTTTAAAACTTGACACTTAAATGCTCTTAATCACATGGTTACTTGGATTGCACTGAAATTTGGTGTGTCTCAGGTGCATGGGTCGTGTTAGTGATCTAAATTTGGGGCCATTTAACCCAGGGGCTCCCCAAGATGCAACCATTGGTTTGGGGAGGACACCAGCTTTCCTTAAAGTTGTCAGGTTCTTAAAACCTATTTTTCCTTATAGATAGAGATCAAATCAGGCCTCAGATCATTGTACCAGGGTTTTCAAACATTTGAGGACCTGGTGCTCTTTGGAGGAAATCAAATTAAAATGTTATTTGAAAAAGATTATGATTTTCCAATTAGGCATGCTAAGGTTCACAAGGCTGTTCACATGCCTAAGGGGTTATATTGAACATGTGTGGAACAAGGCGATAACAGGATTGTTAGTCTTCGAAGTTTCTCATCGGTTCGGTGGCTAAAAAATACTCCTTTGAACCTGAGCCACCCAGCCAGTGTCACTTCAGGTTCTACCTCGGTCAGAAATTTGGAAGGGGTTGAATAGCCTATTGCTAAAATCTGTCATTTCTTTTGTTTTTAATTTGTTGGGGAATATGATCAAGTATTTTTCCCTTTAAAAATGCAAATGCTGGCAAGGGAAGGTCATTTTAGGGGGTGGAGAAGTGGAAGGAATAGTGGGATGAGGAGTTCAGGGTTGCATCCAGGGAGGAGGAGGGATAGGTGGGGATGGGTGAAAGGCAGAATGAGAGGGAATGGGGGCTTAGGTGAGGGAGAGGGATACATGGGTAGTGAATGACGGTCTGAAGGAGAATAGGGTCAGCCCCACATTTTCCCCTTCTGGGTGTGTGCCAGGATCTTAGAATGGTCTGAGTCCCTCTCCCCTCTCCCCCCCCACACTCCTGTGAGCAGGCATCTGGGTGTTCCTACCCCCAAGGGGTGTCTGAGCACCCCTCCCTGCCACCCTGTGCATGTGGCAGGATCAGAGGGCCTCTTGCTTCTCAGGTGGGGCTCCCTGTTCCCCTCATGTGAAATGGGATATTGCGGGGGAGGGTTGCCTCTATGGGAGTGTCTGAGTCCTGCTCCCCACCCTGTGTGTGCCAGTATCTGGGGACCCTTGCCCATATATGGGGGTCTGATCCCCCTCAATGCGTCCCTCATGTGCTCCAGGTTTTGGAGGGGGCTTGCTTGCTTGGGAGTCTGAGTCCCATTCTCTGCTCCTCTGTATGAGCTGGGTGAGAGGAAAGCCTGGATAAAATTAGAGTGGTGGGAGCTGGCTGGGAAGGGGAAAGGCTGGTTTGTGGGGCTGAGCATCAGGGTGAGAATGGTATAGGGCAGTGGTTCTCAAACTTTAGCAACTCAATTTTAGCAACCCAATAGGGCCCCCATTTTGGTTTAAAACTTTTCAGACACCCAACGTCCCCCGCTCAGCCCCAGGCCCTGGCCCCACTCCACCCCTTCCCCCAAGACCCACTCCTGCCGCACCACTTCCCACTCCACTCCACCTCGGCCCCTCCTCTTCCCTGCCTCTTTCCACCTCCTCCTCCGACCCTGCTCCTCTCCCACCCTCCCAGCGCTTCCTGCATGCTGCTGAACAGCTATTCCATGGCATGCAGGAGACACTGGGCTGGTCCACACTAACCCCCCACTTCGAACTAAGATACGCAACTTATAACGTAGCTGAAGTTGAACTATCTTAGTTCGAACTTACCGCGGGTTCACATGCGGCAGACAGGCTCCCCCGTCGACTCCGCGTGCTCTCGCTGAGCAGGAGTACCGGCGTCGACGGCGAGCACTTCCGGGATCGATTTATCGCGTCTAGACAAGACGCGATAAATCGATCCCAGAAGATCGATTGCTTACCGCCGGATCGGGAGGTAAGTATAGACATACCTACTGGGAGGGAGGGGGAGGAGGAGGAGTTGATCAGCGGGGCTGGTGGCCCCAGACATGGCTCTGAGACCCCGTGGAGTACACTCGCGGACCCTAATTTGAGAAACCCTGGCATAGGGCTGGGATCAGTAGTCCACTTGAACTGCATGCTATCAATAACTGCTACAATGACTACTAACCCTTACTAGCAAGCTTTCTTTGTGTTTTTGTGTTTTGTTTTGTTTTTTTGTTTGTTTGTTTTTTAAGAGGGGAATTCAATGGCAAAAACACTTCAGTGCAGAGTTACGGTTTCCTAGTGACAACTCTTGTCTTTCCGGAACATTGAGTTCAGCAAAACTCAAATTTCAGAAAACAGAGTTACTGTACATAATTTTAACTCTGCCCTCTTTACCCCGAAACACCCATAACCTACATTCTCTCTTTTCATGTACAAAAAAGGCTGTACTTGCACTGGCCCTATTCTTGAACAGTTAGCTTAGTTTCCTGACAGAATTCCACACTTGTGAAATTTAACAGACACTTCGTGTACTCCCAGGATGCCCTCTAAACCTATACTTTCCCTTACCCATCAGTAAACTGACTGCTCTCATATCCAACTTCACTACTAACAATTTCTATGGCAAGACCCCCTCCACCTCTCCAGTGCCTACACAATATTTCAATATGATAGACTAGCGCCTCAGGGTAGACATGCTGTCCTTTCTTTACTTGCACACATGGGGTGGACACACATCTGATCTTGTATCACAGTCACAACTCTGTGACACTCCTCAAACTAATCCTTATCTCCTCAGCTTACAAACACATCTCTACTAACCTGCCCCATCTATTGCTTCCATCATTCAAACCTTTCAATACTGCTACAGCTCTCAGCCTGAGCACAGCTACAGTGCATAGTGATAATTCCCAGTGGCTGCTGTCAGCTCTAGGCAGTCAGAGTCAAGGTTACCAGGGGTATGTACCGTAGTTCTGGATTTCCTAGTTTTCTGACATTTGAGTTTTCCTGATCTTTATGTTCTGTAAGGGCACTGGGAAACTACATGCTGCATAACAAATGGGTTTTTGTTTTTTTGGCCATTTAATAAGTAATCTTTCAACTTTGTATATTGTACACTTCTTAATGCTATGCTAAAAAGGAAATCTCCAGGTGAAAAAAGTGCTCACTAAAAAGAAAAAAGGCTGTAAATGTTAATCTTCTGTGGGTTTTGTAGGCTTCTATAACAGGATCTTTTTGCCCCGCTTGCACAGCTGGTGGAGCATCTTTTGGTACCACTTCAAAGGAAGTGTTCATGTTAACTCATTATGAGGAGTCATCCTTGCTGTGTATGTGGGTATAAAAGAAAACTTTTCCTGAGGAACAAGGCACCCTTAAAATTTTAACCTGTAATTGAACAGGGTAAACCTACTATGTAACTATCTACATGGAAGACACTAAAAAAGGAGTCAGACCAAGATTTTCCCCTCTAACTAGTGCAGGGGTGGGCAAACTTTTTGGCCCGAGGGCCACGTCGGGAATAGAAATTGTATGGCTGGCCATGAATGCTCATGAAATTGGGGTTGGGGTGTGGGCTCTGGGGTGGGGCTGGAGACGAGGAGTTTGGGCTGTAGGAGGTGCTCTGGGCTGGGACTGAGGGGTTTGGAGGGCGGGAGGGTGATCAGGGCTGGGACAAGAGTGTGGGAAGGGGTGCAGGTTCTGGCTGGGGGTGCTGGCTCTGGGGTGGGGCTGGGGATGAGAGGTTTGGGGTGCAGGAGGGTGCTCCGGGCTGGGATCGAGGGTTTTGGAGAACAGAAGGGGGATCTGGACTGGGGTAGGGAGCATGGGGAGAGGCTCAAGGGGTGCAGGCTCCAAGCGACACTTACCTCAAGCGGCTCCCGGAAGCAGTGGCATGTCCCTTCTCTGGCTCCTACATGGAGATGCGGCAAGGCGGCTCTGCATGCTGCCCCATCCGCAGGCACTGCCCCTGCAGCTCCCATTGGAGCGCCTAGAAGCCGGAGTGGGGCCATGCTGTGGCTTCCAGGAGCCGTGTGGTACGGCCCTGGCCGGAGCCGGGGCGAGGTGCGGCTCCCGACCCAGCGTCCCGGCCAGAGCTGGGCCGAGCCGAGCCACGCAGCCCCCGCCCCGGCCAGAACAGGGCAGCTTAAAATGGCTCGTGGGCCGGATCCGTAGTTTGCCCACCCCTGAACTAGTGGGTAGTTGCTGGGCTACTCTAGAAAAATTCATACATTACAAGTTACCTAAGCATACCTAGTTAACTGCTCTCTATGTAGGTCCATCTATGGCCTAATTGCATGAAATCATCAATATCAAGTGAAGACAATATTTCCCAAGGAATGTTTTGGACTGCAGAGTTCATTGAAGCTGAACTTTCTACAACTGTCTTAGGTGCTACATTGTATCCTTTTTACACTTCTAGGCTGCAATAGAATGGCTAACCAGCTGCATGCAAGTAAGGTAGTGAAGGCTGTAATCTTCAAACTTTCATACTTTTAGTTAGGCAGAGCACCTCCAGCTCCCATTGACCTCCATGGGATTTGTGAGAGCACAGCACTCAAAAATCAAGCAACTTTGTATTTAATTGCTTAGTGCAAGATACATGTAAGAGCCTAATTCTTGGTCCACTCATAGTTGGCAAGTTTGGCCTTAGTTTCTAGTTCCGAGGGAATCTGGGAAATCTCTTCTAAAAACTAATTGCGTGGACAGTTGAGTTAGATGTGGATGGCAACTTGGTCAAATGACTACAGTGCCATTGATTTGCTAGAGTTGAGGCAGGCAGGTGAGGAGGAGCCCGCCTACCAGAATCTCCCCCTCCCCCCAGTGCCTCCTGCCCACCAGTGGGCCGCGCTGATCAGCACTCGCACCCCGCATCACCTAGCACCTGCCGTGGATCAGACGTTTTGTGGTGTCAGGAGGCGCTGGGGGGGGAGGAGAGAAGAGCAAGGGTATGGCACGCTTGGGGGAGGGATGGAACTGGGCAGGGAAGAGACAGGGGTGGGAAGAGGCAGGATTGGGGCGGAGCGGGGGTGGAAAGAAGCAGGTCGGGGGTGGGGCCTTGGGGCAAGAGGTAGAGTAGGGGCAGGGCCTGGGTGAAGCCATGGGGGAGCACCCCCAGCAGATTAGAAACTGGTCACCTATGTCCCGGACCCCACACCTCCGTAGGGACGGCTCTGTCAGTTGGGAAGTCTATTTGTTTTAGAATAAGCCGGATACTGTTTTGAATGGTATTTTGGAGAAAAAGTTCTTGTAATCTTCCAGGGCAGGCAGTCTGGAATGTAATCATTCTGTATCTTTGCTCTTCTTCAGAGTTGATAGAAAATCCTACACTTTTTTTGTTATTGTTTTGTTTTTATTACGGCCTGGACTGGAATAACAAATGATGAATGGATTCTGTCAATTCAAGCAAAGACTTACTTCACAAAATTCTTGTGCCTTTCATCTCCCAGAATAACTGAGTCAATTAGATGTATGAAGAGTTTCATTTCTTCAAGCACTTCACTCCAGATAGAAATCATAGGTGTCTGAAGGAACAGCAATTTGGCATGTCACTTACACCATATAAAGACCTCAGAATGACAAGTTGCACCAGTGCAATTTCTTAAGGGGAAATCCTATGCATGTTGGGGGAATAGAAAGAAACCTCTCTGTAATAGTCTTTAACACCATTTTAAAAAAATGAAATCACAGCTGTTAGAAAGATGTGTGGAGGTTCTGGATGCTAGTCTTGAAGAGAGATTATTGGTCAGGGTGCGGATGAGGTATGAAAGGTTTATGATAAACTGCAGAACCACATACAATCTTTATCATACATACCTTGCAACCTTATATATGTGTTCGTTCATTTCAGCTGTCATGAGGCTATCAGTCAGGAGTCCTTGGACCTTGACATTTGAACAAGCACACTAAAGCACTCCATTTCATAGTACGGATTCCTTCAAGGGTTTGAGCTTGCTTTTTGTAATGAGAGTCTTATTGTTACCTTTAGAGTGAACTGAATGCAGAAACTTACTCAGACACAGATCATCACTATTTAGATTTTCCTCAAATTGTCTCTGCTGCATAAATAAAAGCTCTGTAGATGAGAGAGGATGATATTTACTCTTTGATTCTACATTGTGTACACTGATAGCTCCAAGATGAGCATTCTATATATGTCTCAAGGAAAGATAATGGAAATACTTTAACGTTAGAATTTCAGTGTGATGGTTGCACATTAGATTCTCACAAGGACTGACTTGTTCACTTTAAAAGTGCAATATTTATTATCAGACATAGCACAACTTTGTAAAGCTGCAAGTCATGGAACTGTAACTTATAAAAAAACTTTCTCACAAAAGATGTGACTTAATTTATTTTTAATCTTAGTACAACTAAGGGAAGCAATGCATGTCGGAGGAGAAAGTTGGAACATGTGAGTTGCTCAGAGACTTGGTTCATGGGAAGGTAATTCTCTTGTAAACCACTTAGCTGAAAAGTCTTCAATATTGCTGGGATAAATTTTGATGGGAAAATAACATAAGAGCTAGGGTAATCTATCTAATAGCTGATCATTATTGTTGTAATCAAGCTTCCAATGTGGAATTCCAAAATTAAATTACATTGCGGGGGGGAGGGAAGAGGGACTCCCAGTGAGAGTCAGCTGCTTCTTCGAGTAGTGGCCATGTGGGTGCTACACTGTAGATGTCCGTGTGCTGTTTGACTGGAGAACTCTGGTAGCAGCATCTGTTCAGCCTGCACATGAGCTGCTCCTCACCTGTCATGAGGCTAGCAAGCATGCACGGGGAACCCTCCTTAGTTCCTTCTCAACCAACCCCTGGCTAGAGACAGAGCTGTAGTTATCCATTTTTAGATGGTTAACTCTTTTAGAATTGCTAATTTTTAGCTTTGTTTGAAGCCTTTTTTCTTCTTTTGCATTTTATTTTGGCCATGCTTAGAAAAAAGGAAAGGACTTGTCTCCTACCAACCCCTGTGCAGGGCGACCCCCCTGGAAAAGGGTATGCCCAGCTCTCCAAGCTTCAAAAAGTGCCTCAGTTGCAAGGAATCTATCCCAGTGACTGATGGACACTCTATATGTTTGCTGCCTGGGAGAGAAACACAAGCTACACTTCTGTAGCATGTGTCAGTAACTGAAGCCCAGGTCCAGGAGAGATAGAGAACAGATTCTCAAACTCCTACTCATGGAGTCAGCCCTTCAACCTCCAGAGTCCCAATGGGAGCCCTCACCACAACCCTCTACTTTGAATTGAGGTGAGCCCAGGGAGACGCCCATGAGGCATTCACTTAAGGCCTGTAAGAAAAGATCTGAGAGTCCCCATAGCAAGCCCCAATCGAGCTGAATATGATCTCTGTCTCAATCAGTATCATCAAGTACAGACACCACTGATACCATCTAAATCTGGTACCATCTAAATCTGGCATGTGCAGTACTGAGCCAACAGAGCAAATCAGGCTGCCTAAAGACCCAATGGGCACAGGCAAGGAAGCACTGGTACTACGGGGGTGTGAAAAACAAAATATTTGCAGCAGGGAAGGTTCCGTTGGTACCGGCTGTGGTATGCCAGGCACCGACGTATCTTGCTACCAGGTCCACAGCTCTGACCCTGTCAATGCAAGCCTCTTGGCACTGACAACCACCACTGGTACAGATGCTGTCCATACCTTCAGATTTCTGGTTTGCAACAGATCTTTCGGTGTCTGACGCACTGAACTCTCCTCTGCTCAGTGCCAGGGCCCTTGACTTGCCGACATCTTCCTGCCTCCGACTGCCCTTCTTGTCGCCAGAGTCAGAAAGTAAGCAAGAGGATGTGGTTTCCCGCTGCTTTTCTCACCTGCCATATGGGGCCCAGTTCACTATGGACATCATGATTATCATCCCCCTGATCCACAGCCTCCCTGGTTTGGCCAACCATGGTACCGACCACCTGGTCCCTTCCCATTGCAATGGCCATACTAGGATCCTTTGCAGGCTCAAAGACAACAAGTGTCCCTTACCTCTGATGTGACCTACAGCAACTGAGGAAACGCCCTCCTGTAGCTGCTGCCTTCAGGGCTTCTGAACCCCGAACAGGCAAGGAAGGAACTGGAGGCTGAAGTGGAGGAAGTCACTCCTCAAGCCCACTTCTCATCATCCTCACCAAGTATGGAAATAAGTTTATTGTACTATTAATACATTTTTATGTAATGTCAGGTTCATGCTGTAATATTGAAATATTAATAATAAAATTTTATTTTCTACTGTATACCTAATTTATGATTGTTACACTTTTTCTACATCCATATACTGTATGGAGTCAAAAGATGTTAAATTAATTTTGAACAGTATCCCTTTTGGTCAAAAGACAGTTTGAACAGGCTGGATTTACTGGAATTCAGGGAAGAAGTGGAGGGATTGAAGTATATATTCAGCATTTCCAGAATAGCAAAGGAAAGATGTGTATTTTTCAGTCTTTCCCAGTTCTGACATTTCAGTGAACTGTACCAGGAACACAGCTTCTATTAATGGTATATGTTCTCAGCTCTAGAACTCCAAGAGGATGAGGATGGACATACATTCCTCCCCTTCCCTCCTCCCCCCCCCCCCGCCTAAGTGTAGGAAGGTAGAGGGTGCCAACTAGTCTTAAGTTATGTTGACTTTTGTTCAAAAAACAAACTTTGGATGTTGACAATCTTACCAACTGTTCATCAGTTTCTAATCTCTGCTTCACAGGGGTCAGGAGTTTGAAAGGTGTTTCAGAGGCTTCTCTTACTGGGACAAGAAAGTTCAGTGGTTCCAGACATTAACTTTTGGGCCATAGAACTGGGTTTGAGGCAGAAACTAACACAACCTCCTAGCAGTAGTGTTTCTGTTAATTCTTTTAGGCCTGATGCCGTACAGTTGACCACAAGGTTTTTGTTGACTTGCCTGCAGAACCTAGCAGAGGTGGATAGTAGAGTATTGCTCTTGAGTGTTGCTCCATTCAGTATGAGATAAAAATGAACAATTGCTCCTCTGCCCCAGGGGCTCCTCCTCTTTTAGTACATCGGGATTATCTGTCCTCACACATGAGAACACTGAAAGTTAATTAGGGAACATGGGCTGTGATGGAGTTCATATGTTGACAACATGTTGCTCTGTCACATGGCATGTATAGTTTGGGCTGCTACAGTGGAAGAAATCATTCAATGCCTAGATCGGGGTAGGCAATCTATGACACACGTGCCGAAGGCGGCACGCGAGTTGATTTCCAGTGGCACTCACGCTGCCCGGGTCCTGGCCACCTGTCCAGGGCGCTCTGCATTTTAACTTAATTTTAAATGAAGCTTCTTAAACATTTTAAAAACCTTATTTACTTTACATACAGCAATAGTTTAGTTATATATTATAGACTTATAGAAAGAGACCCTCTAAAAATGTTAAAATATATTACTGGCATGCGAAACCTTAAATTAGAGTGAATAAATGTAGACTCGGCACACCACTTCTGAAGGGTTGCTGACCCGTGGCCTAGATGAATGTAGGGCTTTGATAAGGGCTACCTGGCTGTGATTTAATACCATTAAGATTGGGAACATTTCTAGGCACAGGGAAGCTGCCAGTTGATAAGGATTTTATTGACATTCCTGAACTATAGTATGTTTGTAATTCAGTGTGTTACTAGACCTTAGGCTCCTCAGAATTGCTTGTGGGAACATGCACTTTGTGAGAAATGTGCCATTTTCCTTCTAATGTGCACTTTGCCAGTTACCTTTTGCCTTTATCTTCAGATTGGATCACTGATGATGTCCTCTCATGTTTGCTACAATTAAGACCTTGGAAACTTAAAATCTAAGTTGCTTGCTCAGATGGAGTTTCACACTAGAAGCTTGTAATGCTAGTGATTTGGGATCTGTTACTGGCTGCCAAAAGCATATGGGTAGAATTCAAGGTGGTGGTTTTGATCTGTAAAGCCTCAAAGATTTGGAATCTGATTCCATGTTTCCCCATGCCATACTGCTGCTTTTGAAATCAGTGGAGGTACTTGGGGTGGAGCTCTTTTAGGTATAAATGAGAGGGAGCCGCTAGTGAGGCCTCCTCCTTGAAGGGATTCTTTTGTTCTGGAATTTACTGCATGTGTGTGTACACATACATACACTCCCCCATCTACACAAACCAAGGATTGTTAAACTTTTGGCCACACTTTGACCCACTGTCTCCCTCCAGCATTGGGGTTGGAGTGGGTTGGAGAGATTTTTGTCTTCTGGTGTGTGTTTGGCAGTGCGGGGAAAAGGGGCGGAGCTGAAGGATGTGGGTGGCTATATATATTGTGTTGTAATCATGGGATGGGCATTTCCTCCCCCCCTTGTTACTGAATAATAGATAATAGCTAATGGTGGTAAGATGAATTCAACTTTTTTATTAAAAAGTTCTCAAGCTGGGTGGGGAGGGATGGAGGGAATGGCTGGGGAATGGGTTTGTATTTAGCTGCCAGTCAAACACTTCATTTTTCAGTGAAAGCAGTAGTAAGTAGTGTCTTAGTTCTGCTTTTTAATTCTGTTATGAAAGGAAGTCAAATTAGGTAGGCCTGGCCTTGGAACAAAGCTTTTAGAGACACACACACTCACTCACTCTGCTAACTGTCAATCTATGCTGGAGTGGCCAAACATTTTGGCCCGAGGGCCACATCTGGGTATGAAAATTGTATAGCGGGCCATGAATGCTCACAAAATTGGGGATTGGAGTGCGGGCTCTAGGTTGGGGCCAGAAATGAGGAGTTCAGGGTGTGGGAGGGGGCTCCAGGCTGGGGGAGAGGGTTGGGGTGCGGGTGGGGAGGTGAGGGCTCCAGCAGGTGGTGTGGGCTCTAGGGTGCAGGAGGGTGGGACTGAGGGGTTTGGAGGGCGGGAGGGGGATCAGGGCTGGGGCAGGGAATTGGGGCACTGGAGGGTGTCAGGGGTGCAGGCTCCAGACGGCGCTTACCTCAAGCAGCTCCTGGACGCAGCAGCATGTCCATCCTCCGGCTCCTACGCAGAGGCGTGGCCAGGTGGCTCTGTGCACTGCCCCATCCGCAGGCAACCGTGGCCAATGGGAGCTTCAGGGGCGGCGCTTCCAGGCTGTCCCTACGCATAGGAGACGGAGTGGAGACATGCTGCTGCTTCCGGGAGCCGCATGGAGCCACAGCATGCACGGAGCGGGGCAAGCCCCAGACCCCGCTACTCGGCAGGAGCTTGAGGGCCGGATTAAAACGTCTGAAATGCCGGATGCGGTCCCCGGGCCGTAGTTTTCCCACCCCTGATCTATGCACAGATTTTGCATTGGTTTAACTATCTGTTTAGCAACCGATACAGTTTAATTGCTGTTATCCCTCACATGGTTGCAACTGTAATGGTTTAAGTGTTTATATCTGCTTGGCTTGTTTTGGCAAACTTCTAAATGGATAGAGTTAAACTCATGAAAAAATTGCATAGACAAATCCTAAGGGGTAAGGGAAGAGATATAGATAATGCTTAAGTTTGAGCTCTATGAACCAATGAATCTACAATTGAAAAGTAAAGCTCTCCGCCATTGTCACTTGCAAATCACATACTGTAGAAAAGAGGGAGAAAAAGAAAAAAAGCTCTGTGGGCACTCAAATCTTTGTTCACAGACATCTAACATTATTAAGGCTAAGTTTTTTGTCATGGATATTTTTAGTAAAAGTCATGGACAGGTCATGGGAAATAAACCAAAATTCACGGCAGCCCATTACTAAAAATAGCCCTGACAAAAGGGGTAGGTGGGTTCAGCACCCACTGCTACTGGGGCTCCTGGGTCCCACACCGATACAGTGTGTGGGAGTCCGGACTTCCCCTGCTTCTGGGGCTGGGCTTCTGTGGGTCCCCTCACCCCGGGCAGCTGGTAACTGCAGGGTCCTCCAGCTGTGACCTCTGTGACATAATCGTAATCTTACAAAGATTATTAGTAATAATGTTTGAGCTAGCAGGAGTCTAAATATTAATATGCAAATGATTATGCAGAAGATCCTGCTCTGATTTGAGTTTTTTTTTTAATACCATTACAATGAGAGGAAAGTTCCTTAATCCAGACTAAGAGCCATGGGCATTTTTTTGTTTAGTTTTTGCTTTATGTTTGGGTTTTGTTAATATTTTGAAGCTTTCGGCAGCCTTCTAGGGTGCAAGAAAGGGGCCTGCATAGAAGAATTGCATGAGAATGGAATCTTTTTTTCTGTACTGACTAACAGGGATCCTAGAAATCCATTTGCCACAGAAAAACGTGGAATTTGCATTTTTACAGAGAACCTTTAGTTTTTACATTTTGTGAAAAAAATTAAAAACATATTAACTGTTAACTACATTTTACTGAAAGTACCAGTGTCACTGATTCAATGTGTGTAATCTCCCCTCTTGTGGTTGATTTTTTTGAATGCGCTTTTAATTTACATACAGTAGAATCCTGTTTATCCGAGCCTCTGTTATCTGGCTCTCCATGTTAACTGATCCACTAGCAGTAGGGCCCTGGGGCCTGGTGGTTTGGTTAACATGGAGAGCCAGATAATGGAGGCTTGGATAAATGGCATTCTATTGTATATCAGTAAAACATTGTGTTCAGTTGATACCTATATATATTGTAGCTAGGGAAACTAAAGTCCAGCATTTCATTTTAGTCACAGAAAACAGCAGATTTTTATTTTTTAAACCATTTTTGGTTTTTTCCCCTGGAAAACTAAGATTCTTGCTCACCAGCCTCTCTGGTTCCCTAACCATTATCTGCTCCATCTCTCTTGCCCCTCATAACCAATCCTATGATATTTTGTAGCTGAAATATTGTTACTAAGTTCCTGTTAGTTCTGGCAATTAGCTACCTGAAGTCGCAGAAAAAACTTCCTAGATGCAGTGCAACAGCATACAAAATCACAAAGGGCCACACGATTGAAAATGTGGGGCACACAGCTAGAAATACTTGAGGCGGATATCAAAATGCAAATTGGTGTTACTGAACGCCTTCCTGCAGATGCAGAGAAGAATTGATCAACCTGGAGGTGATTCAAACATTTCCGAACAAGAGCTGGCAGGTCAAACGTCAGTATGACCACAAGAGTCCCTGAAAGCAGCACCTCAGCAGCAAAATCCCCCGGGCCTCACATTTGCCACAGCCCCGAGATTTGCACAAGTGGCTGGTCCCTCTTCCTTCCCTTTATGTGGGAGGGTGGTGCAATACAGGGTGGAGCACAATATCAAAGGGCCAGGGAATGCCCAGCCTCTTGAGCCTGCACTCAGTCCTGACTAACTGTGGAGCAACTGCCCATCCCCTCCTCCACATTTGCTGTGTTGGCAGAGAGCTATTAACAGGGATTCAGAGCACTCAACACAAGGTGAGTCTGGTAAGGGGACCTTGGACCGAACCCCTTCCTCTATTCCTCAGCATGCCCCATATCAGCTCTGCAGTGGCTCATTGCTACTCCTTGCCAGCAGTGTCAGCTCTCTCTCCCAGTGCAGCAGATAAACCAAAGACTCCCTTTGAATCTCCAGATTTTGAATCTGGTGCCCCTAGGGTGAGGTCATCCTATGTCCAGGCTGCATCTGAATATCTCCCTTGAATGGAGAAAGGGACCATGGGAAGACTTCTTCACCCAGTCCAGCACAACCCTTCAATCGGAGCCTCCTCTTTCTCAGGGCAAGAAAACTGCTTGAAAGAGTAACCACAGAATTCTCACCATCACCATAACTGTTTCTTCCAGGGGACTCTGTCTGAATTTTCACTCTCCAGCTGAGGAGGAGGCAGATCAAGGGAGACCTAAGAAAGATCTATTAGACGTTCAGACTCTTCTAGTTGCCCCAGCATAAAGCACTAAGGGAAGAAAAAAGGCCCCCATGTCCTCCATTTTTTGAAGAGTCTGATTCAGGGGATTCCTCAAGGAGGTGCTTCTAAAGGCACAAAGTGGAATTTGTTTCTCTTAAGCCACATACATATGCAGAGTGTTCAGTGGGGCAAATGAATATCAATCAAGGCTCCCCTGTTCACCTTCATGGCGTGCAGCAAGGCAATCAGTTAAAAAAAACATAGGCCATATACATGTGCTGATTCTTCTAGGCGTGCATACTCTCAACCCTGCAAAAGGAAATTCTTGCTTAAGGGAGGAGGGGCAGTATTCCAGATCAGATTTAGGGGATCAAATAGTAAAATAGCTACAAAACAAACAATAAAAAACATGCGTAAAATAGACTTTCAGGTGAAAGTGATCTGAGTATTTTGAGTAATGTAAATTGATTGAGGTCTACGGATGCCCTATAAAAGCTATAGGTATATATGCCTCATACACCCTTCCACGGTACAACAGTGGGACACAGTGTTCCTGCCACATCTAAAATGTTGTGAAAGTATTGAATTGTCCATCCTCAGCTGGAGGTCACCATGCCCTTAACTATGAGGCTGTCATTCACTGCTGCTGCTGGGGGTCACCATGCTTTAATGTCCTGGTTTTTGCCCCCAACTTCTGTTGCAGGTTGCCGTGCCGTGCCTTGCCTCCACTCCACTTCCCACCCCAAGTAGATGATTATGGGAGTGATGAGGGACAACAGCCTGGTTCTGGAAGTGCTGGCAGGCAGGAAAGGGCTTCTTGACCCACTACTTCTTTATTTCTACTGCACGATCATTCCCCACCCCAGCCTTCATTATGTAAGGCAAAAAGGCTCCTTGCTGTGCACCAGTCAAAGTTTATCCTGTAATCACTATGAGAGATAATGTGCCTGTTTCCCTGGTCAGACAAGGTGGGTGAGGTAATAACTTTTATTGGACCAACTTCTGTTGGTGAGAGAAACAAGCTTTGGAGCTATACCAAGCTCTTCTGAAGTTTAAAAGCTTCTGAAAGCTTGTCTCTCATCAACAGAAGTTGGTCCAATAAAAGATACTCTCACCCACCTTGTCTCTCTCATATCCTGTGACCATCACAGCTGCTACAACGAGACTGCACATTTCCCTGATGTCAGAGTGTTGTTTCTAACTGGGAGAGTTTTGAAAGAGTCGCTTCCTCACTGGACAGCCAAATCCAGGCAGGCATAGTCTCAGCCCTCTTCTTCAGGCATGAAAACTACTGGGGGCATCAGGCCAACCAGAATAAATAAATAAAAAAAGAACTGTTATCTGACACCCTAAATATCTCTGCATGTTTTCACAAGCAAAGCTAACTTGGGTGGACAGTATTGTCCCTCTCGGCCTATTTAAAAAAAAAAAAAAAACACTGCCTAAAGGATTCTTCCTGAGAAGAGGAGTCTGGGCATGCAGACAGCCATCCTGACTTCTCTGTGAATGGAAGTAATAGAACCTGTCCCTTCTCTGAAAAGGAAACAAGGTCTTTACTAACCTTATTGTTCCTAGCCCCCCAAAAGTTAGAATGTTAGTGGAATTCTTGACCTCAAGTATCTCAATGGATCCATAAAGAAATCAATATTTAGGATGGAGATTTTACAAAACCCACTCTGGCCACTATCAATAAAGGGGGGTTGTATGACATAAATAGATTTGAAAAATGCCTATCTCCATATCCCAATTTGATAACGGCCATACTGGGTCAGACCAGAGGTCCATCCAGCCTAGTATCCTGTCTGCTGACAGTGGCCAATGCCAGGTGCCCCAGATGGAGGGAACCTACCAGGTAATGATCAAGTGATCTCTCTCCTGCCATCCATCTCCACCCTCTGACAAACAGAGGCTAGGGACACCATTCTTTATCCATCCTGGCTAATAGCCATTAATGGAGTTAACCTCCATGAATTTATCTAGTTCTTTTTTAAAACCCGTTTATAGTCCTAGCCTTCATAACCTCCTCAGGCAAGGAGTTCCCCAGGTTGATTGTGCGCTGTGTGAAGAAGAACTTCCTTTTATTTGTTTTAAATCTGCTGCCCATTACTTTCATTTGGTGGCCTCTAGTTCTTATATTATGGGAACAAGTAAATAACTTTTCCTTATTCACTTTCTCCACACCACTCATGATTTTATATACCTCTATCATATCCCTCCTTAGTCTCCTCTTTTCCGAGCTGAAAAGTCCTAGCCTCTTTAATCTCCCCTCATATGGGACCCATTCCAAACCCCAAATCATTTTAGTTGCCCTTCTCTGAACCTTTCCTACGGCCAGTATATCGTTTTTGAGATGAGGAGACCACATCTGTATGCAGTATTCAAGGTGTGGGCGTACCATGGATTTATATAAGGGCAATAAGATATTCTCCATCTTATTCTCTATCCCCTTTTCAATGATTCCTAACAGCCTGTTTGCTTTTTTGACTGCTGCTGCACACTGCGTGGACATCTTCAGAGAACTATCCACGATGACGCCAAGATCTCTTTCCTGATTAGTTGTAGCTAAATTAGCCCCCATCATATTGTATGTATAGTTGGGGTTATTTTTTTTCAATGTGCATTACTTTACATTTATCCACATTAAATTTCATTTGCCATTTTGTTGCCCAATCACTTAGGCCATGGCTACATTTGCAGATGTAGAGCGCTTTGGATTAAACCAGCCTTTGGAGAGCGCACCAGGGAAAGCGCTCCAGTCTGTCCACACTGACAGCTGCAAGCGCACTGGCATGGCCACGTAAGTGGCATTTGGAGTGGTGCATTATGGGCAGCTATCCCACAGAGCACCTCTTCCCATTCTGGTGCTGTGGGAAGGGGGCGTGAGGTGCGGGGCATTCTGGATCCTATCCCAACACCCCGTGATGCATCGCTTAGCATCCCAGCAATCCCTGTGTTTCCATCCACATTTGGCGCCATCTTTCAACGGTTTCTGTGCAGAGCGCGCTTTGTCTTCCCTTTTGGTCTGCGGGAATGGAGCCCGAACTGCTGAGGAACATGCTGACGAATCTCGCCAGCAAGTATCGTTTGGCAATCAAGTTACTGCTTAAGATCCAAAGTGACAGTGAGGAGTCTGACGATGATATCGAGTTGCGTAACGCATGCGACACAAAATTGCTTATCTCATTTACGGACATGCACTCCACTGTGGAACACCGCTTTTGGGCTTAGGAAACAAGCACTGAGTGGTGGGAGCATGTCGTCCTGAAAGTCTCGGATGATGATCAGTGGCTGCAGAACTTTCAGATGAGAAAAGCCACTTTCATGGGACTGTGTGCTGAGCTCTCCCCCACCCTGCTACGCAAGGACACGAGATTGAGAGCTGCCCTGCCGGTGGAGAAGCGGGTGGCTATTGCAATCTGGAAGCTGGCAACTCCAGACATCTACCGATTGGTCGCTAACCAGTTTGGAGTGAGAAAGTCGACGGTTCGAATTGTGTTGATGCAAGTTTGCAGGGCGGGTCTGATGCTTGGTCACCTGAGGACAGGGCAGAAGAGTTCAAAAGTGATGACTAGAGTGGCTAGAACAGGCATTGTGGGACACTTCCGGAGGCGAATCAGAGCACATTAGGTGTCCACACTGGCACCGCGGCGCTCCAGCGAGAGCGCAACAAGCATTATTCCTCTCGGGGAGGTGGAGTACCAGGAGCGCTCCAGCCGCGGAGTCAGAGCGCTCTACGTGCCTTGCCAATGTGGACGGGGAGTGAGGTAGAGTGCTCTTGGCGGCTTTATTGCGCTATAACGCGCAAGTGTAGCCAAAGCCTTAGTTTTGTGAGATCTTTTTGAAGTTCTTCACAGTCTGCTTTGGTCTTAACTATCTTGAGCAGTTTAGTATCATCTGCAAACTTTGCCACCTCACTGTTTACCACTTTCTCCAGATCATTTATGAATAAGTTGAATAGGATTGGTCCTAGGACTGACCCTTGGGGAACACCACTAGTTACCCCTCTCCATTCTGAAAATTTACCGTTTATTCCTCCCCTTTGTTCCCTGTTTTTAAACCAGTTCTCAGTCCATGAAAGGATCTTCCCTCTTATCCTATGACAACTTGATTTACATAAGAGCCTTTGGTGAGGGACCTTGTTAAAAGTTTTCTGGAAATCTAAGTACACTATGTCCACTGGATCCCCCTTGTCCACATGTTTGTTGACCCCTTCAGAAAACTCTAATAGATTAGTAAGACATGATTTCCCTTTACAGAAACCATGTTGACTTTTGCCCAACAATTTATGTTCTTCTATGTGTCTGACAATTTTATTCTTTACTATTGTTTCAACTAATTTGCCTGGTACTGACATTAGACTTACCGATCTATAATTGCCGGGATCACCGCTAGAGCCCTTTTTAAATATTGGTGTTACATTAGCTATCTTCCAGTCATTGGGTACAGAAGCTGATTTACAGGACAGGTTACAAAGCATAGTTAATAGTTCCGCAATTTCACATTAGAGTTCCTTCAGAACCCTTGGGTGAATGCCATGAGATAGTCACACAGTTGCTTCCTAAACTTTGCTGTCAGAGCACAATGTCTACCAATACAGGTCTTTGCCCTTTTGATTGAGCAGTGGCACCGTGAGTGTTTATCAAAGTATTAGTGGTGGTAATAGCAGCTCTCAGGGTGTGTGTGGAAGGGAGGGGTCCTTATCTACCTCTCCTCAGGGTGGAGATAGACATATACTTCTACAAATTTCAGAGTGGTAGCCGTGTTAGTCTGTATAAGCAAAAACAATATAAGCAAAAACAATGAGTCCTCCTTGTGGAACCTTAGAAACTAACAAATTTATTTTGGCATAAGCTTTCGGAGGCTATAACCCACTTCATCATTGCATGGAGTGAAAAATACAGTAGGTAGGTCTAAATATACAGCACATGAAAAGATGGGAGTTGCCTTACCAAGTGGGGGGTCAGTGCTAACGTGGCCAATTCACTCAGGGTGGATGTGGCCCAATCCCAACAGTTGATAAGAAGGGGTGAATATCAACAGAGGGGCAGGGCCGGCTTTAGGCCAATTTCCCCCGATTCCCCTGAATTGGGCCCCGCGCCCAGTGGTGAGCTGGAGCCAATTCCCAAGCTCCGGACAGCTGCCCCGCCCCCGGCCCCAGCTCCCCCCGTACTCCTCCCCTGCTTCCCACGAATCAGATGTTTGTGCGGGAAGCCTGGAAACAAGCAGCGGCAGGTAAGCTGGGGCGGGGATGTGTGTGTGTGTGTGAGGAGGGCTCCAGGGAGGTGTGGCCCAGTCCAGCTCCGGCCGAGTGGCTCCGGGCCGGGCCGGCCCGGCCCTGACTGAGCGCCCCGGCCCCGACTCTGGCTGGGCGGCGTGGCTGCGGCCCGGATCCGGCCCTGACTCTGGCTGGGCGGCGCGGCTCCGGCCCGGATCCGGCCCCAACTCTGGCCAGGGCAGCGCGGCTCCGGCCCGGGTCCCAGCCCAGGCCCCGGTCCCAGCGCTGGCGCGGCCCTGGCAGGGGTAAACAGCATGGTAAGGGGCCGGGGGGGAGAGGGGTGGTTGGATAAGGCGGGGCAGTCCCGGGGACAGGGAGCGGGTGTAGGGGGGTTGGATCGGGCAGAGGTTCTGGGGGGGCGGTCAGCGGATGGGGAACAAGGGGGGTTGGGTAGGCGTGGGAGTTCCGGGGGTCTGTCGGGGTGGTGGTGGTGGATGAGGTCAGGGCAGTCAGGGGATAGGGAGCAGGGCAAGTTGGGTAGTGGGTGGGGTCCTGGGGGGCAGTTAGGGTGGGGGGTCTCAGGAGGGGGTGGTCGGGACAAGGAGCGTGGGGGGCTTGAGGTTTCTGAGGGGGGCAGTTGGGGGCAGGATATTGGGCGGGGTCGGATGGGGGGGAAGATCCGGAGCCGCGGAAGACCCAGAGCGCCGCCGGGTGAGTCATCCCTTCCAGGGCCCCGCCGAATCGGGCCCCGCACTTCCTAAAGCCGGCCCTGCAGAGGGGAAATTACTTTTTGTAGTGACCCAACCACTCCCAGTCTTTATTCAGGCCTAATTTGATGGTGTCAAGTTTGCAAATTAATTCCAGTTCTGCAGTTTCTCATTGAAGTTTTTTTGTTGAAGAATGGCCACTTTTAAGTCTGTTATTGAGTGTCCAGGGAGATTGAAGTGCTCTCCTACTGGCTTTTGAATGTTACAATTCTTGATGTCAGATTTGTGTCCATTTATTTATTCTTTTGCGTAGAGACTGTCTAGTTTGGCCAATGTATATGGCAGAGGGGCGTTGCTGGCACATGATGGCATATATCACATTGGTAGATGTGCAGGTGAATGAGCCCCTGATGGTGTGCCTGATGTGGTTAGGTCCTATGATGGTGTCCCTTGAACAGATATGCGGACAGAGTTGGCATCAGGGTTTGTTGCAGGGATTGGTTCCTGGGTTAGTGTTTCTGTTGTGTGGTGTTTAGTTGCTGGTGAGTATTTGCTTCAAGTTGGGGGGTTGTCTGTAAGCAAGATCTGTGAGAGAGAGAGAGAGAGAGAGAGAGAGAGAGGGATCGTCCTTCAGGATAGGTTGTAGATCCTTGATGATGCGCTGGAGAGGTTTTAGTTAGGGGCTGTAGGTGATGGCTAGTGGCGTTCTGTTACTTTCTTTGTTGGGCCTGTCCTGTAGTAGGTGACTTCTGGGTACCCTTCTGGCTCTGTCAATCTGTTTCTTCACTTCCGCAGGTGGGTATTGTAGTTTTAAGAATGCTTGATAGAGATCCTGTAGGTGTTTATCTCTGTCTGAGGGATTGGAGCAAATGCTGTTGTATCTTAGGGCTTGGCTGTAGACAATGGATCCTGTGATGTGGTCTGGATGAAAGTTGGAGGCATGCAGGTAAATATAGCAGTTAGTAGGTTTCCGGTATAGTGTGGTGTTTATTTAGCCATCACTTATTTGCACGGTAGTGTCCAGGAAGTGGATCTCTTGTGTGGGCTGGTCCAGGCTGAGGTTGATGGTGGGGTGGAAATTGTTGAAATCCTGGTGGAATTCCTCAAGGGCCTCCTTCCCATGGTCCAGATGATGATGTCATCAATGTAGCACAAGTAGAGTAGGAGCGCTAGGGGACAAGAGCTAAGGAAGCATTGTTCTAAGTCAGCCATAAAAATGTTGGCTTACCGTGGGGCCATGCGGGTACCCATAGCAGTGCCGCTGACTTTAAGGTATAAATCGTCCCCAAATCTGAAATAGTTGTGGGTGAGGACAAAGTTTCTTGCAGGATAGATGAGAGAAGCTGAGAAATTTTATCAAAAGGAAGTGCCCATTAAAACACTTCTGTCTTTTCTTCATTAGTGATCTCCTTTGTGGATATTCTTAGCTGACCCATGCTCACTAGAGGCTGCTATGGAACTTCCTGTTATCCTCCCCTAAGTGAAAGCATCTTTCCTCAGGAGGATTCTCAGGTCATTCAGACGGCGGGTGAGTTAGAGAGGATTCAAGTCAGGCTTTCCAATTAGCAAACTCATGAGGACACTTATCACCACAGATGCAAGGCTGGAAGGATGGGGTCAAGGGCTGTCCAAGGGAGCTGGTCCATTCAAGAGAACAAGCACAGTATAGACTGGTGAGAGATCAGTCCAATATATCATCAGGCTCTGCTCCCATATCTGGACTTCCCTCATGCGGACTATGACAGACAACACCTCAGTCATGTCGTATGTCAGCAGACAAAGGGGAACAAATCTACAGACTGTCAGAGGGAATTCATGTCTTATTACGTGAGCTGAGGAGACTCTAGAGTCAGTCTGCTCCCTTTGTGTCTGCTGAAAAGTGAATGTAACAGCTCACCGACTCAGCAGGCAAAAGGTAGATCATACAGAATGGGGACTATACCCAGAGGTCTTCCATTTACTGGTAAAGGAATTTGGTTTCCTAGCAATACATCTGTTTGCATCCCATTTGAATCACAAAGATTCAGTGTTCTGCTCTTGTCAGTGAGATTATAAAGTCAAGGCAACAGATACCTTGTTGCAAAGATGTCTAAAAGGGACTGACTTTTTTTTTTTTATGCCTTTCCTCTAATCAGAATGCTTCAGAAAAAAAGTAGGACTGGTAATTCTGGTAGCCCTGTTCTGGCCATGAATACCTTGGTTCTCTGACCTCCTTAATGTGGTACAAAGACCTTCCCTCTGCTATCCATCCAGAAGGGATCTGCATTGCAAGGGCCAGTCGTACATCAAAATCCAGACAGTCTGAGCCTCGCTGCCAAGTTCTTGAACAGAGCCTCTTAAGCAAAAGAGGTTATTCAGAAGATATAATATCCATGTTTTAAGGTTCCAGAAAGAAATTTAACAGAACATATTCATGGGCCTGGTGACGTTTACCTATTGGTACCAGGACAAAGGTCTCATCCCTACATCTGTGTCAGTACTACAGACTCTTTGATTTCTTCAAGATGGACTCAGCTGGGCCTGATAGTTCAGACATTTGAAAATCAAGTTGCTGCTTCATCTGGCAGCTTCTTAGTTATAGCAGAGAATTAGTGGATTTCATCCCTCCTAGATGGCTAGTGTTCCTTTTTTGAGAGTAGCATGACTTCTACCTCCTCCCAAAGTACAGAGTTCTTTCCTGGGATTTTACCTGCTTAACAATTCCCTCACAGGCCCTCCATTTAAACTACTTATGAAGGTGGTTCATTACTTTCTAACCAGTAAAGTGGTCTTTTTTATTACAATCATGGTAGTTCACAGGGTATCAGAATTGGGAGCACCTTACCTTGAACCTCAGTGCTCTCAACTTTGACACCTATCTTTCCAAAAAGATTAAGTGATACTCTCAACCAACCGTGTCTTTGTACCAAAGACTAACTCCAGGCTCTTTGAGTACCCCAAAGAGAATTTGTGGTATTTGTTGGATTTCTGTAGAGTTCCCAAAGTATATACTCTCTGCAAAGCTCAATTCAGAAAGACAAATGCTTTCTTTGTTCTTTTATTATCCATTGTCAAGAGGAAAGAAGGCTTCAAAATCTTCCATTTACATAGGGCTAAAATATAATATCTCGGAAGCGTAAGAGTAAAAATCATCTGATGTTGCCTTTGGTAAGTGGGTACTCCTCATTGTGGTATTCCAGTAATTTTTAGAAAGAAGTTACCCCCTTTCACATCTCTGCCTAACTATATGTATAGTATACCCCCTCTTGACTCAAGTGGACACTGCTATGAAAATCCCAATGTCCTGGATGACTTCGTTACAAATACGAATAGACAGATTTATTTATGCTCTATTCCAACAAAGGAAAAGTTTTCAGGTAATGAAGTCCACAGATCTAACCCACCTCAAATAGGCTGTCAATTGGGGAAAGGTACGGGATTATTAGTTGTCACTCAGTGGATTTTGTTTGTTTGTTTACATTGAATTTCATGCTCTTTTGGAGGATTGTTCTATTTAGTTTCAATGCTGACTAGTATAGTTGCTTTTTCCTGGGCTATGCAAGTGTTTCAGTTGGTGGCTTAACAGAGATGGAGCCATATCTCCCTTGCCACAGAATAACAGATCTGGTTTGCCCCCAAGGCTGCATGAATCGGAGACCTAAAGCCATAACTCATTTCCTGTAAATTTTCGTTCTTGGAGTAAGGCATGGATAAACTTTCATATTCTGCATCAGTCATGTTTCAGTTCAGAATGACTCACTCCGGAAAAAAATGTGAATCAATATTATGGGTTCTTGACATTTAACTTGTTTCATTAGAAGTTGCAGGTTACATCTCACATCTCTAGTTTTAAACTATGATAAACTCTAAACACTTCTAGAAAGGGGGAAGGTTTTGAAAGACCAAACTAGAAAAGTCCAAGAGGGAGAAAGCCACTAGAGGGTGCCAAAAGGCCCATTCATGAATAATTAGATGTAATTCCACTTTGACACTTACTGAAAAGTGCAGAAATTGGAATGCAGTAAGCAACTCTCTTGCATTACTGTGCCATTATTGAATTGTTACAGTGGGGCTCAGAGTATGCATGTATGTTATTCAGAGAACAGTTAATCTACATAATTAATTAAAGTACAATATACATCTATTTAGATTGATTTTAAAAATGTCTATCTAAAGGGAAATGTTTATGGGTTCATTAAAATAACACCTAAAGGATTTATGGATAAAATGAAATTATTTTGCTGAAAAGGGAAAATTTCTTATAATCTATACTGTGTTGGGAAGGCATGACTCATTCTGTTTTGCCTCCTCTCCACTCCTCTGCTCCACTCCTCTGCTGCTTTTCAACCGTCAACAAATTTTTGTGGTAAATCTGGTGGTAATTTTTATTTTCTTCTGTATTAATACTGCAATTGTATCAGGTATCAAATTTCTTTAAATATATAAATCTTTGATCCAAATTTTAACTGGTATGTAGATATAAAGAAAAATGTTCGTCATTCATTCAAAACTGATCAGAATTATTTGTTATACACAATATTAAACATTCTTAAGTCTGATCTGATTGATGGCATTCAGCTCAATTTTCATAGCTGTGAACTAATTTTATTTACAGCTTTTTTCTTTTTAATAATAAAAAAAACTTTTTGGTTGCTAGGTAAAATCCAGCAAATGAGGAGTTACCTTAATCCATGTAATGATCCCTGTCCATTTCTTAGTGGACAGCTGTATGTCTATGTGCATGTAATCACAATTGATACTTTTTTGCAACTTTTAGAAAAGGTCATTGGTAAGTCAGTCCTCCCTCCGGAGTTGAGAAATTTCCATCACTACGTGTGCTGAAGTTTGCTTAGCAGGCCACTGATCCCTACCTGGTGCTGGGAAGGCCTATGCCAAAGGGTTCAAGCCTTGGGTGGTCTGGAGAAAACCTTTACCCACTCAGTGTCACTGTTGGAAGTGCAAGGATGAGAGCCATGCTAGAGACAGGTGCTCTATTTCCTGTGGTTTTAAGACCCAGGACAAAGAAACTGAGGGAGGAGTATCTTAGCTACATCCTAATGGAGGCAATCCTGAGACCAACCTCAGAACCCTCTTAATCATCAAAGGGAAGCTCTTTAAAGGCTTCTTGTCAAAGTGATTCCCCAGAGCAGAGCCAGAGGAGATCACTACCACCAGATCTGTCATCTTCAAGGTCCAGAATTTCTGTACTGTCCTGACCTCCAAGCATAAGAAGAATTCAGTATTTAGTTCTTCGAAGTCCAGAGTCCAGGACTCCTCCACAGAAGGTTTGTCTGGTACTGATGGTAGAACTTTCTGTTAGGCTCGCCGATCCCATCTTATTCAGACAGATCTGAGCTGTCAACTGTGGCACCATTCAGGGACTGTTGAAACTAGCTACCTCATCATCTGACAGAGCAGTCCTTAATTCCTATAGGTCCACAGCCTATGTCTGCTCCAATCACTCTGGAGGCCTTTGCTATGGCCAGAGACATACTGTGCCTTTTTGCATGATCAGGCACCAGAAGGGGGGAGGTTCCCATTACTTCCTGATACCCAAAATCAGAGGTGATCTGTGACCCATCTTAAACCTTGAGAACCTCAACAAGTACATCAAGGTGACGAAGTTCCAGTTAGTGTCCTTAGCTATGATTATCTCTTCCCTAGATCCTGGAGAATTGTATTCTACTTCAACTTGTACGATGCGTACTTCCATGTGATAATTCATCCTGGTCAGCAGATTCCTTTGGTTTGTTGTAAAAGACAACTATTACCATCTTCTTTCCCCAGAATCTCATATCCATTTCCAATGCAAAGGAGCTGAGGAAGGGATGGGGCGGGACTCTGCCCTGTATACCCTCGCTTTGCCACATGTGGACCTCAGGTCCACCCCTACAGGTACTGCTAAGGAAAACTCTGTGGCACCAGTTTACAACAAAATATTATACTTGGTCATATGTGCCTTCTTTACCAAAATATTGCTATCTTGTGTTTCAATGTGAGAATGGTAAACTCTGTGAAACAAATTAATGGTTCCCTTCTGGCCATTATCAAAGTCTTGTTTTGCACTTTGACTTTGTATTTGTTGAGCACAATTACAGGTACTGTTGGATAACTATGCTACATGCGATGATCAGCAAAAAAAACCCACAGCAGTAAAATGCGATCTGTATAACCCATCAAATTGTCTCTTTAGCTATTTAAATATTAATAATCTGGGAATATTGTGTAGGTTAGGTAAACCAGTTGCAGCCTGCTTACTAGAGTTTTATATTTTTACTCCAGTGAGCCACCGTGATGTTCAGTTATTGACCAGTGCAAATATTTGTATTTTTTGAGAGGTAATATTTTGAAACAATCTATCAGAAGAGTTAAAGCTCTAAGCTTAAACTATACATGGCAACATTAGATATTAATTTAAATTACTAATTTGACACCTTTTTGAAAATTCTTCCGTAGTTCAATACTAGCCAGGTTAATATAGTGGTCTTTTACCTCTGGAGGTATGAATTTAAATCCTAATTTGGTTACAAATGAGATGACTAAATCTGTTTTCATTTTAGTTCCTAGAGGACGTTTGTCAACAGTGTATGACCAAATAGTTTGGCAAAATTTCCAGCCTTCTCTTGAAGCCCAAGGTGGTGACAGGGAGTCATTGTGTATGTAGCTCAAGAAGAGAAGTACCTTAACAAACTGCAAGCAAACTTGCAGACCACCTGCCCATGCTAATGTGCTGCTATTTTGTAGTGCTACTAGTACACTTTCAATGTACATCAAATTCATTCCATATTTAAGGGTTACTTTACATTAGTATACTTTTTGTAGCTTAGAGTTCTTTGGATATGACTGTCTTTAATATTACTGGTTAACTGTTGAATCAATATTTAAACTCAAGGACTATTGCAAGTAGGTTTTCTAAATTTTGAAGTTTGCCAACATTTTTGGGCATTAAATTACTTTTATAATGTAACGTTTTGCATGCAACCTCCTGGTGGTTCTTCCTAAAACGATAAAAAAAAATTGACAGTGGGTTGTACACATCGTAACAGTACATTTTGTATCCATCTGTCATTTTTTGCTGTTTTATGCTAAAAACTGCAATTGCTACTATAATATTTTAAGTCTGAAAGAAAACCAGACCCAACCGTGTAATTAACATGAAGACTTGCTAAACAGATGGCTAGCTTGCATGGAGGAATACAAATTTAGAAACTTAAGAAAAATGCCATATTGATCAGGCCCAGGGTTTAGCTAATTGAATATTGTGCCCAGTACCAGATGCTTCAAAGAAAGAAGCAAGAAGTCTAATGGTGGACAAGTATAGAATAACCTGTCTATAGGTGAAACTTCTTCATAACGGTCGGTAGTTGTCTTATTTTTGGAAGTGTGGGGTTATATATTGCTTCTAAGTGTTTATCAATGTAAACACCTAATCTTCTTTTTTCTTGAAATCATCAAAGCTCTTGGCTTCAGTGATATCTTGTGGCCATGAGTTCCATAGGCTAACTATGCATTATGTACAGAATACTTCCTTTTTTCACTTTAAATTAATGTTATCTTGTCATAGTTTTATGAGAGAAGGCAGATAGGGGTGTTGTATAAGTCTCTTACCATGCCTTGTTGTTTAAATTAAACATTTCAAATCTTTTTGTTTCTGATTTCTCCACATTTCTATCCTCTTTCCTCCCCGATCTCTTCCTAGTTTTGCCTTTTCTTTAGATAGTGTATATACAGAAATGAATGCAATATTCCAGAAAGTGAGATCAGGACCCCATTAAAACAAACTAGATATAAAAATCTGTGATTTCCATTGACCTCTGTGAAATTTTCTGCCCCGGGGCTGGAGCTCCCAGCTGTCGTCCCCGCGCCTCCCCCCACAGCCAAGCTCCCAGCTCCCTGCAGCTGCCTAGCCATACCAGGCGGCTGGCAGACCCTGCAGACTGGCTATTACATTGCACATGTACCTTGACTGTCTGAATGCATATATTATGTGATTTGCAATTCAACAAAACCAAAATAATCTTTGAGTAAGAGCTGGATGTTTCTCAGGGACCTGGGTACAGAAATGGTGAAACCAGGTATAGTACTGATCCAGCGCCTAAGAAACAGGAAAGATGTTACATCTGCTCCAGAGAACAAGACAGAAAAATGCATCAAGAATGTGTGAAGTGTAAAAACTTAATATGTTCAGGACATATGTCACCTATTTGCTCCATTTGTCCAAAGTAGTAGGCTAGTCACTGCCACTTTGCTGTGTTTGTGCCTTTTATATTGCTATTTCCATTGTCTAAATGTGGGGTCAGTTAAACGCTGAAAGCTGCATAATGTATTTTTTTTAAATAAATGTGTGTGTTCCTGGGGTCAGTTAGACCCCCGCACACAAGTACTGTTTAGTTTGCTTCTGAATCTAGAAAAGTTTTAATTTGTTCATAGATGTATAGTTAACTGATTATAATATCATTTTTAAATGCAGCCCTTGTGTTTTTTCCAATGTTGACATACTGGGGTTTTAAAGATCCAATACAGAAGTAGTGGAGTGATTTTTTTGTCCAATATGAGTGTTAAGGAAGGAGTGGCAGGGATAACTTGTGCTAGGCAGCTGCACTGCAAGGACTTGGAAGAGCCTCTAGCTTAGGCCTTGGCTACACTGGCGGTGTATAGCGCTGCAACTTGCTGTGCTCAGGGGTGTGAAAAAACACCCCCCTGAGCGCAGCGAGTACAGCGCTGTAAAGCGCCAGTGTAATCAGAGCCTGCAGCGCTGCACGCTTGCTCGCAGTGCTGCAAGCTATTCCCCTCAGAGAGGTGGAGTACATACAGCGCTGCAAGAGCGCTCTCGCAGCGCTGGCAGCGCGATTACACTCGCGCTTCACAGCGCTAAGTCCCGAGTGTAGCCAAGGCCTTAGAGCAGAAATTACAAATAAACCGTGCAAGACAGACTTAAGTCAAAATGGCATTGGAGATAATTATTATATTTGTATGGCTACACTGAAGTATTCTAGATCTTGATTTTGTCCGCGTTGATATCAGTCTTGTTTTTTTGACTCATATCCACAGGTAGCAGCAGAACAAGCTAGCTAAATAAGAATTTATCTTGATAGATTTTTCTACTAAATGTTTTTCCAAACAAAGAAAGCTTCCTTTGTCAGCAAAATGTCGATCCACATGTCTTGTTCACTCTTGAGTCAATGGAAAATTTAAACATTTCGAGTATCTACATTTTTTAATAGACTACAACATAGTTTTACTCTCAATAGTTTTAATATACTGGGTGGGATTTTGATCTCTGAAGGATGAAAATCATGGAGTCATAAGAATGTCAGGTAATCTAAGGGGCTGTAAATTTCTTAATTTAAAAATGAATGATTTTGACTTCTTACCACCAGTTTGATGTTTCTTTTGCCTATTTCCCTACACACTGCAAGAAATCAGGTATTCTAAAATGTTAACCCCTGGTTTCATTGAACAAACCAATTTAATACGCTTTTTATTTCCTTTAGATTTAACTTCCTTGTCTCAATTTACCATGACCTCATGAAATTGTAAAGCTATTGGTAAACACTAAGGCTAGGTCCACACTACTCGCCTGATTCAGCGGGTAGAGATCGATCTTCTGGGATCGATTTATCGCGTCTCACCTGGACACGATAAATCGATCCCAGAAGCGCTCCCCTGTCGACTGCGGAACTCCTGCTCGCCGAGAGGAGGAAGCGCTGTCGACGGGGGAGCTTGCCTGCGCCCCGTGGACCCGCAGTAAGTGAATTTAGTTCGATCTAGGAAACGTCGACTTCAGCTACGCTATTCTCGTAGCTGAAGTTGCGTTTCCTAGATCGATCCCCCGCCCCAGTGTGGACCAACCCTAATTAAGCCAGGACAGCAGATGTTTGTGGTGTGAAAAAGCGAATAAAGCTAAAAAAGCTTTACGTTGTTTCAGATCAGTTACTGTGATTTCTCTTGTTCTGTTTGGCTAGCAGGAACTGTTTTAGCAAAGATGTTGCCAACTCTCAGGGGAAAAAATGCTTGATAAGAGTGCTCCATGCAGATTTCTATGAAGAGCTCATGTAGCAACTGATCTAGATAAATTTAATGAGATTAAATGTTTCAGAAGTTTTAATTCTCTTCACTTGGCTTTACAAATTACTTTACTCAAATACCTAACCTTTCTGCAAAATTTCTTTAAATTTGTGATTATTAATTTCACACACCGAAGAACTCTTCTCCCTTTTGTCATAGTTGAATTATTTTTTCAGTAATGTGTTCTAAAGTCTCAAATCACTGTTTTCTGTAGAGCTGGTTTCCTCTACTGAGAAGTAAATCTGGTGTTTTATCAGCTAACAGAAGTATTTGATTACTGCCAATACCTCTATGCAAATACAGTGATGTGTCGTTTCATATTCTAAAACAAAGACTTTCATACAATCATCTACATTTTAAGAATTAAAAATTAACACCCTGTACTACCCTGGCTGAAAACAAACTGTTAGTTTATTGGCACCTAATCATTTTATTCCGTGTTGCTTTCAGATCATTCTGATCCATATTTCTAAATACTGGCCTATAAAATGGCACTGTATCGTATACAGAAATTAACTTAAGGGACAAACCCTACCAGATATTGTAGGTCCAAATTGGTTTTGTGCCAGGTTATTCCATTGTTTTTACTGTACACAGTGCTAAAACATTAAAATAAAAAGTAAAACTTCCCTGAGCATGAAAATTAACATTTTTGCTAATATAATTTTAGTTTTTAATTTTTACATCGCTCATCTTGACCACACTTCAAATTTGAATGCTTATACTAAAATCTCTTTTTGTTTTGCAGAGAAATATAATTGAAAATACTTCTTCAGCTAATCTTGGGACAAGCAAATTCTCGTTTGAATGGTGGATTAACAAGTAGTAATTTTATCATTCTAAGGCTAAGCGGAAATTTTAAGAGTTGGATAGAACTGGATTTTCACCCTAGTCCAGCAGCTTTGCTGCTCACTTAAACACAGATGAATGAAGACCCCATTCGGAAAGACACCAGGTCAGCGATCCAGAGCTGATGCAGGTAGGCAATCTTTTTTTAAATTAGGTGGTGAAATACTGAATTAAATATTAAAACACAAAAGTGTCTGTAATGGTTTTATGAAGTTTTTAGTAACTTTCAGTTCTTTTCCATCTTGGTATTAAAATTGTGTGTGTTCTGCTCCTGTCAACTTCCTTGGCTTTATTTTGTTGTAGTTGTTCTGACATCAGCTTGTCAGAAATCCAGTGGAGACTTGTATGTAAAAATATCTTGTTGTATTTTAGTTTTGCTGAAGCTTTCATATTGCACACAGACATGAAATTTTGAAAGGAAGGGGAAAATGCTTCACAACAAGATTAGTGTCTGTCGGTTTCAGAATATAAGCAGTTCATCAGTGATCCCCCACAGTGCTAGTAAAGAGAACTCTGGAACATGGTATATTCATTAGGTACTCCTTAAAACTTGCTATAAAATGTCAGCAGTCTGAAGAAGCTGATCAGCCAATAACGGTAAAGGAGCATCTCTAAGCTGTTTTTGGCTTTGTTTATATGAGATTTAGGAGTCATCTAAGTACGGAAATTAATTCAGATTAAGGTAGTGTGTGAAGTTAAAGCTATTCCTGATTAACTCTATGTGGGTGTTCTTCTTCCACAATAAGAGTGCCTTACTCTAAATTAGCTTGATCTATTTCTAGAGCATCCATGCCCGAAGTTAGTCAGGAATACCTCCCCCTGTAGACAAATCTTTTGTTAAACCAGTGCAACCTTTTATGTGGACAATCCTTATCTTGGTTTGAATGTCTTACTTCAGTTGAGTTTAAATCAACTCCTGACTAACTTAAACTATATGAAAATAAGTGTTCACGCAGCCTTATGCACCCGTTTAACTAAAGCTGTTTAAAATTGCACATATAATTAAACCAGTACAACTTTGTCTTGCAGACAAGTACTTACTCCATGCTTTGAGGGCAAGAAGAATTTAAGACAATGCAAGTATAAACTAACAAGGTTTAAACTAATTAAGTGCCTGGGGTCTCTGTGAACAAAAGCTAACTAATTCAGCTTTCCCCTTGCACTGGGTGCTAAGGGGGGATGTCTGTAAGGGCTTATGTACACATGGAGTCATACAGAAATAGCTATTGTACTTTAAATTTCCACCTACCATAATCTGAACTAACTTTCAAGTGTAGACAAGCCCTAAGAGTAATTTCTTGTGAGTTGGGGGGAGAATGGCTTTGGGACCTAGAACTCCACATCCAGGCATTTTAGAAAACTGTTGAACCACAAGCTGGAAGTTCTGTTGTTTTAATCTGTTTGATTAAACCATAATTTAAAAAAGCAAAATAGTTTATCTTTGAGACAGAGAGCTTGCTTGGTACAACTGTTTTTTTTGAGGTTTTTTTGTTTGTTCCTAACCCCCCACACCTCGTTCTGCTTAGGGTCATTCTATTAAGCTTTCATTCCCGGCAGAGAAAAATCATATGTTCACTTTGTAAAGCATAGAATGTAGCTAATGAGCTGAAGGAAGGGATAAAAGAGTATTTAGGTACACTGTATGGTGCATGTACCATAATAGATTTATGTGAAGCTCCTGTGATTTAATATGAAATTGGGAAAGCTCAATTGATATGAAACTAACCATACAGCCCATATTGATGCTTCCAAATGTGTTTCCAGCTCATCATTCAGATTTGTTGAATAAATTACAAGAAGTCTTTAATCTCCATGAAAGGCTGCAAGTCTGTCATATTCAATAACCTAATCTCTTAAATATTAGACACATAGAAGCAACCAGCACAACACTAACTCCTTTTGGGTTGTGAAATATAATTGTCTTCCAGTGTGGTGTGTGAAGTATTCAGGTCTGGTAGTAATACAACAATCTCTGATTTTCTGTATTGCTAGTGACAACTTTTGAAAGGAACACCTGCTATTGAAGGCATTCTTTTCCATGAGATTTGAGGGATATTGTGCATCTGATTTCATATATGGTTCACGTTAGCATGTCTTTACCTGCATTATGATTGTCCAATGAGTGTCACACAGTAAAAACTAATGTTGGGGGGAAATAGTTCTGGAAAGGGTGCTTTTGCTTCACTTGCATTTTTACTGATCAAATTCATAGTAATGCTACAACACTTAGTTTCTCTTTTGCAATTATAAACTTTTTGGTTACTTTTAAAAACAGTTGGTTTTATAGCTTTGCTTAGGTACAGGAAAGCTACCTACAAAATTGGGAGGGTTAGAAAGAAACAGATGAATCAGTTTCTTAAAGAGCTGATCTAAGACTCTGTGTTCAACTATAATAAAGTAAATTTCAGATATGGCAAACTATAAATTCTTTTTTTAAATTGGTACTTACAAAATAGTGTTTTGCATCTTCTACTGTCATTCAACATGGAAATGTTTCTGGTAACTAGAAATCAGTTTGGTGATTGTTTTATCAGTTCAGTTCATAATTATCTGATTAAACTTTGTTCATTGGCTGAGATTTGAGAATTGCTCCCCTTTTTCTTTCAGAAATGAATCTTCACATCTGAGGGACAAGTGGGTGAAAGTTTTCAAATGTCAGTCTATGAATTAAAACTAAAAATTATGGAAGGCTTGGCTGGCCAACCAGCAGGAATCAAACAAAGCCTATGTCTAAACCATTCATGTCGTATAAGTGCAAGAGAAGAGGTAAAATGCATTGATGAAGATTTAAGAGGAGAATGGATAGGCCTGAATCAAAATGATTATAAACAAAGTGGTGGTTTCTGTGTCTATTCCACTTGAGTTGCGCATGTGCTCCATGTGCCTGGGACCAGACTTTTTTTTTTTCATTAGCGGTGTCCTTGGTCTGCACCTGCACCCTTCTCCTTGTGCTCCCAGCTGAGGGAATATGGGGCAGTGCAGACCAGTCACTTCTACGGTTCCTTTCTACCATCTGTGGTCTGAGATGAAACCTCTCTAGTGTCTACAGCTTTAGCTAGCATTTTTTGTTTTATTACTTGTAAATAGTTCTCCTTTTCTACCTAATTCTTAGTTTTAGTGTTAGTTTTGGAAAACTTCGGGGGTTTCCTCCCAACCCTGGCCATCTACCAGTATTTGGTACCTATCATGCCCAGGGCCCCAGGTTTTAAGCACTGTGGTCTGTCTCCAGGCCTTCCCAGTCAGTGAAGGTCATGACACCAATATGTAGTGCCGCAGGGAAGCACATATCCCCTGAAGTGTCATATCTGCCAGAGTTTCTCTTGCTGAACTCCTCAATCACGTGAGTTCAGACTTCATACTTTCCTGATGAATTGTTTGATGAGACCAGAGTCTGACCCTGGTACATCAGTCAGAGGCACCAGTTATCAGCCTTTGGTACACAGTTGTCTCAGGGCAGGTCTTCACTACCCACTGGATCGGCGGGTAATGATCAATCTATCAGGGATCTATTTATCGCGTCTCGTCTAGACGCGATAAATCGATCCCTGAACATGCTCCCCATCAACTCCAGAACTCCAGTCGCGAGAGGCAGAAGCGGAGTTGATGGGGGAGCGGCAGCGGTCGACTCACCGCCATCCTCATGGCCAGGTAAGTCGACCTAAGATACGCCGACTTCGGCTACGCTATTCGCATAGCTGAAGTTGCGTATCTTAGGTCGACCCCCCTCCTAGTGTAGACCAGGACTACTCTGGGACTGTTGTAAGCAGAATTAGGGACCAGCAGAAAACAGGGTAGACACAAAGAAGGTAAGAATGAGCACCCTCACAAGGACAAATGTAAGCAATCTCCTCTATGTCCGTATCTAAGAAAAGGACTTTTCCAGTCCATTCTTATGTTGGGCGAGACTCCGTGCCCCAGTACAGGTTTATCAGGAGCTCAAAGAGAATCTGGTACCTGTCCCTTGGCACAGAAAGCCAAAAGTGATCTGAGACTGCCACCTACTGGAGTAGTGACTTTGGGTCTATCCTGAGTACTGAAAAGGGAAAGGAGCAATTGGATGCATCAGACACCACTGATTGTAGAGAGTTGCCGGGAGAAGAGATTGACAATACCAAGAAGCAGTCAGCCCAGATAGGCACTGCTGAAAGACTGAAGCCCCATTGACTACCCAGCAACAGGGACCAGATGGACTATTGAGGCGGGCCCAATCTATGCAGACCTGGAATCATCAATGCTATTGGACCAGCACTGTCGAGAGATCCTGACAATATCATTGGTTCGGCAATCACTGACACCGTCAGCCACCTGAAGCAGAGTAAGACCACTATCTGTACCAGCAGCTCTGCCCATTGACACAGAGAGGATGCTCAGACAGGAAGTAGACTTCCTGTTTCAACTGGGAGCTGTAGAGCTGATGGCACCTCAGCACAGAGGAAAAATATTCTACTTGAGATATTTCCTCATTTCCCTCCCCCCCCCCCCCCCCCCCAAAGGAGGCCAGAGGCCTACACTATGTCTGAATGTCTTTGTCCACTGCCTGAGGTTCATAATGATCACGGTGTCCTCCCTAATGTTCTTGCTAGACCAAGGAGATTGGTTTATATCTCTCAACCTGAAGAATGCTTATTTCAACATAAATCTCCACCCTGCACATAAGAGACTAAGATTTACCATCAGCCTAACCCATTACCAATACAGAGTCCTTGCCTTTGGCCTCTCACCAGTGCCAATAGTGTTAACAAAGGTGTTATCAATAGTTGTGGTACACCTGCATCATCAGGGCATGTCAGTGGTCTACCTACGTGGCTGGCTCCTGAAAGGGAAGTCATGCCAGAAAGTTCAGATAGCAACTCTATTCTTACTTAACCTCCTACAGTCATTAGAACTTCAGGTAAACACAGAAAAGTTTACTTTAACCACCACATAGACTATGGACATTTTTGAAGTGACTGTGGATTTGGTCTTGGCCAGGGCATGCCTACCTGACAACAGGTTACGGGCTATGGCAGGACTCATAACGAGTTCCAAGTGAACCCCCAGCCATTAGTGAGGTCCTGTCTTTCCCCACATAGCCTTATGTATGTATGTATCTATGTGATACCATTCAAGATGTCATCTTCAATGTCTGCAAGCTTGGTTATAGAAAGTCTGTCCCTGACAGACACAGCCTGGACAAGTTGCGTCTCTACCCCACAAGGTCTAGCCTCACTCACCTGGTAGGAAAACATGAGATGGTGTCTGAATTTCATTCATCTCTTCCTCCACCCACCCACCCACACAAAAAAAGGTTAGGTGCCTCCCCATTGAGTTGGGGAGCTGATCAAGATACTTGGCGTGTAGCACAAGGTACTTGGACCCTGGAGGAGACCAAGTTGCAGATAAACCTTTTAGAGCGACATACTGTACACAAGACTTACAAAAGATTCCTGCTGTTCATCGAAAGCCTACATTTCCAAGTCATGTCAGAAAGCGTGATAATCTGTTACAGCAACAAGTAGGGAGGTAGAGTGCAATTCACCTATTTTCATAGAGGCCATCAATCTTGAACTTGTACGTCCCACCACCACATCATTCTCCCAGTTGTGTATCTACCTGGAGTGCAGAAAATTGTGGCAAATAGCTTTAGCAGACTCTTTTCCAGAGACACAGGATGTATTTCTAGTCTGCTGGTCAGAATCGCTAATATATGCATTTCCACCCATCCCACTCTTAGCACAAGTCCTGAGGAAGATCAGGCAAGACAAAGCAACAGTGATGCTTGTGGCTCTTGTATGTCAGAGACAGTTCACCAGCATTCTCCAGATGGCTGCACATCCATGCATCCACATTAAACTACTACCAGATTTCTTGACCCAGGACACATGCATGGTGTTCCATCAGAATTCAGCATCTGTCCATCTAACTGCTTGGTATGTGGATGGATAGCTAACTCTGAGATTGTGTTCTGCTGCTATACAGACCATCATGATCAACAGCTGGAAAGACTCCAGAAGAAAGTGGTACACAGCAAAATGGAAGAGATTTTCTATATGGTGCTACCATTGTCAGCTATCACTGTAAGTTTGCGAGATGCCAACTACTGAACTATCTCCTCTCTCTGAAAATGTTGGGATTGTCATTCTGCTCCTTACAAGTACACTTGGCAGCTATTCGTGCTCTTGCGTGCACTCTCTCTCTCTCTCTCTCTCTCTCTCTCTCAGCCCCACACCCCCAGTGGGCAACTATTCCATCTTTTCCTATCCGGTCATAGTGAGGTTCTTGAAAAGCCTTGTAAGTGCCTTTCCACTGGTGCTCAAAGCCATCACAATATGGGACTTCAATCTACATCAGCAGAACTCCCATTGGAGCCCTTAGCCTCATGTTCCTTCAGTCATCTATCTATGAAAGTTGCCTTTCTTGTTGCAAACACTTCAACCTGGAGAGCTGGGAGCCCTTATGGAAGTTAGTCAGTCTGTCTCTCTCTCTCTAAAGTTTCCTTAAGGTTACATGCTAAGTTGAAGTTGATTTCAGAATTCCATCTAAACTAGATCATCCATTTAATCTGTTCTCTGTTTTGAAGTCATGTCCTAACAGGAAGGTTATGAAGTTCATTCTTTGGAAGTCCAAGCCTTGGCTTTCTACATAAGAAGTACAAATCCCTCAGAAAATTCCCTTAACTATTTGACTCCTAGGCCTCTTCTTTTATATGTTGGGTGATCTTCTCAGAGACTTCTCTAAATGGATTTTGAGCTGCCCCCTGCTTTTGCAATGAGTTGATAGTAACCTCTGCCTAACAGGGTGTGAGGCCAAACTCAATTAGGGCCCAGGCAGACTCTGTAGCTTCATTGTGAGAGGTCTCTCATCTCCAGATATGTAAGGCAGCAACATGAGGCATTATGCGTACCTTTTGAGACATTACACCCCGGGTGCAGGCTTCAACAGCAGAGCAGTCATTCAGTCAGTGGTACAGTAGGGGTTCCTCACATACTCCACCTGAGTGAATACTGCTTTTGAGTCACCTTGAGTGAACACCTATAGGGACCACCATGCAAAGAAAGTAAGGATTACTTACCTTGTACAATAACTGAGTTTTCCAGATGCGTAGTCCCTATATGTATTCTATAACCCACCCTCTGCTTCAGATTCTTACCCTAAGCTGTTCACAGAAGAGAAGGAGCTGAAAAGGCAGGCGGTGTTTGCACTGCCCCTTATATGCTTGACTGGGAGCATGAGGAGAAAGGTGCAGGCACAGACCAACAGATACTTCTAATGAAAAATCTTCCAGTCTTAAGTGCATGGAGCATATGTGCACCATGAATGGAACACAGATAGGAGCCATACATCTCAAAAAACTCCAGTTACTTTTCACGGTAAGTAACCATACTTCGCCACCAAGCTAATCGTTTATGGGGAAAGGAAAACCCTACACTTTCATTTTCAGGAGTCACACTAGGTAACTGATTGAACATAAGTTCCTGGTGGTATTCTGTGGCAAGAGGCTAACAGAACTGTTGGACTCTGGAGGAATTATGAGGCATTAATAGTAATGCCAGGGTTAAGGTTGAGTTCAGTTTTGGACTCAAAGCAGGGATGCAAACTCTGTTATGTGGTAAAAATACAGCATACCTTCCCCAGAATTACAGCATTTACTGAATTCTAAATGAATTTTCCAAATATTTACAAGTAAATCTGTTTCTTTAGGCATTAAAATGAAGTTTAAAAATGAATCCTTAAGAAATGTAACACCCAATATTATTTTTTTGTTGCCCCTGATTTCATTGACAGAGTAACACTTGTCAAACTTCCTCTAAAGTGAAAATTCACTAAAATCTTGTGCATATGCTACATTTGAATAACTTATTTTAGGATTATTCGTAGTGTTTGTTATCAAGAATAATGGGTAAAGTTTCTCCTTCAGCATAGGCTGAAGATTACAGTGTTCTACTACAGAGAATTCCACAACTTCCACTGCCCTCGTCTGGTGGCGACTTTGAGAAGGGTCTCTGTGTGTGTCTCAGCCTGCTCACAGCATGGAAAGCAACTATCTTCCCTGAGGGTAACTTGTGGCTTTAGTCTCACTGAGAATATTGGAGATGGTGACCATTTTCAAAGAAAGGTGTTCTTTTTGACAGATAAAATTTCCATTAGAATTTTTTTTTTAAAAAATCATAAATATATTTTCAAAAATTATTTTGTGGCACTACATCTACTCAATAGGTAGGCCAAGAAGGAGGGGGAAATTACAGGAGGAGGATATATACCTTGCACACAAGAGGGGTTGCAGGAAGGACGGGGAAGTTTGTGTGTGTGTTGTAAAAGGCAGAGGTAATTTGGAAGATGGGGGAAACGGAGTGTGCACTCAGCTGTCTTGTGATGCACTGTCAGAACAAAGCAGCTGTAAACCCAGTTTAGCTGACCTGTATGCTCTGGCTGCTTTGTGCTATTCCAGAATAGGACAAAGCAGCCATTTTTAAAACTTAAAAAAAAATGCATACTTCATAAGTTTAAATCATTAGAAATGTCACATGGTAACATTTTCTTTTGATTTCTTTAGTTTCATATATAAATGTTTAGAAAATGGTGAATGATGCATTTATTGTTTACTACAGTCCTATTTATTTATTCATGATTTGCATCAAGTTACGTTTGAAGGAAAATTCAGTTCAATTAAAATGCACAAAAACAGTATTTTAATTTTTTCTTAGGTAAATAAAACTGCCATAAGTGTACACAGGTAAGGATAGTTATGGAAAAAGTTTATCCAAAACATTTATTTAATGAAGGATAAAATTTATTTATCTATAGTTACTAAATTGAGCTGATCCTATAACTAGATCTTATCCTCCCACCTCATTTTTATTCATATTGGAAGAACACCAGCTACTGTGATCAAATTCTGGTGTTCATGCTTTGAAAAGGTTGTTAAAAAATTAGCATGGGTTCAGAGAAGCTATAAAAATTAACTGAGGAGTGGAAACAATCCTTATGATGAGACTTAAGCTAAATAAGGTGAGTTGAATGTGACCTATAAGTAGGGTGACCAGATGTCCCGTTTTTAAAGGGATAGTCTTTTTGGGACTTATATAGGTGCCCCACTCCCTGTCCTGTTTTTTCACAATTGTTCTCTGGTCGCCCTACCTATAAGGGGTCCTTTAATTTAGCAGACCAAGGCATAATAAGATGAAATTGTTGGATAGGAAAGAAGACTCACATGAAAGTGAGGGCAATTAATCATTGGAACAGCTTTCCAAGAAAAGGGTAAATTTGTCATTTAAGAACATCAGAGCAGCCATACTGGTTAGACCGATGGTCCATCTAGCCCAGCACCCTGTCTTCTGACAGTGGTCAATGCCAGACACTTCAGAGGGAATGAACAGAACAGGTAATCATCAAGTGATCCATCCCTTGTTGCCCATTCCCAGCTTCTGGCAAACAGAGGCTAGAGCACTTCAGAGCATGGTTTTGCATTTGAAGTCCTGAAATCATGGTTGGACATCTTTCTAATAGAGGCACTCTATTTCAGCTGCAAGTTAAAGTTTGGTAATTTGTTTACATGGTAGATAAGAATTGCCTCCACTGCAGAAATTAATGGATGAAGTTCTATAGCCTGTGTTGTGCAGAAGATAAGATTAGGTGATTATATAGTGATCCTTTTGACCTTAAAATGTATAATGTTGTCATGTATTTTCTTAAAACTAGTGCAGCAAACATATATTGGGAGAAGATGTACCCCTCTTGCTTAATCTCATGCTGAGAGTTCATCATTAATAAATTAGGCAATTATTGAACATTGAGGATAGTCATTAAAATTGACATTAACTGTAATCTACTGGCTGAAGCCATTTTGATTCAAAAACAAGTGACCTGACTTGTGACCCTGACAGTTTAGAAGACAACATATAAGACTGTAAATCAGTTTCCAGCCTGCCATATTAGTTTATTAGAACAATTGTATACTAATGCTCACATATGGTCCTTTTGTCATTTTTAGCAGAGAATTGTCTGAGTTTTGTGGTTGCCAGATTGTACAGGTAGTTCTTTCTGTATAATTTCTTCTCTCTTCCTGAGGTATTCTTTTCCCACCCCCCCTTTTTTTTTCTTTCTTTCTTCTACTGCTTGTCACTTCCCAACAGCTACAGGATTGACAGATATTTATTTCCTGGAAAGTTTGACATTTTTCCTGGAGAATTAGACATGATCTTACCTTTAAAGTGATCATCTGCGAGTGAATATCTGTCAGGCTGATGTATTCCTCCTACTCTTCTTTTTGTCCTTCATTTCTTCTAGTTTTGGAAGTATTTTCTAAACTGATAAGTTCCTGAGAGACTTTCTAGAGTCGTCGTTAGGATTGCAAAAAACATTGCATAAGGGCTGCTGCCAACCTGTATGTGAGCATGGCTAAACCCAGCAGTTACATACCTACCATACGTTCATGCAGCTCTAATACTCTTAGCCATCCAGAAAAGTAACATCACTGTTTCAAAATCAAAGTATTTTTGTCTCAGGTAATAAATCTAGTTTTTTCCCTCCAGTTGGCTATAGCAGAATGCCTGTTTTTTGACACAATGATAGTTGTCAGCAGCAGTCTAAGAAATGGCAGTTAACTTTCAGTGAAGGTTAACTGCCACCAGTATAGACAAAGGGCATTCCATTCTCAGTCAGGCAGGAAGAGGTAGTCAGTCCAGATACAGAAGCATTCACCTATTCTTTCAAATAACTTTTGGGTGTATAGAGTGAAATGCCTTAAAGGACCTAGTTTTGAGAAAGTACAGAGTACCCTCCTTCTGAGAGTCCGGCACCTTAGGGATTTAAGAATTGGGGCACTTAAAATCAATGGTCACTTCAAAAATTTAGGTCTTCCTGTTTGGTTCTACTCTTTCTCCCATTAGGCTCAACATTTTATTCTTCACTTTGTAGAGTATTAATTAATGGAGTCTCAGACTGATTTGCAGTCTCAGTTTGCCTTTGCTATATCAGAATGGAAGAAAAGAATTCAGTAAAGAAGTCTGAAGAGGTGAACTAATTGCAACACCGCTTTTTCAGCCTCCATACTCTTCCCAATTTGTCCCCTTCACCCTGGGCTTTCCCTGTTGCAGCATTGTGTATGTATGCTCTCCTCTGTCAGCCACTGGTAGAAATGGTGCCTAACAGAGCGTTTTACAACATGGATCATGGAACCTCCCAAGAGCTAGCCACCTGACACTATAGCGTCATGGGAAAAAGAGAGGAGGGAATGCTAAACAATTCACTTTAACTTTTCCTATCCTGGTGCTCTGTTCGCCAGAGTGGAAGCACTCAATCCAAGGAATACTTCTTGGATCACAAAGCTTTTCTCCTCAGGTACCCTTGTGGATCCTCTTTGCACTGTAACAGTTTCTCTTGCTCCTTCAGTTATCTCCAAGGACTTGTTTGCTGAATCTTCCGGCAAATGGGTAATTCCTTAATCTCCTCCTCCCTGGTAGCTGGATGCCAGGAAGAAAGGAGGACATGTTCATCCTCTTCTCTCCTCTGCCCCCGGAAGAGCTTCTACTGACAATTAGGCTTATTTAATTGTGCACACCACTGTAATTCATTTAAATTTCGGCAGTGAACTAACAGGATGCAAGGTTTCCTGAAATGAGGATGTCAGGCAAATTTTCCTTGTTTGGTCAACCATAATAAAAATGAAGGAAGCTTGTAGCAGAAGTACTAATATTGCCAATGCAGGAGACCCTGAGCAAGCAGGGCAAAAACTGCATAGGACGGGACATTAACCTTCAGATAGGCCCACAACCCTAAATCCCTTCTTTGGGATTGGGTGTCGGGGGAGGTATGTGATGGAGTGTACCAGGTCCTTTGAGGCCCCCTGCTGGAGGCACCACTTTCCTGTCCCACCCACCCCACCCCAGGAATGAGCAGTTAAAATTGATCCCCCTGGCCTGCCTAGAAAGGCTGCATTGGTTGCTTCTATCAGAGCACAGCAGGCTCAGATAAAAGGAGTTGCAGGGCCTGATCAGGTCAGTTCATGGGTGGGACCAGAGAGGCAAGGAATGACCAAAGGTGTTAATAGGTCGCGTTTACAGGACCTGGGAAAGAGGACATGAAAACGGAAACCCTAAGGTAACCAATGAAAGGAACAGGACCACATGGGGGGAAAAAGCCCAGGGAATAACAGCAGCAAACAGAGCAGCGGTACATGGCTGCTGTTTATAGGGTCCCCGGGTTGGGACTTGGAGTAGTGGGCAGGCCTGAGTTCTTCCACCCACCACTGGGAAAGTGACCTATGCCCCGAGAAGGGGACAAGGCTCTTTTAGAAGCCCAAGTGAAAGGTGAGATTTAAAAGGCCAAGAGACAGGGCTGAAAACCCTAGTGAGGGCAGGTAGCTTGTTGGACTTTTGCTACCCCTGGGAGAGATTTGCTTTTTGACTGTGACTTGGCTGGAGGGCTGAGCCACTGCAGATCTACCAAGCAGGTAGGTAGCAACCTACAGGAGGCGCCAGGACCAGAAAAGATTGCAGTATAACACCCAGCTGACAGAAGGAGTGTCCCTTGTCACAGTATGATTTTATTAACTTTGCTGAATGTTCATTTTGTGAAACTATGCTGAATATATAATAAATAGCTGAGATTTTTTTTTTCTAACCGTTCCAGTTGCAAAGTAAATTCTGAAAGCTTATGTAGGTAGCTGGAGGAAGCTAATCCTGAAAGCAGTATCTCAAGTGGAACAGTAGTATGCTGTTTTGTGTAATTATCAAAGTAGCACAAAAACTGCAGCAAGTGATGTGAATCTAAACCTTTTCACATTTAATGGAAATAGCATTCATGCGTTGTAAAATCTGACAGCTCCCTTGTAATAAATTCATTAATGTTGGCTGCTTTAATACCAATTACTGCCTGAGACCAAACTTTATTTATACTGAAAAACATACACACTGATCTTTCCACTTATTAAATGTCTGGTGAAATATTGATATTGAAATTGCTATCAGTGGGTTTTTTATATATTTTTTTTAATGAATTAGCCACTCACTGTTCATCCTCTAAATTCTGTTTAGATCACAAATCAAAAGTAGCGTCAGTGAATGACGTAAATTGTTCACACCACAAAACTGCTGCCCTACTTAGTGTGTTTGGAAGTCTCTCTGCTGAAGAGAGGATTAGGAATTAAGAGTTAACTTGAGGTTGGGAATGGTGTGAGGAAGCTTGTATGGGATCTGACTGCACTACACTTGCTTGTTTGATTTCTAGTAGAATGTACAGAAAACCTATCTAACACGCTTCTGTCAAAGGTGCCTAAAGAAACAAAACTAAACAGTATCAGCTTCCAGCAAAACTCTGCCTTGATCAAAACCTTTACCCACAAACATCAGGTACTATCAACTCCCTTGCTCTCCAAAAGCCAACCAATTTTCAGTAATGTTTAAAATGATATTTGCAGGGAAAAAAGACTGTAGTGCCATTTTTTAAGATGCTTTTCAGTAAAATGCTTCAAGCATTATAAGCTTTTCTCAGGCTCACTAAATCATATGTTATACAAACCTATGCAAATAGGTTTGTATCTAAAATAATCCAAAAGTAGCTAGAGAATTAGTTTTTGATTAATATTTATAGAAATTATTTCTTCTGCACAATTTATTTGACACTCTGGCAGTCCAAGATTTTTGGGTCTTCCTTAAGTGATGATCAGTGCAATAGGATTAAGATCCTGTTAAATTATTTCATAATTTTTTTTATTCATAAGTACTTTTAAAGGGCAAATTTGCATAAAGAAAAGACTTGCATAGAAATAAAATATACCTCAAAACATCACCAGAGCAATTTAAAAGTATTTTAAATAAATTTGTCCTGGAATGTGTGCTACAAAGATAAGATTATTATTCACACACTTTTATTGTGAGCTTGCCACAGTGAATTGGGCAAAATTGAAAGACCAATGTTTGATGTAATTGGAGGACTATTGGATATTATTGTTTTGCTCGTAGAGCTATCATTCTGCTTAGGGACAAATTACTTTCTAAACATCAAATATCACTCCAGTGAGAGGGAAAATTCAACACCTGTATCTACTCTTGATTTTATTGGTCACTTATCCTATTTGTGCAGTACCTGCCCGTGCAAAGGCAGCCAAGTTGCATGTCTGTCTGAAAATCTGGCCCTTGGTTCCATTGCTGGGATTCAGTGTTAGCACTTATTTAAGAACATAATAATGGGCATACTGGGTCAGACCAAATGTCCATCTAGCCCAGTATCCTGTTTTCTGATACATCCTAGCCAATGCCAGCTGCTTCAGGACATGATCCCTGATTGAGCTCCCACATGCTACTGCAATAGAAAAAAACCCACAACAGAAAATAGGGTCCTTTCACACCTTTTTAGAGCAGTTTTCAATCTAAGTCCATAGTACATAGCTTCACATTCAAGCATATGGACCATCATCCAATAGGAATTCACAAATACATCAAGCAAGCTGGGAATATGGCAATTTTCTTACAGTCATTTTAAAATTATGGGAATTGATGTTTTAAGATCCTGGGTACTTTAAGCACTTTTTTTAGTAAAAGGGAAAAAACAGTTTGTCATATAACTGATTGATTAGTTCTTACCATCTTACAAAAAAGACGTGTTCCTGTGGCGGTTGGGGGAAGAAGGGCATATTTTTAACAAGTATGCCACTTTTGTTGGTAAACCTCTATCAACTTTTTCTAAAGGTTCAAAAATGCGGTTGCAAATCACTTGGATGTGTGTTTTTTTAACACTTGCTTTCCTTCCCCTACCCTACATGTGTGCACACTTTTTTGTATTTTGCATTGATGTACATCTGTAAGGATTATTAGTACATTTCTACCCTGATATAACGCTGTTCTCAGGAGCCAAAAAATCTTATCGCGTTATAGGTGAAACCACGTTATAGCGAACTTGCGTTGATCCGCCAGAGTGCGCAGCACCCCCCCTCCTCTCCCCCCCGAGCACTGCTTTACCGCGTTATATCCGAATTTGTGTTATATCGGGTCGCGTTATATCGGGGTAGATGTGTATCTAATCTTTTAGCTACAGCTAGTGTGTTCTCTATATCAGGGGTCTCAAACTCAAATGACCACGAGGGCCACATGAGGACTAGTACATTGGCCTGAGGGCCGCATTACTGACACCTTCCCCCCCCCCCCCGCCGCCCTCGGCCCCGCCCCCACTTCACCCCTTCCATGAGGCCCCACCTCTGCCCCGCCTCTTTCCACCCCTTCCCTGCCCCCATTCCAATCCCTTCCCTGAAATCCCCACCCCAACTCCGCCCCCTCCCTGCCCCCAGGGGGTGCAGGAGGGGTGTGGCAGGGGCTCAGGGCAGGGAGTTGAGGGTGTGGGGTGCAGGAGGGGTGAAGGGTGCTGCAGGGGGTCAGGGCAGGGGTGAGGGATACAGGAGGGCTCAGGGCAGTGGGTTGGGGTGTGGGGTGCAGGGGGTGAGGGGTCTGGCAGGGGGTCAGGGCAGTGGTTTCGGGTGCAGGAGGGGCGTGGGGTGCGACAGAGGCTATGGGCAGGGGGTCGGGGTGCAGGGTGCGGCGGGGGCTCAGGGCAGTGGGTTGGGGTACAGGAGGGGTGTGGCAGGGGGTCGGGGTGCAGGGTGCGGCAAGAGGCTCAGGACAGGACGTTCGGCTGCAGGAAGGGTTCGGGGGGCGGGCTCTGGCCTGGCGCGCACCGGGGGCAGGGCAGGCTCCCTGCCCTGCCCTGCCCCCCCCCCCCCACGCAGCTCCGGGATGTGTTTATTGCTGTTGCTTCAGGTACTGCCCCCAGCATCTCCTATTGGCCAGGAATGGGGAAACGCGGCCAATGGGAGCTGCTGGGGGCGGTGCCTGAAGCAACATCAACACACACACCAATGTGCCCCCCCTTCACCATGTTCCGGCTGCTTCCCGGCATGGCGCGGGGGCAGGGCGGGCAGGCAGACAGGGAGCCTGCCCTGCCCCTGGTGCACGTCGGGCCGGAGCTGCTCTAGGTAAACACTGGGGGAGGGCGGGAGCGGGGGCTGCGAGGGGCTCGTGGGCTGCAGAAAATTACCTCGTGGACCGCATGTGGCCCATGGGCCGCGTGTTTGAGACCCCTGCTCTAGATGTATGGTGGTGGTAACAAAAAGTGTTTCTCTTTTCATAGTGCGGGAGGGGAATGTGTCAACAGAGTGGTTACAAGTGTTTTCCTCCCCAAATAATTGGCTACTACTCTGAAACTTGTTCAACAATATGAAGGTCTGCAAGATGCTAGCAGAACTCAGGATATATTTTGCTAGTTAAGATTAGGTAGTTTAGCAACTGTAACGTCCCTAATTCAGTTGAGCAACAAAAGATTCAGGCAGGCTGATAACATTATAGCCGGGGTCAGCAGCCTTTCGGAAATGGTGTGCTGAGTCTTCCTTTATTCACTCTAATTTAAGGTTTTGCGTGTCAGCAATACATTTTAAAGTTTTTAGAAGGTCTCTTTCTATAAGTCTATAATATATAACTAAACTATTGTTGTAAGTAAAGTAAATAAGATTTTAAAAATATTTAAGAAGCTTCATTTAAAATTAAATTTAAAATGCAGAGCCCCCCGGACTGGTGACCAGGACCCGGGCAGTGTGAGTGCCACTGAAAATCAGTTCGCGTGCCACCTTCGACATGCGAGCCATAGGTTGCCTACCCCTGCACTATAGTAACAAGCAAATAGTAGTTTTGGTCTTGTTTATGTAAGGATAAAACCAAATGCTGTAAATGGAAAATGGCTGTAAATACTGAGAAAACTTCCACCAATAGCTACTCCTGAGGGCATTCTGCCCCAGGAAATTAAAAATTCTGCGCACAATATTTTAAAACTCTGCAAATTTTATTTGTCAAGTAAAAGTGGAGGCTCCTGCATGGCATTGGGGAGCACAGGCCACCGGCTGCACAGAGGTGGGAGATCACTGTGCAGCTCCTCACTGGGACACTGACTTAGTGGTGAGGCTGACACAGTGCAAGGACCCGGCCTGCCCCAGAAACACCCTAGGGCCCTGCCCCTCTGTGTGGGCAGGCACACTCAGCAAGGCAGTATCCAAGTGTGGAGGGGTTTAATGTGAGGGGATCCAGTTGTGGGTTAAGAGGGTTCTGAGTGGGGCAGTCTAAGTGCGGGTGGCTCAGTGGGGGGTGTGGGTGTGGGATCTGGATGCACCGGGGCTTGTTGGGGGTTCTGGGTGCAACAGGAATGGGACTCCAGGTGAAGGTGGTTGGGGCTCAGTGGGGGGAATGGGTGGAGTTGGTGTGGGGGGGATAGAGCTCGGCAGGGGCTTCTGGATGTTGGGGGCTCAGTTTGGGGTCCAGATGCTGAGGGAGTGGGGCTCAGTGGGGTGGGGATCCAGGTGCAACTGGTTGGGGCTCGGTGGGGTTGGGGGGGAAGGGGAGTTTACAGAGCTTACTGCAGCCGGGAGAGAAATCTGCGGGTGGATCTGACCCAGTCCCGGATGCCGTGCAGGGGAAGAGGAAGTCCCGTCCTCCCCAGCCCAGCTGTGACTAGCAGCTGAGCCCTGCTCAGGGTAGGAGCCACCAGCCGGGTCTTCCCCAATCCTGCCTCCTGCCCCACAGTGATTCAGGGCACCCGAAACATACTGCTGGGGTGGGTCGCACGACTGCTTTTTTGCCTTCCCGGTCAGAAAGTCATTTTTATGCAGGGAAGCAAATAAATCTGCAGGGGACATAAATTCTGCGCATGCGCAGTGGCGCAGAATTCTCCCCAGGAGTAAAGAGCTTAGGAAATGGTGGATCAAGCAATCAGATGGTTAAAGCCTTTAACTTGTACTGATTTTGAAAATTAAATGTTAAATTGTTTTGGAATTGCTTATAGTTTGGAATCTTTCAGGAAAGGCAATGAAAAAGGTAGAGAACAAATGTGTGGCAGTCACCCTCAAGGGAAGCAAATGTGTAGGTTTTTTTATACTGGTTTTACAACATTGTTTTAAGCCATAGAGGCTGTGGCGAATTGAGCATTCTGTCTGTACCATTTCTGAACTGCTTATAATTTTTAAGTAATTGTATCATGAAATTACCATGTCATTGAAGAGGGTATCAGAGCAGTGGGAAGAAATACCAAAAGGCTGAACAAAAGAAGCAGGTGATGCCAATGGCAGTCTATAAAGGGACTCTCAGTAGATGATCAAATTTGTGAAAGAATTGTGGGTTTTATGATAAAAACATGAAATTTTGCCACAATCTTAGGGCATGACCTTGTGACTTGGATTTTTATTCATATACCACATATAACAAATTCTGAATAAGGTAGAACAGTTCAAAAAATCCATAGGATGAAAATTGGTCAGGATATCTGGCAAATGATTACTACAAATTAATACATTCACAGAAATAGAGATCAGTTCATTAATGATTCTTGAAGACAAAGTGACTAAATGGGAAGATGTTTCATCCAGACCCAGTGTCTCTGCACTTTGTAGCTTGGATGTTTGCTACCTAATTGATGGGCGAAATCTTGTTCCAGGGATGTCCAGAGCATTTTGATTGATAGTAGGAAGGAAGGACTGGACTCCAAGATTGACCTACAATGCCAACTGGAAAAGATTTACCATTTGGACAGAACCTCAGCATACCTCACCCTTCCTAATGGATTTTTCCATTCATCCTCTCAATGAAATCATCTGGACTTTCAATTCATTATTTAAATGTTCACCTAGTAGCTGTATGTGCCTATCATCGGCAGATTCAAAAGCACAGAATATTTTCACCCTCTACGGTGTCTAGGTTTCTAAAGAGATTAGTACATGTATTCCCTCAAATTTGAGACCTCCTTCCGCAATGGGAAATTAACATGATGTTAGCTGGTCTGGTGGGTCCCCCATTTGAATCGTTAGCTACATGTTCATTACATCACCTTTTAAACATTGTTTTTGATCATTACTTTTACTAGAGTGGGAGAGAAATTAAAGCTTTAACAGCAGGCCCACCGTTTACCATTTTTCATAAGGATATGGTCTGTTGAGTCTCATTTAAGGTTTCTATCTGAAGTAACTTCTAATTTTCATGTTAATCAGACTTAATTTACCTGTTTACTTTTCAAAACATGCTAATGATTCTGAAAAGTTACACTCGGACATTAACATACTCTTTATTTAGCTATAGAACTCAGTCTCTTCTAGATTATTCATTGCTATGTCAAAAGAATGAAAGGTGAAGCAATTTGTTCCTAGAGGTTATCCAGATGGATTTCATATTGTATTTCACAAATATCAAATAGCTAAACTTAATCTTTCCTGCCCAGATAAAAGCTCACTCTATTAGAGATCACACTACATCTGCAGCTTTTTAGAAATGTCCCTACTGCTTACATTTGTAGAGCTGCCATCTGGAGTTCAATTCATATAGTCACAAAACACTGTGCTATCCATTCAGACCCTACGTTTGCTTTGGCAAAGTGGTTTTTCAGTCATTATTTGGTTAAGACTCAAGTTACCCACAAGCACAAGGTTTCTGCTTGAGTCACCAAGATGTATGTATGGACAATCACTCAAAGAAGAAAAGACTTGTTACTTACCTTACACTAACTGCTGCTCAAGATATGTTGTCTATGTATTCCATGACCTGCCCTTCTTACCCTGCTATATCTGAATCTATAGTTACTTGGATTCTGGTTGGCAAAAGAACTGAGAAGTAGTTGGCCCATTTGCCCTTTTATGCCTTGGGGTGGAGAGGTGGTTGAGGTCATTTAAGGTGCAGGCAGAGGCCAAGGTTCTGATCTCTGGTTAATGAGCACCAAGAGTGGAATACATAGACAACACATCTCAAACATCAGTTATTCTGAGATAAGTTACTGTCTTTTCCTATACCAACCAGATATCACTGAGCTTTTTTTTTTTTTTTAATCTCCAACTTTAAAGTTGTACCATTTTTTAAAATAGCTTACCCTGGTACAAAATAATTAACTGCAGAAGACTGGGAGTAACCAATTAAGGTAACTTAATATTCTGTTACTCTGCATTCAGTTAATGACACTATTGACAGGAATACTTTGTCTTGTGGGTCAGTTAAATTTATACATTCTAGAAACACATTTAATTTTTCAGTGTCAGTAATGTTAATTGATGAGTGTGAACTGAAAAGATAATAAAATATTTTGTCAACTGCTTTAACTGGTCATTTCCAGTCTTTTTAATGCTGTTTTAAATGGCAATGCAATAAATATGTATTTTGTATAGTCATATGTTTACGTAAGTAATTTTATTATTTTTACATGGGAGTAGAATGAGTGTGGAGTATAGGTTTTTCAGGTTACTGCAGAAGTGTGAAAGAACTTCATTGCATGGTACAAGAATTTTATTTCCTTTACAAACATCCATATATTCCAATGATGATTATTGTTCTTACTGCTTGGGCTGAATAGCCAGAAATTAAATTTTGAACTAGTCAGCCGGAGGCACTGAGAGTGAAAAGTTAACTAGATGCCTTAATTTCACATTTTACAGTATTTGTTCTTTACCGTTCTTGGTGTTCAAACAGATTTCATGAGTCAATTAAATATCTTAACTAAGTTTTGTTTCTCTAAATAACTTGCTAGAATGGAGGTCAGTAATACAGCCAAACATTTTGGGCCTATATGCCTACTTAAGACAGAAGCAGCCAGGTTTCAGGTATCCAAGAGACTATCTTTTCAGATTTTCTCATAAGATCTTTTATTTTAATTTTTGATTAACAAAACTGGCCATATAAAAATCCTGTAGGTTTTTTTTAAATTAGTGCTGTTTAACTTTTTCCCTAAAATAATTTAATTTTATTTCTACATTGGGACCCCATTATTTTTTGTTTATGAACCAACATGGCAGGCTTAAACTATATTTCAGTAAGTATTAAGACTTCAACACTTATTCAAGTCCTCAGGAGAAGCAACTTGGTTTAATGGATTAAGCACAGGGTTAAGAGTTGAAAATCTAGGGTATTGTCCCAGTTTTGCCACTTACTGTGTGACCAGTGATGGGCAAGTAAACCCTCACTGCTTATGCCTGTAAAATGAGAACAATACTTAACTTTATAAAGGTGTTGTCAGGTTCAACACTGTGCGAAAGTTGACCATCACAACTACTGTGACACCACACATAATGCTGATATTAATTCTATACCATATATTCTAAAGTTAAGAACATAAAGTAGCATATATTGGGTCAATTCCACAGGTTGACTGTGTGTTGTATAAAGAAGTACTTCCTTTTGTTTGTTTTAAACCTGTAGCCTATTAATTTCATTGGGTGGCTCCTGGTTCTTGTGTTATGATAAGGAGTAAACAACACTGCCTCATTCACTTTCTCCATGCTGCTCATGATTTTATAGAGCTCTATCATATCTCCTTAGTCGTCTCTTTTTCACTCTGAATAGTCCCAAGGTCTTTTAAATTTCTCCTCATATAGAAGTTGTTACATACCCTTAATCATTTTTGTTGCCCTTTTCTATAGCTTTTCCATTTCTAATGTATCTTTTTTGAGATGGGATGACCAGGACTTCATGCGGCATTCAAGGTGTGGGCATATAGTGGCATTATGTAATCTCTTATTTCTATCCATTTCCTTATGGTTCTTTACATTGTTAGCTTTTTTGACTGCTGCTGCACACTGAGTGGATGTTTCAGAGAACTATCCAGAATGATTCCAAGATCTTTCTTGAGTGGTAATAGCTAATTTAGACCCCATCATTTTGTATGTATAGTGGCAATTGTTTTCCAATGTGTAGTATTCTGCATTTATCAACACTGAATTTCATCTGCCGTTTTGTTGTCCAGTCACCTAGTTTCATGAAATCCCTTTGTAACTCTTAGCTAAGCCCAAAGCAGACTGCAATCTTGAGTAATTTTGTATCTGCAAACTTTGCCACCTCACTGTTTACCCCTTTTTTCAGATCATTTTTGAAGACGTTGAACAGCATTGGTCCCAGTACAGATCCCTGGTGGACTCTACTATTTACCTCTCTGAAAACTGGCCATTTATTCCTACTTTATTTTCTGTCTTTTTAACCAGTTACTGATCTATTAGAGGACCTTCCCTGTCGTCCCATGGCTGCTTAGTGTACTTGTCAGAGGCTTTCTGATAATCCAAGTACACTATATCCACTGGATCACCCTTGTCCACATGTTTGGTGACCCACTCAAAGAATTCTAATAGATTAGTGAGGCATGATTTCTCTTTACAAAAGCTGTGTTTGACTCTTCCCCATCTAATCGTGTTCATCTAGGTGTCTGATAATTCTGTCCTGTACTATAGTTTCAACCAACTTGCCTGGTACTGAAGGTAGGCTTACTGGCCTGCAATTGCTAAGATCACCTCTGGTGTCACATTAGCTATCTTCCAGTCGTCTGGTACAGAAGCTGATTTAAGTGATAGGTTACATACCATGGCTAGTAGTTCTGCAATTTCATATTTGAGTTCCTTCAGAACACTTAGGTGAATACCATCTAGTCCTAGTGGCTTATTACTGTTAAATTTATCAGTTTGTTCCAAAACTATCTCTCTTGACACCTTATTCTGGGACAGTTCCTCAGATTTGTCACTTAAAAGAATGGTTCCGGTGTGGGACTCTCCCCACCATTGTTGTGTTTGGAATTTGAACATACAGGTCTTGACCACAACCACTATCTGTTTTAATCTGACATCTGAGTAGAACTTAAAGTGTATTTCATACAAGTTTAGCTCCAGAAGTGTATTAATTCTAGGATTTTAACTAAGGATACTTACATTCTTGTTTTTTATTGTTAGCTATTTAACTCCCATAGAATTGCAGCACTTCATCTATATCTTGGCATTCAAAACAGCCGCCTTTCTTAGCACTCTGCATGAACATAATCTGTTCATTTCTCAGTCATTTATGTGCTGCTTTCTCTGTTACAGGGCATGCAGGAGTGTCTGCCAGCATGATGAAGAAGAGAACTTCTCACAAGTAAGATATTTCTAAAACTTATTTTTATAAATTTCAACTGTTTGTACTTCCCAGTGTAGGGTTTGTTACCCAGAATTACCTTGTTAGAAGCATGTGTTTCTGTTCTTATTACTGCTGTTCCAGCCTTTACTTTTTGTTCTAGGAACTGTGTGGGATTGTGTTCAGGTAATATATATCCACTGGCAGATATACACTTATTTTCTACACTGCTTTTGCTCACATGCTTGCTTTTTAAATTTACTGATGTTTGAATAGCACCATCACTTGAGAAACGAGCATGTGAATAAAATGCTCTAGCTTGCTTGAAGACTTTAGGGAGAAGAAGTGGCAAGGAAAGACTATAGTAACTTCATTGCTTAAATGGTGTGTTGTGACTAGGTCAGTATAAAGCTATTCTCATCAAGTATTTTTACTGACGACTACATCTGGAAAATAACGTCAGACATATAAGAGATTTCTTATTACTACTTGTGTTCCAGTAATTTCATTTCAAATACACTTTTGTCATGGAGGTTTCCCATACTTATTTTTTCAAATGTGGTGATTGGAAATACTGCAACACTTTATAAGAATGCTTTATTTTTTGTTAGGGGTATCTCGTCACCCTCCACACTGTCATCGCTCCCAAAAAAAGGGGATTAATTTGTTGTTCACCTTGTGATTTTAAGAGGAAGTAGATGATGGAAAGAGCTAGTCTGAGGGAGGAGAAGGTATGATAGTCTGGACATGTTTGATCTCATTGTTTTTAACAGCTAAATAGGTTGGGTCTGGCTAGTTTTCTGATGGGACACTTTGAAGACAAAAACTGAGTGCAGGTGCATTGTATGACTCTTAAACATTTTTTCTAAGTGCCTGTTTGTTCTTTTTCAGTGTACACTCTTCTACAAAATAGTATGTGACAATCCAAGGTTGCCGGTCATCAAATGTGTTCCTCAGTGTTCCATCCAATGTTCAAACAGATAGAGGAATGGATCACATAAATAGAAATTAGTAGAAGCTTGGGCATGACTCTAGTATATTTTATATGCAAACAGAATGTACAAAGTACACAGTGTTTTGGCTGTTTCCATGCAGTCGTATTAGATGTTTTTGTCAGTTGGTATCCTTTCTAAGAGTGGTAGTTTTGGTAAGCCCATTCAATGAGTAATTCTTTGAGCACCTCAGGAGCAGCCTCCCACCTCACAGGAGGATGGGTATTCGTCTTCTGATAGTGGGGATGTTTCACTCTCTTACCTTTTAGGTGGTACCTTTCTATGACCCATATATGTTTGCGAGTCAGGTCAGACATGGGAAAATATAGGCATGTTAGTTCAAAGACCCTAGTTGGTACTCCTCCATCCTCGCCACTCTCATTTTATCCATATGGACAGACTGCTTGGCCTCACTGGCCCCGTGGCCTTATCCTAAATCAAAATATTCCCCAGCTTCAGTTTCCAGGGTTAAAACTCCTTCACCTCCAGATCTGCCTATCATGCAAAAGCAATCACAGCAATCTAAGTATTGTTGAACCAGACTCTTTTTTCTTTATCAGTTTCTGCATGAACATATATTTCAGCAACAAGTGTCTGAAACATTCCCAGAGCATATTCCATCTTCTTCACAGAATGAGGCTGACTCCTCCTCAGGCATCTTCATTAGATGATTATAAGTCATTTCAAGAATTGGTCTGCAGAATGGCAGAAGCTTTGGAGAGATTTGGAGCTCATACTATTCAAGAAAAAGAACACATTATTGGTAGGGCCCTACCAAATTCACGGTCCATTTTGGTCAATTTCACAGTCATAGAATTTTACAAATTGTAAATTTCATGATTTCATCTATTTAAATCTGAAACTTCACGGTGTTTTGATTGTAGGGGCCCTGACCCAAAAATGAGTTGCGGGGGGGGGGGGGGGGTACTGCTACCCTTACATCTGCACTGCTGCTGGCAACAGCGCTGCCTTCAGAGCTGGGTAGCTGGAGAGTGGCAGCTGCTGGCTGGGAGCCCAGCTCTGAAGGCAGAGCCACCATCAGCAGCAGCGCAGAAGTAAGGATGGCATAGTATGGGGTATTTCCACCCTTACTTCTGCGCTGCTGCCTGCAGAGCTGGGCCCTCAGTCAGCAGCCACCACTCTCCAGTCACCCAGCTATGAAGGTAGCACATACGTAAGGGTGACACTACCACGACTCCCCTGCAACTCTGTTTTGGGTCAGGACCCCCAGTTTGAGAAAAGCTGGTCTTCCCTGTGAAATCTGTATAGTATAGGGTAAAAGCACACAAAAGACCAGATTTCATGGGGAGAGGCCAAATTTCACAGTCCGTGACGCTTTTTTTATGGCTGTGAATTTGTAGGGCCCTAATTATTGGACACTTTTCATGTCTCTAGCAGAGAGGCTTGCCTTACTTATAAATGAAGACCTATTAGAATTAGCCCAGCTTTTATGGCACACTCCGGAATCTATACCACCAACCTCTAGAAATTTGAAATAAGGTATCAGTTCCTGTCAACAGGTATTAAATATTCCTATACACATCCTGCTCCAGGATGTCACTTAGATGTGACTGCAGCACAAAAGAAGTTGAAATATCAGTCCTTTAGAGTTACTCCAAAGGAGAAAGCAGTAAGAAGATTGGACTTTTTAGGAAATGATCAGCTAGCCTTCAACTTTGCATAGTGAATTATCAGGTTTTTCTATCAGATTATCATTTTACTTGAATTAAAGTGGCTGAGTATCTACATAGTTAATAACTAAAAAGCCCCCCTACAAGCTTCTATTTATGCTGCTTATATAGTATCAAGAGAGCACCAATTACTACGTGGTGTGTGTCATGGCTCCAGTTTTCTGGGTTGCCAAAGGAGGTTCAAACTATGCTGGAAGACCTCACCTTTGGAGGGATCTGGTCAGCTTTAAAACCGATGAGTTATTACATACATTGAAACTCTCATACCACTTTATGGTTATTAGGCATCTATACTTTGCAACATAAGGAAAAGCAGTCTCAATATTATACTCAACTGAAACAGTTTGTTACTATTTTTTTTAATCCTCTTTATCAGAGAACATAGGTTTCTCTAAGAAACAACAACATATACATGCATGGATACCTTCATCGACTTCAAATACTACTAAGGCTGCTCTAAGAAGTCATTTGATGTATATATCAAGAGCTGCTAACCAATCCTGGAGGATCTTTATCCCTTCCCTGCATCTTTTTGGGACCATATCTGGAAATAATGTAAAGTATGGAACAGTATCACCAGCAACAGATGGGTACTGAAAATTAATTCTAAGTCATTCTTACCCACAAATCATCTTCCCCATCCCATTTCAGAGCTGCCTCCTCATGAAAATATCCTTCAACAAGAGGCTTAGTCACACTTGATTTTTGAAGCTATGGAGGAGATTCCCCCCAATATCTGGGAAAAGGGTTCTATTTCCTGCTATTTTTCTAGTCCTACAAAAACCCAGAGGCTGACATCCAATGTGGGCCTTGAGAGATCTGAATTTCTTCATGTGCCAGTTCAAATTTCTAGTGGTAACTCTGCCCTCCATACTTCCTTTCATAGGTCTTCTAGATTGGTTTGCAGCTCTTGATCTACAAAACACATTTTAATCCGTCCAGAACACAGGAAATGCTTGTATTTTTTGTAGCGGGCAACACAAATTATCATTAGAGTGATGCCTTTTGAGTAGTCAGCCCCAAGAACTTTCATGAAATGTCTGGCTACGGTAGTGGCACATCTCAGAAAGAGAAATGCATAGGTTTACTCCCTATCTCAATGATTGGTGAGAGGATTGTTTCTAGAACAGGTAATAAACAGTGTTTGGTACCTCCATACATCTGCTGTCCAAACTGGGACTGAGAATGAATCTGAAAAAGTCTCATTTAATCCTAGTACAGAAGATAGAATTCATTGGGCTTCTACTCAGTGCTCAAACCTCCATAGAATACATGCCACAACCAGATTCAAGAATGTGATAGAGTTGATCAATCAACTTCATAAAAATCCATGTACTACAAGAAGGATACGTCTCCAGCTTTTAGATCCCATGGCTTCTCATAGGCTTCAAGACTATTTATGGATCGTTCATTTCCATGCTGTTCACAAAATAGATATGGGGTACACATCTCTTCAGGAGTTGTGAACTCCCTCAGATCACGGAAAGATCTACATCAGTTCTGCAGGGGAGTTCCGTTCTTCCCAGCACTTCACACAAGTCAGTAGTGGCTGATTCTTCTGTCTTGGGTTGGGGAACCCATCTCAACAACTTTTACAGTACAGGATTAATGGTCTTAGAGAGACGTGCCTTCATACCAACATCCTTGAGCTAAGAGCAATAAAGCTTGCCTACATCGCCTTTCTACCTCATATCAAAGATGAGTGTACAGGTAAGAATTGACAATACCACCATGATGTTTTATGTAAACAGTGAGGAACCAAACCAATGCTCTTGTGCAGGGAAGCAGTCCTTCTATGGAACTGGTGTATCTGACACAACATAAGACTAACTGCAGTGCATCTTCCAGACCTACATAACATGCTGGTAGAGCATCCAAGTAGACATTTTTCTCAGAATCATGAATGGTTCAGAAAGAATTCAGACATCATGTCCATTTTCAATCAGATCTGTTTGCCACTGAACGGAAAAAGAAATGCAAAGCATTTTATTCCAGGAAGGGACGAGAGTCTGAGTTCTCAAAGAGATACCTTCATAATCCCTTGGTCTCAAGGCCTATTATACACTTATCTCCCAATTCCTCTGATCCCATATGTGTTAAGGAATTCAGAAGGCCTCAGTCATCTAGTAGTTCTGGATTGGCCCATGCAAGACTGTTTCACAGAAATCAGAAATTCTCGGTATTGCCAATATCTCTTACCACTTCTACTAGACTTAATTACTCATAACAGGGAAAACATTTATCCAGATATGTTGTCGCTACACCTCATGGCATGGAAACTGTCTGGTTAACAGACTTGGAGAAGACTTGTTCTGGTGATATAGACAACATATGGATTCAGGGCAGAAAGCAATCCCCAAGGACAAATTATACTCCAAACTTGAAGCATTTTTCATCCTAGGCTTATCAGCATAATGTTTCTCCGTAAAAGACATCAATCTCTCATCCTTCAATATCTATTATCCTTATAAACCTCTGGTTTGTTGCTAAGCTCATTATTTGTTTGTTTGGCGGCTATCTCAGCACATCCTCTCCCAATTCAGGACTATCCAATTTTTTTCTCATACCTGTTAAAGGTTGTAAAAGGACTTTTTAGAGTTTTTCCTTCAATAAGACAACCCCCTCCATCTTGGAATCATAATGTGAGGCTTACCAGCCTGATGGAACCTCCATTGTAGCCATTAGACTAATGCTCTTTACTTCATTTGTCTATGAAGACTACATTCCTCATTGCAATTCTGTCCGCACCCAGGGTCTGAGAATTGCAAGCAATCATTGCATTTTTCACGTTGAAAGTTACACTCTGGCCATGCCCTTACTTTAGGAAGAAATTTATCTCTGATTTTAATTTAAATCCGTCCATTCACTAACCTGTTTTTTCCAAAGCCTCATTAATTCAATTGTGAGGCTGCATTACATACTCTTGATGTCCTCTGAGCTTTGCATATTTGAATTTTTATTAATGATTTGAGATGTCAAATAACCAGCTCAATTGGAATTATTTAATCAGAGGTCATTAGTCAAAGATGAATACAGCAGTATACAGAATACAAAAAAGAAAGTATGCTTTACCACCTCCTGCAAATGGTGAAGACAGAGCAGCTTGTTTCCCTTTTGTAACTGGCAGAATGATGGCAGTTTATTCACTCCCAAACTAACACCCAAAACTTTCCTTTATAATACTTTAGTTTCCCCCAAATTTACCTAATTACTTACATGATTGATAAACTAAAGGGATTTCTATTCCAATTATTATTAAGAATACCTGTTGAAACAAGCCTAATGAGTTGAAAACCTCTTTCCACTGGGTCATTTGATAAATCACAGAAAACATCAGTGATAACAAATAACTCTTCTCACAGAACATAATTGGATTATAAGAACCCCATATCAATTAATCAGGCTGGTTTATTATAACACACTTCTATAATAATAGAAATCCTTATTAGTTTCCAAGGGTTCCTTCCTTGACATATGGGCTATGTTAGCAAGATAAGGGTAAAATTACACATTCCATTATTGAATATATATTTCCTTTATCATCTAAGGTTCAACTGAAGGTCAGAGACATTTTAATAGGTAGAGGGCACTACATTTATAGTTACCCAGCATAAAAGAGAATCTGGTTAACATATAAAAGTCTTGTGACATATAAAGACTTAATATTTAAGTCATTTTATTTGACTAGAACAAACCATTCAGGCAGCCCCCTATGCTATTTATATTTATTGCTGAGAAATCCAAGGGTCAAGCAGCCTCAACTCAGAGAATATCTAAATGGGTGCCACACTTCATAAAGGTATGTTATGAGGTGGCCAATTTAGGACTTCCAGGTCATATTAGGTTATATTCTAGCAGACCTCAGGTAACTTCTGCAGCATCTCAAGGAAATACCCGTAGCTGATTTTCTGTAGGGCTGCTGCTTGGAGTAATACTTTCACTAGCCATTACTTCTTAATTCAGATGCCCAGTTTGGAAAGGCTGCATTGCAGTCTAAGGAAACTCACAGTGGTATTTCCATGTGTTCACAGCCCACCCTACTTTCCATGATACTAACAAGTCTAATAGTCCACTCTTGATCGTGATGCAGGAACTGAGACTCGGTTGGTCACTCCACCAACCCGTATAGCATTGAGGATAGGGTTGCCAACCCTCCAGGATTGCTCTAGAGTCTCCAGGAATTAAAGATTAATCTGTAATTAAAGATTATGTCATGTGATGAAATCTCCAGGAATATGTCCAACCAACATTGACAACCCTGCTTAAGGGGGAAGGGCTTAAAGTAATCAAGGGAGCAGGTGCAATCAGCAGTCACTGCTGACTAAAGCATTCTGTTCTCCAGCACATCAGGCATATGCACTCAAAATGGAACACATGTAAATACCACATCTCTAACTTCCCCTTTTACTTTCCTGGTGCCTAACTAAGACTAGGGACTGGATGATGTCAGTTAATGGCTGCTTAAGCCTCACGAGATGGAGATGATTGGCTGGGAAAACATCAAGAAAGGATTAGCAAGGTTTATGTGGACAAATCCCTAGACTGGGGGGCCTCTTTCTGACTTTTTTTAGCAAGCTGCAAAATCTAGGAATCTTATTAGGTCTTATTAGGGTATGGTGAGGTGATCAAGTAGCAGCAGTAGCCAAAAGTGCACTTTATCTGTGCTTAGCTAGGACTTGATCTTTCCACTCCAGGGCAAACCACCCCAGTTATCCTTTTGTCACCTACCAGGTTGTACTAATATAGTGCCCTCTACAAAGCCCTTAATTGTTTGGGACTTGGCTGCCTGACAGCTTACTACATTACAGCATTAGGCATTGCAACCAGTGTTGTAAGCCTCTGGAATGCCTGTAACTCAACTAGTGTTGCACAGAACTTTTTGCCACAGGGCACAGGTATTTACACCATTATTGTGTCTTGCAACAGGTTCCTCTGCATCATTATAGTACAACTGGAAACAGGAAATGCAAGAATAGCAGTAGCAGTAGTGCAATCATAGTGGTGCTTCTCACCTTTCACTTTGGTAACTCAAAGTACCGGCTCTGTCATATTTCAAGGAAGATCTCTAAATAAGAGGACAACCTATTCTCTGCAATACTAATGGGGGATGGTAGCGCCTTTGGTAAAGTTGGACTTGTTTTGAGCTGAAGAAAGAGTAAACATCTTTATTATATACAAAGAATACAGAGCATCATCCACAGATTTGTAGCAGATAACCAGTGGATAAAGATTTAACTTGCAGGGGTTTTCAACTAAATTGCGTACTTAGAGTTAAAATTTAGTTTAAAATTGAACCTTTAAGAAATCTCATTTTTTTCAGATTGCTTTTGATAATAAATGGCTCATTTTTATTACCTTTTGCACCTTCGAAATAGATAACTCATTTCAAGCTAGGTTCCAAGTAAGTACATTTACAGTATTAATGATTGTGAATATAATGGAGAAGGTGGAGGGAGGGAATGTCTTCACTCACAATGGCCATAGTTTTCCATAATTTACAATGAGACTGAAGGTTTCCAATGGGATTGAAGCTATCCATGCCCTGAATAAAGAAGGCTACTGTTTCAACAGGATGGCATGCTTCTACTAAAGACAGCTGGTTTTTCATCTGTAATGCTCTGTTTCTTCTGGTTGGTAGATGGTCATGATACACTTTGCCAGTAAGTTACATGATTATCTGATGGATAGCAGCATGTTGGAGAAACTAAGATTTCTGGGCTCTATTCTGAGACAAACTGCTAAAATGAAGTTAAGGTTAAAAATACATATCACTAACTTAGGGTAAAATATATTACAAGGATTTTGTAATTATCCCAGAAACAAGCAGCATAAGACCAGGAAATAGAGAGTTAAGATTAAGTTTAAAAAATCCAAATATGTTAAGGTTGGAAAGGCACATTTAGGGCACCCAAACAACTTTAATTGTGCTGTAAAACCATTCATTTTTTTTAAAAAGTAGCGCTAAACTAGAATTAAGTTATTACAGCTGTTCATTGACTTTAATATTTTCCTCATGTATGATCTTAATTTGCAATTGTAAATCTCAGTACAATAAAAAAACTATTTGGCGTCTCTTCAACTGTAAAACACTTTGGAAATAGTTATTCTTAAATTCAGTATCTTTTGGAAGAGATACTGGTTCGCTTTTACTTTATAAGTTTGCATTCATGATGCTTTCTTTAGGCAGTGGTGTGTTTAAAAGTAGCTATGAGGTAGAAGCTTGTTAGTTATTTTAAAGGTAGTTCAGGCCCAAAATTTAAGTTAAAGTGATTGTGGAACTTTATTTCACTGAAAACGACGAGTGGTTTTTATTTAAATATCCCCCTGAATTATTTGCAGTCCCAATATTGAAGCATTATATGCATTATAACCAGAAAGTGAAACTGACTATAAACAAAATTGAAATAGAGTGGTTTACTAAGTCTAAAATGAGTGAAATGTAAAGTATAAATGATGTGGGGGGGATAGATATTTTTAAAAATTCAAATTTAATTCTAAGGTATTGGTAACGTTCAAAAACTTGTTTAAAATTATCTAAACTTGGTAGTGTCTCTTTGAACACTTGTCCTAATAGATTTTTTTCAGTTAGCATTCAGAAAGAATTAGGCTTATTCACCAAACAGTTAATCAAAAGATGTCTTAGCGTGGGACTCTATGTTGAAGTAAACTTATTGCACAAAAAATCAGATTATTTTCATTGTGCAGGAACAAATTTCACATCACTGATTCCTTCCTAATGAAATATTGCTGACATTGTAGTGGATATACACCTCTACCCCGATATAACGGGACCTGATATAACACGAATTCAGATATAAGGTGGTAAAGCAGTGCTCCGGTAAGGGGGGGGGGGGGCGAGGCTGCTCACTCCGGTGGATCAAAGCAAGTTTGATATAACGCAGTTTCACCTATAATGTGGTAAGATTTTTTTGGCTTCCGAGGACAGCGTTATATCGAGGTAGAGGTGTATTTAGTAAGAAAAGTTAACAAGAGAAATTAGCAGAGACCTGTTATATCTCTTAAACACACATGTTTTGAAAATGTACTTAACAAAAGTTGCTTATAAAAACAAAATACTGAACTTCATGTTTCTGCTGTATTTAATTGGGAAAAGGTTTCAGTAATGTATGTGTTATAGTAACCTGTGATGCCAGGGTGGCCACTCAAAGCCTTTCTAGAAAATACTGCTAAAGACTGCATATAATTGTGACAGAAATGAAATCTGAACATAAAGAAAATACTGTTGAATTGCCCACCAAGAATTTCTTCATGGAGAATGCAAGGCTGGAGTTGAGAGAAATTTAGAGGAATTGCAGGTCCCAGTGAATGTATAGTTCTAATTATATCTGATGGAATAGTACATTTTGTACTTCAGCAACCTTATAGAATGATGGAAGCATTCTGTGAACAGTTTTTCCAGATCTCACTACTATCCGTCATGTCTTGGATCTCTGCCAAGCACTCTTTGTTCTGAGTGCAGGTCCCTGTTGATACTCACTTTGGGTGAGCATGTGCTCCACTCACCTCAGACAGGAAGATTTTTCAGTAGCAGTCCATGCCTGCGCTCTACACCACCTCATGCTCTAAACCAAGTGTGTAAGGGGTGGTATGAATTGCCTGCCTTCCGGGTCTTCCTCGTTAGTGATCCTCACAAGAGCTGCCTGTACTATCTCAAGGAATTACACATTCCTTCTAAGTGTGAGAACTGCCATTCTTTCCCCCATGAACTAGACAGTTTTGTGAGTTCTAGCTTTCCAGATATTTAACTGAGCTCTCCATGGGGCCCCAATCTGATCCTGGATGTTGAGCTTCCCAGCACATCGACTGGAGCTACCAAGTAGTGCCCCTCCAGCACTGGCACTCCCTATCTCAGGATCCTTGATCAAATTTGAGGACTTCTCTAAACAGAGACATGAGGAGGGTATGGGTAAATGTCCCCATAAGAAGCAGGATAAATAGCCTCGTAAGTTCTTGAAGAAAACGACTGCTTCTCCCCTACTCTCCCATCTAGTCAGACTCCACACCCAGGTAGGGGTGTGTCTAGAGCTCATGGGAGCATGTATCTGCACTGACCATACCAAAAGCAAAGAGCATGCTGAAATGTCGGACTGACCCCCTGCACCTCTTACCCATGCATATGCTTACAACCGTTCCCGAACCTACGGCCTCAGAACAGAGACCAGAACAACCATTGCAAGGCAGGGTCCCTCCATCTGGCAGTATGGTTTTTGGATAGACAAAGAGATTAGAGAGATCGTGTGGGAAGAGGTCCAAACCATCCTTAACAGCACGAAACACTCTACAATCATCAGTGATTAGACAATGGCATAGAGAGTACACTTACAAAGTTTATGGACAATACCAAGCTGTTATCTTGCAGCTACTTTGGAGGATAGGATTAAAAATTTAAAATGTTCTGGACAAATGGTCTGAAGTAAATAGGATGAAATTCAATAAGGACAAATGCTAAGTACTCCGCTTAGGAAGGAACAATCAGTTGCACACATACAAAATGGGAAATGACTGCCTAGGAAGGAGTACTGCAGAAAGAGATTTGGGGGTCATAGTGGATCACAAGCTAAATATATGCTAGCAATGTAACATCGTTGCAAAAAAAAAAAGAAAACATCATTCTGGGGTGTATTAGCAGGAGTGTTATAAGCAAGACAAGAGAAGTAATTCTTCCGCTCTACACCATGCTGATCAGGCCTCAACTGGAGTGTTGTGTCCAGTTCTGGGTGCCACATTGCAGAAAAGATGTGGACAAATCGGAGAAAGTCCAGAGAAGAGCAACAAAAATTATTAAAGGTCTAGAAAACATGACCTCTGAGGGAAGATTTAAAAAAAAATTGGGTTTGTTTAGTCTGGAGAAGATATGTCCTTAAAGACATCTGGTCTATCTATTCATTCCTTGTGAGTATATTTATCAGCTATTAACTTCTTCAATCCTCTGATGGTGAGCTGCTCGGTTTTCACCCATCCTACAGGTGTGAGATTCTTAAAGGGTATTATCAGAATCTCTCTTCCCCTCCCCCCCCCCCAAATTATGAAAACCTACATCTCTCTAGAACCTGAACCTGATTCTCTCAGCCCACCATTCGAACAGACCCTTCCCTATACTGTTTCACAGAGAGAGTCCCCTTGAGATTCCATCTCAGGTTCATCCAAAGGTTCCCTCTGAATTTCACTTGAATCAAAATTGCCTATTTTCTTCTCCAAACCCCACAGTAACAGGTATGTCTGCAGAGTTCTCATCTACTTGTAAAGGACAAAGTCCTTTAGGAAGTTGCTGAGACTATGGGTTTCCATCACTGAGAGAATTAAAGGAGAAGCAGTCCCTTTGCAAAGACTCTGTAAATGGACTTTGTACTGCATCCTCCTTGGCTACGTGATTATGAATGACCCTTTGCTACAGAGTGTCAGGGCTCACCCAACTGGAGCACAAGCTACCTCAGTGCCTTCCCTGCAAAGAATTCACCTCAAAAATCTTTAGACTGGCACCTTGGGGCTCGAGTCACATTTTTATTGGACATCAAGCCCTTGCTCAAGCTTCACCATCAAATGCCTACTTTTGTCCTGCGATCTATGGCACAGCATTTTTGCTTGCACCCTCCTCCTCCAATGAGTGCTGCGTGGGAGTCAACTACAGTGAATACCCATAGGGAACAGCACTCGAAGAAGAAAGTAAGGTTACTTATCTTGCAGTAACTGGACTTCTCTGAGATGTGTGGTCCCTATGGGTATTGCACAACCCACCCTCCTTCCTCTCTTTTCACATCCTCTCTTGATTCAGGGTAGAGTTAGGAACTGGAGAGGTGGTCAGACTGTGCCACCCCTTAATGTCCTTGATTCAGAGCACAAGGTGGTGTAGGATGCAGGCACAGATCAATGGACCTTGCAACTGAAAAATCTTCCAGTCTCAGGTGCCTGGGGCAAGAATACCCTTAGGAAACTATGCAGCTTGAGCTTCAGTTACGTAAGTAAGGTAAGTAACTGATCTGAGAGGCTGCTCGCTACTGCTGAGAATGCTTTACACTGTTGCCAACTTTTTTCGGAGAATGGTATAGGTTGCTTTTTGTTACATTCAGTTTCTAATAATTAAAGTAATTAATGCTGTGTAAATATTTGTACCAGGTTAAATGAAGTTGACAAGGTTGCAGCAAACAGTATTTATTGTAAAACTGTATTAAAATTATCTAAAGTTTATCATAAGAAAAAACAATGATTTATCTTAATCTGATAGCCATGTGAATAGTGTATTAATGGTGCAGATTATTGCAAGCTAAAATAATATATGAAATAATTTAATACATATATTTCTATCTCTTGAAAATGGCTACAATATACTGGTAACCATATAGTTCCTACATAGATGCTATAAATTGTCACTTGTTTTAATGAATTACAAAGATAAGACTTTTGAATGTTAAATACTGCTAGTTACAGTTTGCTACTTTGTCAGATAGCAAAAGTAAGATCTCTCACAACCATAACTGATGAAGACTTGGCATTATTAACCATTGGCAAGTGGTTTGTGCTGGCAATTATTTGTTTTTGGTGGCCGGTTCCATAAAGAAAGAATAAACCACTGAAGAGAGAGAGGAGCAGAAGTGGATTGCTAGTCCTCACTGCTCACTCTAAGGAGAATCTTCCATCCTGCTCCTTCCTTGCATCTGACCCTAGTGGCGTTGTACTGAAAAGGACCATCAAAAGAGTACTTTTCTTGTTGGCATGCTATGCCTATGTTTGATGAGCACTTCTCAGGCGATGCTGCACTTACTGATAGTTTGAAAAGTTACTTGAACTCCAGCATAAGCATGGAGAACAGAGAAAATACATAAACACTACTACAAATTGTTGACCAACAAATGCTAATGGCTACTGTTTATCCTGCTTGTGGGTGTGAGAGGCATCCTTCATATTGGCCTCAGATTAGTTAAGCATCTGACAAATATTGATGCCTTGTTAATAGGAGATATAGGCATGGCTCTAATTAAACTTTCCTTTTGATGTCTGAATTGAGCTTTTAAAACAGGTGAGTTGTGCTTTCAGGAGGTTCAATTGGCAAGGAATTCTGACGTTTCAAAAAATTTCATTCCAAATCCGAGCAAAAATCTTGAAAGTTCAAAATTTCCCACAAATTGAAAGTTCTGAAAAATTTCAGTTCAGCACAGTTTTGCTTCAGGAAATGTTTAAACTTTTTTATATTATATTTTATATGTAGGATCATGGAAATGTAGGGCTGGAAGAGACCTCGAAAGGTCACCCAAATCTGCTCCCCATGCTGAGGCAGATCAAGTATACCTAAACCATCCCAGATGTGTAATGTAGAATATAATATTTTAATATTAAAGTAGACACTAAAAGATTTCAGCCAACACTATTGAAATGCAGCTTTCGGATCTTTTTCTGTCAATTTTTGTTAAAATTGATAAGTTCCTACAAAACACTTTTTTGATAAAACTGCATTTTTGCTGAAAATCTGTTAGGGCAAAAATTTGACCAGCTCGGTTAGTTTCAAATTATTTGGCAGCATAGCAACTGATCACAGGACCGTAGTTTTTCTTTTCAGCATTGTAGTAATGTGTTTCCTAAATAATTTAAGGCAATTAGTACAGTAATTTGGCCTATTCAAAAAGAAGTGCACTATAATACAAGCTGCATTAGAATTTGTCCGACATTAAATAAAAAAATAAGGAATACTTGTATATTAAAATAAAACATTGAACTACATTGGATTATAAATAAAATAATAAACATTTTTCTGCACACTAGCTTAATCCTGTTTGTATCTATATACAGAAAGCATCGAAACAACGTAGGACCTAGCAAACCCATTTCTCAGCCCCGAAGAAATATTGTAGGGTGCAGAATACAGCATGGATGGAAAGAAGGGAGTGGACCTGTAACACAATGGAAGGGGACAGTTCTTGATCAGGTTCCTGTAAATCCTTCTCTCTACCTTATTAAGTATGATGGATTTGATTGCGTCTATGGACTAGAACTGCACAAAGATGAAAGAGTGTCAGCGCTTGAAGTCCTTCCAGACAGAGTTGGTAAGTGCTTTTTGATGCACATACATATATATTGCATGCTCTTGACAGGATGCTGGATGGAGCTGCTGGATTGCATTTTGTCAAGTCTGTGGACTTTCATTAGTAAATGTTCTCCTTATTTTGGAGTGAGGAGGGAATTTTACTCTCTCAAATTAAATAACTTATTTTTATATTACATTGAGTGCTATAGAAGTTCAGTACTGTAAATTGTCATCTAATTGGCACACTTATATATGATATAATATTGATCAACCTTATTCACAGCCAAGATTTCGCTCTAAAAAGCTTATGTAATGCTTAGACTAATATTTCTGTTACATGTTAAATTGTTGATGCTGAGTGAGAGTTCACATTTTACAGTTCAATTTCATGAAAATTTTCTTTGCTGTACTACATATTCTGTGGTCCTGTATGAAGTGTTTCTCATATGCCTTTCCTGAGAAGTAATAAAAATAAAGTGAAATTTCTTTAAAAATGAAATAATTGAATTAATGTGTTTGTTTTCAATAGCTCAGTCTGAAATTTTTAAAACCTGTAGGATGTCTGAAACACTTATTAAAGTTCAGAATTCACGCCAAGTGTCACTGACTCTCAAACTAGATCATCTTTTTTTATTGGCTGCAAGGAGTTAGCAGTGTTTCAAGAAGAAAAAAATTCAGTGACAGTAGAAAACTTTAGAGGCTATTTTATGATCAGCCCTCACCCCTTTTGCTAAAATTTTTTTTTTAATAGAAACAAAAATGTTGTGGTATCTGCTCTGTAACCCACAATCGGTTTTCCTTAGTGTTTCTAATTGTACTTTTTTGTAGTGTAAATTAGGGCTTGTCTACACATAAAAATTAATCTGGACTACAGTAGGGGTGTGAGTTTAAAGTGGATTAATTTCCTGATTAGCTCCATGTGTGGATGCTCTTGTTCCAGAGTAAGTGTGTCCACACATGGAATTTAATCAGGAATAGCTATTCTAGAATAACTGACAATGTAGACAAGCCCTTATTTAATAACCATAGCTAGAATTCCACATCTTTGTAATCTGGATATACCCAGAGAATAAAAATATCCACCAGTTAATTCATATAATTATTTTGTCTATTTTGTAAAGAAAACAATTTGAATGAAGCCCTTTTTATGATTTCTATTGAAGATGTAGTATGCAGGCTTCCGAGTGGTTCTGAATTTTATGCAATATTGTGTACGTATTTCAGCTTCATCTCGAATCAGTGATGCCCACTTGGCAGACACAATGATTGGCAAAGCTGTGGAACATATGTTTGAAACAGAAGATGGCTCAAAAGATGAGTGGAGGGGGATGGTCTTGGCTCGAGCTCCTATAATGAACACGTGGTTTTATATTACTTATGAGAAGGATCCTGTCTTGTACATGTATCAGCTCTTAGATGACTATAAAGAAGGTGACCTCCGCATTATGCCTGATTCCAGTAAGTACGCCAGTACGTTTTTTTTCTTCTAAACCAAAATGACAGCTCACTTTCCATAAACATTGGGTTTGTTTGTTTACTGAAATGAAAGAGCTGACGAACTGCAAGAACTGCAGAAGATTCATATGATCTTAATATTAGGGATGACTCTTAAATGGTGGTCATTTGAAACCAGGATAAAATGGTAATTTTATTAGCTTATCCTACCACCATCCACTTTTTCCATGTCTTTAGGTATTCTCCCTCAAAAATATTGCTTTAATCATAGCACTATTTTGATGGGAAAGCAAAGTTAGGCTTTTTTTGTTCCTTTGTGTTACCTTTTAACTAAATATAACAGATCACAAGGGCTAAAGTGAAACTAGATGAATTCATGTACACTAAATAAATGTTGTGTGTGTTTGGGGGGGGAGGGTTGGAAATAAGTGTTCATTTTAAAATGAAACAATGCATGTAGGAAAACACTTGTAGTCCTTGACAGTCTGTGTTTCTAAACCAGACATACAGCAAGTGTAACAAAGGAATCTGGAATTTCTTTCAAAGTATTTTGCACAAATTAGAATCATTGTCATCAAATTAAACACTGTTTTCTTAAATGATCACATCAGGACGTGGGAATTTTGGGTGATAACTCTTAAAGACTTTTGGTATGTGTGTTTCTGAGTCAGTCGAGCTATAGCAAAGATGGTAAGGGAAACTGATGTGTGTGCACATGTGCCATTCAAACATTATGATACACGATGAAATTAACATATACACATAGTGAAGGTTTTTCCCTAAATTTAATTTTCAGCCCTGTAACTGTAGATAGGAATAACCAGTTTGTTTGCAAGTTGGTATGATAAAAAGAATAGAATAGAATTCTTTTAGAGATATTTAAAGACTTGAATGTTAGTTCATTAAAAATTAGCCATGTCTTAATATTATTCCCTTTTTGATTAAATTTCACTTTACACTGCCCCCAAACTTCGTGTTCCGTATGTTGCAGATTTCGTATTGACCATGTTTGTTACAGGAGTTATTCCAGGAGAGGCTGTAGATTTTAAGAGATGGGTTTTTGAAATCCAGGAAGGTAGAGAGGTGATTGTGCGTCTTGGATTTTTTTTTTTTTTTAATCCAGGTGGCGGTTGAAGCTTTTGGTACTAGAGAGAAGGGGGGCTGTATCTCTTGTCTCCCTCTTGGCCAGGAATAGAGGTTACACTGTATAAACTTTGGAGGGAAAGAGGTTGTCTCCCTCACTTCACTGTAGCATATCTACCCCTACATCCAGCTATGATTATTAAGCACATTAGCTCAGCGTTTCTGCTAAAACGATCAGCAGTGAAACTATTAGTTTGATTTTTTTTTCCCCCCATTTCCCCCCTTGGCTGCTCTGTGGATTTGGTGAGGGGAAGGAGTATCAGATGGGTACTAGAAGATTTCTCTTCCATTAACTGAAGGAGAGAAGTGCTGAATCTTTAAAAACAAGACAGAGGAAAAACAAAAAGCAGTATTTTAAATAGTCTGAATAAAAATCATATGCCCCCACTTTAAATGAATGAGTTTCTTGTCCTGTTATATTGTGCTGTTATATTAATAGTAGATCTCCAGGTATTCACTGTCTTCCAAGGTAGAAAATATTGAATTGCAAATATAGAAAACAAACACGAAAACTCCTTTTAAAAAAATAACAACAAAAAATTTTCAAGGGTGGACCCCTTTACCCTTCTATCTAGGTGAATGAATTGTGACGGATGCTTTGGCTTTATAATGGATTGTTCATTTGGTTGCTGGAGTCCTTGATGGGTGAAGCTTTCCATAAACATTAGAGCTGGAAGCCATTCATTGGGTTCTTAACTATCTCTTCATGTAGATATAGGACTATGTGGTACAGTTATTAGTAGACAATATCACACCAGTGTCATTGTACCTGAACAACCAAGATATACTCATGGTTACAGCCTATGTTGTGACTTAATGGCTCTTTGGAGTGATATGCTAATTATCAGACCAACCCAGCTTCTCCATCTGGCAGTGGGGAAAAAACTTGTGTGCCCCCAGCATGAATCACAGATGATGGAGGCTGTAATTCTACCTGTTCCTAAATAGTCAGTGGTACAAACTCTGTTTCAGAAATGGGGTCATGAATCAATAAATCTGTGTTCTACTAAAAGTAATTTAAAATGTCCCTTGTCCTTTTTTCTGTTTAAGGACAGGAAAGGATCCCAACTCTGACAAATGGCTTTTTATTGGACTTCGGCCATCGTTTTATGTCTTCCCTTCCTGCACTCCTCTCCCCTCCCACCTCCACCCCCGTCTCACCGATGAGGGGACAAGGCGTAGATGCTTTTCGTAGTTACAGATTGAGTTAATGAATTCTGATACTCTGATCTCCTGGGCTTGATGTTGGAGCCTCTCGTACTTGTCACTGTGTTTCCAGACATTATACCAGGAACAGTCAGTCTTCCCTAGGTTTGGGAACCTTTCAGCTAGTGGTCTGAATTGTGCTCTTGAGTACAGAAATTCAGTGTCCCAAGGATGTCTGTGTGGGCTTGAAACTTAGCACTTAAATTGATGGAGCTTCTATTAAAACCTTTGGAAGGGTGCTTTACCACCTGTCCATAAGACAACCTTTTTCTTTTCTATTACATCTGCAAGGAGAGTAACTGAACTGTAGGCTTTTATGGCTGACCTTTTTTTACTGTATTCCATGAGGAAAAGATGACATCGATTTTTTGTTTTTTGTTTTTGTTTTTTTGTCCTGACACTAAATTTTTCCCAAACAAAGGGCTGGTCCACACTAACCCCCAACTTCGAACTAAGATACGCAACTTCAGCTACGTGAATAACGTAGCTGAAATCGAAGTATCTTAGTTCGAACTTACCGCAGGTCCACACGCGGCAGGCAGGCTCCCCCGTCGACTCCGTGTACTCCTCTCGCGGAGCAGGAGTACCCGCGTCGACGGTGAGCATTTCCGGGATCGATCTGGGATCGATTTATCGCATCTAGACAAGATGCGATAAATCGATCCCAGAAGATCGATTGCTTACCGCCGGACCCGGAGGTAAGTATAGACATACCCAACGTCTGATTCAGAAGGAATTCTGAACCTACACTAGTTTTCTTTTTTTTTTTTTTTTTAAAGCCACACTCCGATTACCAAAGAAGGCTAAGTTAAATAAACTTGATGTTAAGTTTAGGATAAAGCCCTGAGAAAATCACTCAAGTTTCTTGCAACTTTAG